>NW_012101388.1:3709081-3713227 GCF_000951045.1 Mandrillus leucophaeus | reverse complement strand
TTTTTAGTACACGCCTGTGGTTCAAAGAAATTCCTTACGTTGCACTTGATAAAAATGCCTTATCAACATTGACCTCTTTAGGTGCTGCATCTTGTATGTACCCTACTCACTCTCTGAATGTGTAACTGTACCTGGATCTGTACAATGACAGATAAAAGTGTGAAGGAAGTTTGTTGGGAAGTCAGTCAGTCACATCCTGTAGTTTGAGCATTTCTAGGGAACATGGCGCCACCCAAGGATCTCAGCCTTCAACATGGCACCAGGAGACTTCATCCCATGGGAAGGAAAGCCTCAGCTCCCTGAAACAGCTGTTATTGCTGGGGTAACTCCCAGAGGCTGCCTGAGGGCAGTTCTGTGCGCAACTCTGTTCTGGCAGATGTATGCTGAATCATTGTGAGTGTCTCAGTTTTAAGAAAACTTTGGCATAAGATGAAAGAGAAAATTTTAGATGAAATATTTCATGAATTAATCTCTTTGATCTTGACATGAGGGGAGAACAGATGCCCAACATAATAAACCAATCATTAAATTGAACCCTTAACACAAGCTTCACCTGGTGCTATCAAAGACCAAGAGACTCCTGAAAGATCAGTAGTAAACCCTGGTAGTTAATTTTAGAGAATAATTAAAAGTTCGGAGTAGAAAATCATGTATTTCTGTATGAGGGAATAATACAATTTGAGAAATAAATAACAGTACATTGTCTAGAAACAAGTAGTCTATTTAGGATTGTTTTTAAAACAGAGAGTCATAAAAGCGATGGGCTTTCATTGCAACCTCACTTTTATCCTAATGAAGCATAGAATTTTCTAGAAGCCATCCCTCCACTCCTGTAACTGTGATATGGAATTGTGACAACCCATGCCACATATTCTACCATTATACTAATGAGCAATTCTAGTGTAGGTAATAACTATAAGAATAAGCAGTAAAGATAATACACCGAAAGGAAGAGGAATGGTATTTATTTGCTTTTGATTTTAATTAACAATTTCATCTGTGTCATGATCTGCTTGGATCAGAGGCTGGCACCAGTTTTCTGAAACTGGGTAAGACTTTTGAAGAGACACAGAGGAAGTAAAATAAGAAGGGTGAAATGAGCAAATACCCTGCGATTGTACAGCTCCCTTGAGGAGGTGAAAGCACTTGGTTGGTGGCCTGTCATCTTCACTTTTAAAGAGAACCCAGGCATGTAAGTTTAATTTCCAAACTGACTAGGGACCTTTATTTAAGTTACAATGTTCTTTTCATTATGTTGTAACTCCCAGTGAATTAATAAAATGCTAATTAATGAAGTGAGGAAAGAGGTTTGAAACTACAATATGAATCCTTTAGCATACAGATTTCAGAGATAATTCCTGGTTTATAAATGGTTTAATTTTTGTGTGGTTCGTTTTTGTAAAATGCTCTAGTAGAATCTGTGAGAATCCATATATTCAATCTTGTGATATCATCTATTACTATAGTATATTATATAAATTATTGTGTAATGTGTACATTATCTGTATTTTATTGGTACGGTATTATCATATCTTTTGACAAATTAGTTAGCAAACTGAGTGGAATCAGGTGTATAACAGGAGGAATCAGTGGGAAAACCCAGTAAAAAATTTTTTTCTCAAAGCATTTATCCACCAAGGCTATACTTAAGGTGGTCTATTTCTTTGTAATTATGACCACTTCCATTTTAACTAAAGACATATCCTTTTTCAATGTGAAAAATCATTTCAGTTGCAGCTTATATGCTATTTTTAGAAAATACAGAAACTGAGAGGAGAGATAATTTTCTTTTTTCTTTTTTGAGACAGACTCTCACTCTGTCATCCAGGCTGGAGTGCAGTGGCTTGATCTCGGCTCACTGCAACTTACACCTCCTGAGTTCAAGCGATTCGAGGAGAGAGAATTTTCAAATACACAATCTATTATTATTATTATTATTTCTTTTTTTGGGGATGGAATCTTGCTCTGTCACCCAGTCTGGAGTGCAGTGGTGCGATCTCAGCTCACTGCAACCTCTGCCTCCCAGGTTCAAGCAATTCTTCTGCCTCAGCCTCCCTAGTAGCTGGGATTACAGGCGTGCACTGCCATGCCCGGCTAATTTCTTTTTTTTCTTTTTTTAGTAGAGACAATGTTCCTGTTATTCAGGCTGGTCTCCAACTCCTGACCTTGTGATCCGCCCACCTTGGCCTCCCAAAGTGCTGGGATTACAGGTGTGAGCCACCGCGCCTGGCCACACAATTTATTTTTATTCAGGCTCTAATCTCTGTAGTCCTGGTTTTGTTTTGCTTTGTTTTGGTTTTCTGAAGACAGGATCTCACTCAGGCTTCTGTGGTGCAGTGGCATGATCATAGCTCACTGCAGCCTTGAACTCCTGGGCTCGTGATCCGCCTGCCTTAGCCTCCCAAGTAGCTAGGACTAGAGGCGTGTGCCACCACGCCCAGAGAGTAGTCCTGTTTTTAATCATATCTTTCAGGCGTCTATCACCTAGTAGTAGGGCGTGGTCATACTTGCTCATAAACACAATCTGGACTCAGACAACGTTAGGGAAGATTAGGAAAAATGAATGACAACACTAGCTAAAGACTGGATTTCTCTTTAATGAAGTATTGTTGTAGCATCTGGGTCAGAATAAGAGAAAGCTGCTTCTGTGTAAAATATCTTATCAGGACTCTTTTCCCTCTCCCCGCATCATACACAGAGAATCGAAAGGGTGTCAAAAGTAATCCTGTGGGCTTTAAGCCAGAATGTGTATATGCTTTTCATTTTCATTCACAAAACAAAACAAAACTTTATGCTGTTAACTTATTTTCCTTCTGTTTATCATAGCAGTCCCACTGAATATAAATTATGGATTTTCTTTATTTGATACCTGGAAAATGCCAGATCCAGAAATGTAGCAGGGTTTGTTTGTTTGTTTGTTTGTTTGTTTGTTTGTTTGTTTTTAATGGTCTTAGGCTCAAAGAATAAACGGGCAGAGACCTCGCACCCCAAAAATGGCCTACTCCGGGAAATTTTTAGTGCCTCTGAGCCTGAGGATCCTTCAAATTTACCAAATCATAAAAAAAAAAAAAAAAAAAAAACCCAGCCATCTGTACAATGGTGGGCTGAAATTCCAGTACGTAATAAAATTTTAAAATGTTTCTATTTTAAGGGTAATAAAAAGACACAATGATTTTATTTCAACGAGCAGCAATATATTTTGTTCAAAGAGTTTCCGTGACTTAAACAGTGCATCTACACATTCATGTAGCGAAGTGCTTAAACCATCAAACACACACTTAGCATAAATACATGGAGCTATGCATTAGTGGAATGCTCTTGAGTCCCATGGACTTTTTAAACTCACAGACTCCTTTTTACAGTCTTGTGGAGGCTATCGACCTTTCCCGCTATAAAAGGCACACATACGCATTCACATACAACTTCTCACATGGTGTCCCAGACCTCTTTAAATTGTTCATGGATCCCAGGCTAAGAAGTCTTGAAGGGCGTACATATACATTTGTATTCATAGTTCTCAAGCCCATCCAGGTGGCAGTGCATCTGAACATTATGATAATTTCTGTGGGACATCTTCTCTGTGTATTCCATCATGTACTCTAAAAAACGGATACTATGAGTACATATATATGTATATGACAATATTATATATATACTAAAATGTATGATATCATTTACATTACTAAACAGCATGGAATTAAATACAATTGGCTGCCTCAGTTCTTTTAGTAATAGTTCTTTGCTACTGTTTTAGGCAGTGGTAAACCCCAAAATGTTAATATATGTATACATTTCTAGGAGAAAAACTTTAACATCGATAGAGTTTTATTCCTGCATTTAACGTACGTTGGCTTGCTGGTTTGTTTTCTGATAATTTTTAAAGACTGCCAGTTTTCTGCAGAACACATTGGTCTACTTTGCAATTATAGCTTCTATGAAAGCCTGGCTGAGGAACAATGAGCAAATACAGAAAGCAGTGATTTCCTAAGGAAGAACGGAGATGTACATTTGAATATTGTGTAAAATCATATGGAATTTTATCATCGATCCTTTGTCTTTTGGAGTCTGTCCCTGCGTTTCAGCAGTTTCACTTGCATCCTGTGGCTATAGATATCTGAAGGTGGCTTCCACATCTGGGAGTTTGGA
>NW_012101388.1:3704249-3708866 GCF_000951045.1 Mandrillus leucophaeus | reverse complement strand
AGTATTGGTAATGTTGTACTATTAAACATTTACTAGTTGCCTAGAGTATTTCTCATTGAGTAACTCTGCATGCCCCATGCTATACAAATGACTCAGTAGACTCTAATAACACAGTCCCAGAATTTGTTGCAAATTCCCCCTAGTGCTTAAGCTGTTATCTGCGTCACCATAGTTTCCAAATTAAGTACTTCCAGAAGCAGCCAAAGAGATACAAGATGACAATTAATGCTGCTCAAGCCAAGAAATTAAAAATATAAAAATAAAAAAATAGGAGTGGGAAGCAAGGGGAAAGTATATAATACATTGAAATATTGCAACTTTTTGATTTTCTCATTTTTATGCTGATAAAATTTTTCTTTCTTTCTGCTTTTATTTATTTTTTTTTAATTTACACCTATGTCCCTGGTCAAGTCTGTAGGAAAATAAGGAAAAAAAGAAAAATGTTACTGGGGGAAATGAGACTCATATAATTATAGAAACTATTTCCTGCAAAAATAAAATTCTGGAATGGCTAGTTCAAATGGAACACACAGACTGAGCACAAAGCCATTCTTTCTCTAATGTAAACAAAACAAACAAGAAAAAAGAATAAACAGATTCCCAAGAACTGAATGATGTGAAAAATTGGATACTCCTCCCGAAGGTTCTTCATTGCCAGGGACACGTTTCCGGAGGGCGAAGCAGCCAGTTCTGCTGAAAGGAGTATCATTGGTCGTAGGATGCCAGTCCTTTCTACTCCCAACAGGTAGAATCATGAAAGTTAATTGGCCATGATTTTTATGTGGTGCCTTTGGTTCTAGTCACAGAAACATAAATGTTGTCGATAAGAAGAAGAGATGTTGAAATAATTTTAGTACTTCTTTCATAAATGAATTCCCTAAATGCATAGATTTGTCCCTGAATGAATCCACTGATTATCTTCTATCTGAATTCTATATGAGCTATGCCACCACTTAACTGATCAGCTGTAGTATTCCATGAGTACGTTTTTTCTCTTCTGAAATTCAAACCATTCTGATTTTTTTCCTGGACTTGCTTTTCTTTTCTTTTCTTTTTTTTTTGTGACAGAGTCTCACTCTGTTGCCCAGGCTGGAGTGCAGTGGTGTAATCTTAGCTTATTGCAACCTCTGCCTCTAAGTTTCAAGCGATTCTTGTGACTCAGCCTCCCGAGTAGCTGGAATTACAGGTGCCTGCCACCACGCCTGGCTAGTTTTTGTATTTTTAATAGAGACGGTGTTTCACCATGTTGGCCAGGCTGGTCTCGAACTCCAGACCTCAGGTGATCCGCCTGCCTCAGCCTCCCAAAGTTTTGGGATTACAGACATGAGCCACTGCGCCTGGCCTTGGACTTGCATTTCAATGGTGATTGGACAGTGTGGGTTGTAATTTTGTCTTTACATTCATTATTTTATTCCTTGAGTTCCTCTGCCTTCTCCCTCTACACTCTGGTTCACTTCACCCCTCTCAGTACATTTCCATACTCTTCATCTTTTATCCTCCTTCTGCCATCCTCCACTCTTCCATTTTCCTTTGCTTTGCTTTGTTTTTTCTTTTCTGCTGCTTCTTGGAGGAGAAAGAAATTGTTCTGTGTCTACTCGAATATCACTAATTCCCTTATGGACCTATCTTCCAAACTGAAATTTTACTTTATGTAAGAATAAGAAAATTTTCTTTCACTGTAACCTGGTAGAGTGTAACTTTAATCACAAAATCATTGCTGAGTATATAAGTAGTTTAACATCTTTGATTAATATATTTTGTTTTAAACAGCACGGGATTCATTTGCTAGAAGGAAACGCAATGTAATCAAAATTAGACTGCGGTTTCTCTTTCTTGAAAACAGGCATAGATAAGAACGTTGCACACAGGACACGCCAAAAGTCACATAAGCTAACCAGCACGCATGAATACACCAAATTTCTTAATTTCCAAAGACTAAAATCGTAAATAGAATTCTATGAATTAAATTTGCCTAATGAGGGCAAGTAAAATGAAACAGAAGGAACGTATCCACCCAGTAAAACAGAGAGAGAGAATCTGTAAAAGGCAAAAGAACAGACCCCCAAATCAACCATTAAAAAAGCAAAAAAGAGAATTTAAAAAGCTAAATATTATTCAGTATTATTCCTAACAAACACTGATTTTTTGAACATAAATGCTTCTTTAAAAACTAACAGTGGTGTGTGATAGATAGCATAGGTTAAGGGAAAATGCCTTTACTTCAAATAAAAAAAAGAAATATTTCACCGGGCACGGTGGCTCATGCCTGTAATCCCACCACTTTGGAAGGCTGAAGCGGGCAGATCACGAGGGCAGGAGATCGAGACCATCCTGGCTGACATAGTGAAACCCCATCTCTACTAAAAAATTCAAAAAAATTAGCTGGGCATGGTGGCGGGAGCCTGTAGTCCCAGCTACTTGGGAGGCTGAGACGGGAGAATGGCTTGAACCTGGGAGGCAGAGCTTCCAGTGAGCCGAGATGGTGCCGCTGCACTCCAGCCTGGGCGACAGAGCGAGACTTCTTCTCAAAGGAAAAAAAAAAAAAAAAAAAGATACATTTCGAAAGAGTTTAAAATGTGTGAAAAATACACAGCCAGGCAAAGGCAGCTATGAAGCAGAATAACATTTTTAGTACACGCCTGTGGTTCAAAGAAATTCCTTACGTTGCACTTGATAAAAATGCCTTATCAACATTGACCTCTTTAGGTGCTGCATCTTGTATGTACCCTACTCACTCTCTGAATGTGTAACTGTACCTGGATCTGTACAATGACAGATAAAAGTGTGAAGGAAGTTTGTTGGGAAGTCAGTCAGTCACATCCTGTAGTTTGAGCATTTCTAGGGAACATGGCGCCACCCAAGGATCTCAGCCTTCAACATGGCACCAGGAGACTTCATCCCATGGGAAGGAAAGCCTCAGCTCCCTGAAACAGCTGTTATTGCTGGGGTAACTCCCAGAGGCTGCCTGAGGGCAGTTCTGTGCGCAACTCTGTTCTGGCAGATGTATGCTGAATCATTGTGAGTGTCTCAGTTTTAAGAAAACTTTGGCATAAGATGAAAGAGAAAATTTTAGATGAAATATTTCATGAATTAATCTCTTTGATCTTGACATGAGGGGAGAACAGATGCCCAACATAATAAACCAATCATTAAATTGAACCCTTAACACAAGCTTCACCTGGTGCTATCAAAGACCAAGAGACTCCTGAAAGATCAGTAGTAAACCCTGGTAGTTAATTTTAGAGAATAATTAAAAGTTCGGAGTAGAAAATCATGTATTTCTGTATGAGGGAATAATACAATTTGAGAAATAAATAACAGTACATTGTCTAGAAACAAGTAGTCTATTTAGGATTGTTTTTAAAACAGAGAGTCATAAAAGCGATGGGCTTTCATTGCAACCTCACTTTTATCCTAATGAAGCATAGAATTTTCTAGAAGCCATCCCTCCACTCCTGTAACTGTGATATGGAATTGTGACAACCCATGCCACATATTCTACCATTATACTAATGAGCAATTCTAGTGTAGGTAATAACTATAAGAATAAGCAGTAAAGATAATACACCGAAAGGAAGAGGAATGGTATTTATTTGCTTTTGATTTTAATTAACAATTTCATCTGTGTCATGATCTGCTTGGATCAGAGGCTGGCACCAGTTTTCTGAAACTGGGTAAGACTTTTGAAGAGACACAGAGGAAGTAAAATAAGAAGGGTGAAATGAGCAAATACCCTGCGATTGTACAGCTCCCTTGAGGAGGTGAAAGCACTTGGTTGGTGGCCTGTCATCTTCACTTTTAAAGAGAACCCAGGCATGTAAGTTTAATTTCCAAACTGACTAGGGACCTTTATTTAAGTTACAATGTTCTTTTCATTATGTTGTAACTCCCAGTGAATTAATAAAATGCTAATTAATGAAGTGAGGAAAGAGGTTTGAAACTACAATATGAATCCTTTAGCATACAGATTTCAGAGATAATTCCTGGTTTATAAATGGTTTAATTTTTGTGTGGTTCGTTTTTGTAAAATGCTCTAGTAGAATCTGTGAGAATCCATATATTCAATCTTGTGATATCATCTATTACTATAGTATATTATATAAATTATTGTGTAATGTGTACATTATCTGTATTTTATTGGTACGGTATTATCATATCTTTTGACAAATTAGTTAGCAAACTGAGTGGAATCAGGTGTATAACAGGAGGAATCAGTGGGAAAACCCAGTAAAAAATTTTTTTCTCAAAGCATTTATCCACCAAGGCTATACTTAAGGTGGTCTATTTCTTTGTAATTATGACCACTTCCATTTTAACTAAAGACATATCCTTTTTCAATGTGAAAAATCATTTCAGTTGCAGCTTATATGCTATTTTTAGAAAATACAGAAACTGAGAGGAGAGATAATTTTCTTTTTTCTTTTTTGAGACAGACTCTCACTCTGTCATCCAGGCTGGAGTGCAGTGGCTTGATCTCGGCTCACTGCAACTTACACCTCCTGAGTTCAAGCGATTCGAGGAGAGAGAATTTTCAAATACACAATCTATTATTATTATTATTATTTCTTTTTTTGGGGATGGAATCTTGCTCTGTCACCCAGTCTGGAGTGCAGTGGT
>NW_012101388.1:3655915-3702679 GCF_000951045.1 Mandrillus leucophaeus | reverse complement strand
CAAATACAGAAAGCAGTGATTTCCTAAGGAAGAACGGAGATGTACATTTGAATATTGTGTAAAATCATATGGAATTTTATCATCGATCCTTTGTCTTTTGGAGTCTGTCCCTGCGTTTCAGCAGTTTCACTTGCATCCTGTGGCTATAGATATCTGAAGGTGGCTTCCACATCTGGGAGTTTGGAGCCCCTTCAGCTTTAAATTAATGTCTCTGCTCACTGGAGGTCTCAAACACACCCCTTTGGGAGCAGCCTGACCAACCCCCAAAGTCATTCGGTCAACAGATATTTATTTATGCCTGTTGGGTGCCAGGCATAGGTCCCAGCACAGGGCTGGGGACTGAATACACAGTGAGAATGAAAAAGATCTGACCCCTGCCCTTGAAGAACTTAGAAACATTTAAAAAAGCAAATGCAGAAATGTGTATACAATTGTACATTTTTATAAGCATTATGAAGGAAAATTAAAGCGTATTAGGAAATAAATCAAAGATGGAATCTTCTCAGAGTGAAATCTCAGAGAAGCTTCCCTGAGAAAAATAAATGAATTAGAAATGGGACCCTAATTTGGGTGAATATCTGAATTCTGTCTTGTACAGTGTGAAGATTACCATAAAATTGCTTCCCCTGTGTGGAAAGGGAGCCATGCATAGCAAGCAATGGATCATGTTAATCAGTTTTTGAATGTTCTCAGAGTCGGTAGCTTTAGTTGAGCATAAATCCTGGCTCAGCAGCTGCAGGTGTGCCTGGACCCCTTCTGAAGCTTCTTTGGCCATTCTGTCTCCTTCCATTGGGTAAGTCACTGCAGACTGTCATTGTTCAAGCCATGAACTACCCATGAAAATGACTGGAAAAGCCATGTGTCTCAAATGGAGCATTTGAAACTTCCTTAAAGGTCAGGAGTTTGCAAATCTCATTTCATATTTTAAAACTTAAGACCATTCATCTTTGGCAGAATGGGGAGGAGGCAAAGCACTGTCTTCTATGTTAAAATGCATTTATGTAGACACTAAAGTTCTTCCAAAGCTTATAGAGTTTAAGAAAAAAAAATACCATTCTAGTAATGGTGGTAACGAAAGTTAAAAACTTTCTTCATTTTAAAAAATTGGCGTAAAAAAAGGTGTAAAAACCTTGCGTTTTCTTTATTTTGAAAGTTTTGAAATTGCAGAGTAGTTGAAAGAACTATATAGTAAACACTGGCACACACTTTATCCAGATTCAGCAATTGTTAATATGTTGTTACATATGGTTTATATCTATTATCCCTGTGTCATCTATCTCCTGAACAATTTGAATGAAAGTTGCATGCACCATGATACTTTCCCTAAATACCATAATATGCTTCTCTTGAGAATACAAACATTTCCCTCATACCACAATACCATTACTTCACTTGAGAAAAAAAGTCTTAATTAAATGTTTCATATAAAATATAGTACATACTTAAATTTTCTATATTGTCTTAAAAACTCCACTTGCAGTTATTTTGGGAGAATTTGGGATCCAACAAAGATTTTCGCATTGCATTTGGTTATATAGTTCACTAATCACTTTGATCTGGATCTGTCCCTGACTTTTTGGTTTTCCTTTGTTTTTCCTGGCCTTGATCATTTTTGAAACGTTTGGACAGCAGTCTTGTATAAAGCTCCACATCCTAGATTTATCTGATTGTTACCTCATAGTGAGACTCAGGTTAAACATTTTGGCAAGATGATTACATGGGTGATGTGTCATCCTCAGTGTATTAAATCAGGGACACATGATGTCAGGTTGTCTGCTCTTGATAGAGCTAAGTTTGACCACCCAGTGCAGGGATGACTGGCAGATCTTTCTGTTTTAAAAGAAAAATTTTCCCTTTGTCATTAATAAGTAATCCATGGGGTTTTGAAACAGTATAGTACTCTCCCCCAACAACATTACACCTAGTGGTTCTGTATTCTGTTGATAATCCTTGCTGAAGAAGCAACAAATCTATTTGGGATTAAAAATCCTATCTTGGCCGGGCACGGTGGCTCACCCCAAGCACTTTGGGAGGTTGAGGCCGGTGGATCACCTGAGGAGAGGAGTTCAAGACCAGTCTGAGCAACACGGTGAGACCTCATCTCTACTAAAAATAAAAAATTAGCTGGGCGTGGTGGCTCATGCCTGTAATCCCAGATACTCAGGAGGCTGAGGCAATTGAGCCGAGATCATGTCACTGCACTCCAGCTGGGCAACAGATGACAGAGTGAGACTCCGTTTCAAAAAAAGAAAAAAGAAAAGAAATCATATCTTAACATTCTATCCCTTCTTCTATTTTATTTAGCTAACATTCTCCTATAAATTATAGCTTTTTTCTCCCTCATTAATATGTACCTTTCAAATTAATTCAATATATTATGTCCATCAGCTTTTTAATTTTTTTTTTTATCATGCACAAATGGCCCCAAATTTAGAAGCCCCTTCAAAAGACTGTGTTCTTTCGAGGCATCTGTATCATGCTTTGAGTGCTTCCTTACTCTCTTACCCAACAAGATATCCCAGGCTCATCCTATCTCATTCTGGAATCAGCCAGTTTTCTGAGAAGCTCTAGTTCCCTTTAATAGAGAATGGTATTATCTAAAAACAAGATTTGGGGTCCAGAATTATTACTTGTTTATTAGAGTCCTCATTTCTAAGCCTTTTGTTTGAACAGAGCTAGGAAATTAACATGTTAGAATAAGACAAGATAGGATAAAATGTGATATATAACACAATATATTAATGTATTTACACTACCTACAAATCAAATCCAATCCCACAGGGTTCATTCTCACCTAGCCCCATTTCCTGTATGTATCTCTGTTCCCCCATAGTGAAAAGCCCTGATTGCTAACATCAATACATTTACTTGTTTCCTATAATCCATACAAGAAAAGTTTTAGAATCAGTGTGGACTCTGACAGGTCGGAGAGTGCTTCGGAAGCAACATTTCATGACTTCGTACTGACCCCTAGTGTTTACTTTTTGGCTTTTGTAGTTTTCAAGGGATTATCCTTAAAGAGGTTGCCTGCTCTATATCAGGTTTTCTCAGCCTCGGCATGACTGACATTTTGTGCCAATGATTGTTTGTTGTGCTGGGCTGTCCTGTGAACCGAAAGGTATTTGACAATGCCCACTGTCTCCAGCCACTAGATACAAACGGCACCACTCCCTCCTCCGCCCTTCCAAGCTGGGACCATCAGAAAGGCCTCCAGACATTGCTACCACCCACTTTGGGGTCAAAATCATCCCTGGTTGAGAACCACTGCTCTACCCAGACGTGCGGTAGAGAGAAATGCTATTACAAATACTTTCTAAATAGGAATATCGAAATCTCTGATAAAGAAAATCAGTCATTACTAGAATTTTTTGTTCGATTCATTTAATGGTGTTTCCCAAGGTGCTCAGGATTGTGGAATTTGTTAATGTTGAGTTTGGTCATTTGTTAGGCGGTTTTCAAGCAGAAGAATTGTAAAATGAAAACAATTGTGGATTGTGAATATGCCTTCAAAGCACCATTTAATCATCAAATAGACAAGTGAGCTAGGAAGGGCTCTTTTCTGCTGCTTGGTCAATATGATCTATCACTGATTCTTTTCCCAGTGAGTGTCAGTTTGGCTAATCTCCAAAGGGCATGTGTAAAAATTTGCTTTTTGGTTTGGAAGCACATCATACTTCATTACATTTTCATTGAACTTTGTTATGGCTATTCTGATATTATGGGCAGGGACCAAGCTGCAGGAAATATAAATGTGTCATGCTATAAAGGACAAATTCAGGAGCAACTCACAGCATTGCCTCTTTTCTTTTCTCCAGAATGGAATGACATCACTTCTCAGAAAGACACAAACTACTAACGTGAACCAAAGGAGGTAAACAAGAATTCTGATGCCTACAGATAACAGATACGAGTAACAAGAGGACATAATAATCAAAAATAATAATCAAAACAATAATTGAATTGCAGCTGGGCATGAACCACAGCCCGCTTTATCCATGCTGTAGCCCCTCAGCGTGTGATGAACACACACTCTCCTGTGTATTGTGGCAGAAGACATGACTAAAATAGCTATTTTAGATTTTCCACTGACTTCCCACACTTAGTTCTAATTTTGAGTTACAGGACAAAGTAATCATACCTTTAAAGAGCTTAAAATAAGTGACTGAATAAAATAGAAGTGAAGAGAGGTGGTATTCAAATTGTTTAACTGAATTGCTTAATTATTTTGCCAGTGGGCATCAATCCGTCAGAACGACTCCAGATGCAGCACTGGAGCATGATGGAAGCCCCTTCCTGTGACACACAGTGAAATTACTGGGTATAGAGGTGACCGGGACTCCCAAGGAAGGGACAGGGGCAGGAACAGGTTGGGATTTGGAGAAATGGTGCATCCGCAATTTACTGCTATGTAGGTATTGCAAGACTTTTGCTTTGAGTCTGCTGTACAAACCAGCTGAATTTCAGCTCTGAGTACTTACATGATAAAAGAAGTCCCCCAGTGCAGTCCTAAGGGGGGCATTCAATGAGTCCCAGAGGTGATGGACAGTTAGAGATATAATTAATCAGTTATTGACAAATAAATGCCTTTATCTGAATCTTACTCATTGAGGTGGTCATTTCCTAGGTACTTTGAGATATAAGGGTTTTCCTCCAAACCATGTATCGGGGAAGCTTTATGGCAACCACTGTCCTTGCAATTATATTTTTGGCCTTTGTTCCTAAATTTTTAGTTAACCGTGATATCATTTTTGCCTCAGAGAAGATGGAATAAAACTACCAACAAAAATCTCTTTTTCGAGAGTTTTAAAAAAGAAGTAATAAAGGAGAACAAGATTATTGAGGCCAAAACCCTAAGCTCAGGAACCAGGATTTTGGAGGCTTGGCTGACTCAGGTAGGAGCTATTCTTGACTAGACAATCTGTTTACAGAGTGGCCAGGGAGGAATTAGACATTATAATCAGATTCCCTGGGCCCTGTGATCCTAAATTATGTGGAATATGCATGTCATTTTTACATTCTTGAGGTCCTTACAGATTTATAAAGGAAATCAGCAATTTAGCATCCTCTGGCTTCATGCAGAACAAAGAAGCCAACATCCCGAAGTCCGGGGATGTAGTTCTTGGTAAGTCTACCCTTTGGGTCTATCTGGGTGACACTGGAGTCTCAACATCACTTACCTTAGGCTTCCTAACCTCTTTAGGATAGAAATCATAGAGACTTCTTGCTATCACTTAAGCCCTCCCCTTTCTCTAAGTAGCCTGAATTGGAGCCTTGGATAATCTCTTTCTAATCCGGACCAGCAGTTCCCCTAGGGTGTAATCACACCCTCAAGTGTATGGCCCTATTTTTCTATGCTTACATTCTCTCTCTAAATCATCCTCACACAGTTCTGAAGGGCTCAAAAATATCCGTACCTATCAAATTTAACATTTCCAGATTTGGTATATCCTGAATGTGTATTCCAAACTTTTCCTCTTAGATTCTTTTCATTTACAAATTTAAATAACTTGCCCTCACTGTCTCCAATGAAGTCATTAAATAACATAGCCAGTGACTGTTTGACCCCGAGTGTGATATGAGTAGCCTTCAAAAACCCTGTGCAAAGATGATATTTTATGAACTGTTTCTATCTCTTAATGACGCATCCTAAATATTTTTGTAAGTAAAACGTGTTGGAAATAATTGTGTCAAGAAGTGTAAAGGGGCTTAAAATGTTCCTTCTTATCACGTCTGAATTTACAACTGAAAACAGCTTTACACGAAATATTCATGCCCTTTTATGTTTTTGTTTTATTTATTTATTTTTACTAGCAAAGACCAAGAAAACAAGTGAATTATCCAAAACACAAAGAGGAATATGGGTTAGTGAATTTTGATGAATTGACAAGATGGAATATTATCATTCCACTGAAACAGTTTTAGAAGAATTTATGTCAATATGGGTCAATGCTTCTTTTCTAAAGTTTAGTATAAAATTCAGGTTAAGATGTATCAGTAGTGCTGTCATGAGGGTTAGAAGTAAAAGAGATAACATTCTGAAGAGTGACAAAATGTAAACTAGTATGACATTTGGTCACTTGGATTTAAGTACAACATATAAGAACAATGATAAAATATTATCTCTTCAGTTCCATTGAAAGAAGGTCTTTGGCCAAAATCTTCAGCCATGGCTGAAAATTGCTTATATTAATGAACTATACATTTCAATTAGGGCTTAATCATGTTAAAATAAAAATGTAGCATCTCACAGTGGTGAATTAGGTTTTGGAGGTAGCAAGGCTCCACCGACTGGGAACATGAATACGTTATTTGCCTCTCTGACCACTGCTTCCTCCCCAGTGAAAGTAGTAAGGCTAGCGTTAGCCTCAGAGGGTTGTTGTAATGATTAGTATGCTGACACTTATAAGGCACCTACTACAAGCCCAGGCATTTAATAGACCCTTAATAAGTTATTGCTCGTTATTAAATTGTTCCAAGATTCCCTTCTGGAAGAAAATAACCTGTATAGCTCAGGGTACCTGTTTTTTGCTACAGTGCTTCTGGCTTAAAATCTGCATAGAACCCAGGGTTTCCTAATTTAAGGTCTTTTTCAGACTCCTTGAAAGGTTATCTTTCCATAAAATGTTAACTCTCATCATTGTTACTCTAGTGAAATGTGGATTGTTTTGTGGGGGGAAAGGGTCTCATACTAAACCACACCAATTTTTGATGCAAATTACACACACACACACACACACACACACACAAAGTATTTCCTCCAACACAGTGTAAGGCTACTTTGAAGTGAGCAAATTCCAGTTTCTGGAATTATTTTTCTGGACAAGCCTGACCTCTAGAGGACAGGAGTTGCATGTTACCCACTAAGAGCCAACATGAGATACTAAGTTGTGGAGCATTAAGGTGCTATGGAGTCAGACAAGTGCTGGGGTTGGCATGATGTGAATGTAGGATCTGAATTCTGCACCAACTAGCTTGAGCAAAATTCTTTATCTCCTTGATCTTAAATGGGTTTTAAAAACTTTATTGAGGTATAAGTTACATAAAATAAACTGCACATATTTATAGCAAGCCATTTTATTAGTTTGACGGTTGTAAACATAGCAAATACAATCAAGATGCCAAACTTCCATCACCTCCTAAAGTTTCCTCATCCTCTTTTGAAGTCCACCCTGCCTCCATCCCCATCCACAGACAACCAACAATCAGCTTTCTGTCACTATGCATGAGTCTGTAGTTTCTAAAAGTTTTTATGAATGGAATTACACAGCATCTACTCTGTTGTGTCTGGCTTCTTTTACTCAGACTAATAATTTTGAAATTAAGTTGTGTGTATCAGTAATTTGCTCCTTTTTATTGCTGAGTAGTATTCCACTGTCTGGATATGCCACATTTTGTTGAACTTGAAAGGGATCATAGTCCTAAATGTAAAAAGTCAGAACTGCTAGCAGAAAATATGGGAGAAAATCTTTGTGAGATCTGGCTGGGCAAGGATTCCTTAAAATATGAATTGCACAGATAATAAATGAAAAAAAGGATGATTGGAGTTTATCAAAAGTAAAAACATTTGCTCTTCCAAGTAAACAGAAAGACAAATCAGAAATTGGGAGAAAATATTTGTACACATATAGCAGATTTTAGACAAAATAATATATTCAATATATTTAGACAAAACACTATATTCAAAATAATAAACAAACTCAAAGACAAATATTCAGTTAAAATATATGCAAAATGTTCTAGCAGGCACTTTACATAAGAAAATACACAGATGGCCAATAAGCACATGAAAAGATGGACAACAACATGAGTTATCAGATAAATGCTTAATATATTTTTAGTGTCTCTGAAATCGGGTTATGTCTTACTATTTAGGTGCTTGCAATTGGTGTGCTCCTTTTGATGTAAAGTTAATTTGGTTTTTAGAAGCAATATTTATTGGGTACTAAGGTTTGGGCAATGTTTTAAACACTTTGTATGCATTATGTCACTTAATTCTCACAAAACCTGTGAAGGGAGTACTGTAATTAAATCCGTCTTCATGGGTGAAGACATTGAAGCTCACAGAGTGCTTATAACTTGCCCTAGTCCCACAGTTAACAGATGGCAACCCCAGGCCTGGAACCCTCTAGCTACCATTCTAGCCCATGGGCTTAACTATTATGCTATTTTTAAAATTATTACATTGGTGGTGAATAGTCAGTGGAGAATGCGTGAGAAAACAGGCTCTTCTCTGGAGTCCTGATGTTAAGTTATTTCATTACATTTTGTGGATCATTAAACAAATCACTGTAAGGTAAGTTCCTAGTGCCTCGTGGGTATAATCTATTAATGCTACTTCCCTTTCTTCCATCTATTTTGAGGCTTTTGGAAATTGCCAAAATAAATGTTTGAAAATTACATGATTCAACCAATTGAAGCCAGATTTTTATTTATCACTACTGTTATTCAACTTTAAACAATCATCTTTTTTGTGAAAGAAGTTTGAATGGTGCAGTATTCTTTATTTTTTAACCTGAAAGCATTTTGAATGCTGCCATCTTCTTGATCATAGTTCTCAACTAAGGGTGATTTTGCCCCTGGGTGACATTTGGCTACGTCTGCAGACATCTTTGATGGTCAGAATTGTGGGGAAGGGCTGCTACTACCATCCAGTGGTTAGAAGTCAGAGATGTTGCTGAACATGCTACAGTGTAAAGGACAGCCGCACGACAAATAATTACCCAGCCCAAAATGTCAACAGTGCTGATGTTGAGAAATCCTGCTTTATACAATATGCGGGACTTCATTATTTACTGACATCAGTTGAGAATACCGAGGTGCTGCAGGAAATGAAAGAAGAAGACTTGGTCTCTGATAGCATATAGTTCCCAAGCCAATGAGGGAAATAAAGAAAATAACACCATGAACTCTGCCACTATTATTATAACAAATATTACAATAGAAAATCATAGAGTATTTTAAGGTTTTAAACAAGGGGACTATAGTCGGATAACACAATGAAAAAAATCAGAAAATGCTCTTTGAGAATCAGGTATGGAAGTACTGTATTTCCTTAATAAAAATAAAATTAGGCTTCTTTAGGGTTGATAATAGAAAATAATTCTTGTTTGCCAAATTTCATTTTCCTTTTAATTCTCTGAGGTATGATGAGACAAAATAGAAATTGTTTAAGGAGACTTAACTAAGGGATGTGGAGTCAACCAAACAGAACAATGTAAAACTGGATGATGTCTTACAAAATATGCTTGCACTCTGGAGCTTGAACACATCCCATCCTGATCTCGGGCCCTCCTCCACAGTCAGGGTGTCTCTTAATACCTACTACACACAATCACAAATCCAGGCATTTAAGTGTCTTCAACGCTGGGCCTAGAGAGAAATACAGTTCCCTCCCCCCTCACTCATAGTTACCTCTGAACTGTATTTTCTGTTTTAGCACTTCCTTCATCTTCCAGTGATTGACATGTTCATTGAAATTGCTTCCCCTCTTACAGTGGTGTGGCCTTAATCTGTGGGCTGAACAGGATGACTCTCTTAGATTGTAATACTGAGGCCCGCAAAGTCACGTCATAGATTCAGACATGGATTAGCAGAGGCAGTGGACTGTGGCCGCATTGATGGTAAGATTTCAGACATCATCTAGTCTATATAGGAGATTGACAGTATATTTAGGTGGAATCCATTTCTAATGCTGTCTTTCAAGAATGATGCAAGGTGTGCACTCATCATGTATAGATTGTCAGAAACTATTATATCTAATGGAGAGAAGCCACTGTTAGCACCGGGGAAGCACCAGTAGCAGACAAGGTCGGAAGGTGAGCTAGGAATCCAAAGATAGGGAAGAATTGGGCAAACGGTTGCTGTATGTTGATTGTGAGTGATAAAACAGGGCTTGCGTTGGGAGTCGTGAGATATTTGATAACACGTTTCGTTTTTTTATACAAATAATAGGTCTTGCCCGGGCGTGGTGGCTCAGGTCTATAGTCTCAGCACTTTGGGAGGCTGAGGCGGGCAGATCACCTGAGGTCAGGAATTTGAGACCAGCCTCACCAAATGGTGAAATCCCATCTCTACTAAAAACAAAACAAAACAAAACAAAAACACAAAAATTAGCCAGATATGGTGGCGGGCGTCTGTAATCCCAGCTACTCGGGAGGCTGAGGCAGGGAAGGGAGAATCCTTTGAACCGAGAGGCAGAGGATGCAGTGAGTTGAGATCGCACCACTGCACTCCAGCCTGGGAGACAGAGTGAGACCCCGTCTCAAAAATTAATAAATAATAAAAATATATATATCTTCATTGTATAAAACTTGCAAAATGTAAAACTTTATAAAGAAAAAATAATAATTAACTATAATTCCTTAATGCTAACGGTTTAGTATGTTTCATTCCAGACTCTGTGTATGTGTGTGTGTGTGTGTGTGTGTGTGTGTATCTACTTCCCTTAAGCGTTCATATTTATCAGGTGCAGTAGGAGATGATCAGTTTGAAGGTGAAGAAAAAGGCTAGATCAAGTAGAGCAGCATTTTTGAATATCTAAATACCTCCTACAGTAAAGGAGAGCTCATTACTTGACCAGGCAGAACATTCTAATATTAGAAAGTTCTCCTTCATATTTATCCAAAATCGGCCTTCTGTAACTTCTACTCATTTGCCTTTATTGCTCTCTACTTTCTTCTTGGTGTTAAATATTTCACGTATTTAATGACAGCTATTCCTACCTCTCTGAGTCTTCTCGTCTCCAGACTAAATACAATATTACATGATGCGGGTTGCTTCCCTCGTGGTTCTGTCTAATTTCACCTTTATTCCTACCTGAGATGCCCCTTTTCTTGTGCCAGCTAGAACTGAAGGTCACATCCAGATGTGGTCTGGCATTCCCCCTTGTCTGTTCGTGGGGCCATCCAGTGATGGTGGACACCATCATCTTTGAACTTCTGGGTTTCCCCTGTTCACCACAATTCCTTAAAAATTGTTCAAAACCACTCCAAACACCAAGATAGTTGTCAGTCATTCATTTAATAAAAAGTAAATTTTAAAAAAATTGGTGACTAAGTATTTGATATTTGGAAGGGAGAGAAGTTTCTATGACTGGAGGAAATCTCAAAAGGAAGAAAATCCATACCTAAAAATAAGGGGGAAACTTGAAAATGTTTTTAATTTTTAATTTTTCATGGGTATGTACTAGGTATATGTATTTATAGGGTACATGAGATATTTTGATACAGGCATACCATGCATAATAATCACATCAACATAAATGGGCATCCATCTTTGTGTTACAAACAATCCAAATATACTCTTTTACTTATTTTGTAATGTACAATAAATTATTATTGAATATCGTCACCCTGTTGTACTATCAAATACTAAATCTTATTTATTCTTTCTAACTATATTTTTGTACTGATTAACCATCTTTACTCCTCCAACCTCACTAACCTTCCCAGCCTCTGGTAACCATCTCTTTCTCTCTCTCTCTCTCTCTCTCATTCAATTGTTTTCATTGTTAGCTCCCACAAATAAAAGAGAACATGTAAAGTTTGTCTTTCTGTGCCTGGTTTATTTCACTTAACACGATGATCTCCAGTTCCACCCATGTTGTTGTAAATGACAGGCTCTCATTATTTCTTATGACTGTATAGTACTCTATTGTATGTATGTATCACATTTTCTTTGTCTTTTCTTTTGTTGTTTTTGTTTTGTTTTTTGAGACAGAGTCTCGCTCTGATCTTGGCCCGGGAGTCCCCAGCCTGATCTCGGCTCACTGCAACTTCCACCTCCTGGGCTTAAGTGATCCTCCCACCTCAACCTCCCTGGCTGCTAAGATTGCAGGTGCACGCCACCATGCCTAGCTAATTTTTGTATTTTCTTTTGTAGTGACAGAGTTATGACATGTTGCCCAGGCTGGTCTCAAACACCTGGTTTCAAGTTATCCACCCACCTCAGCCTCCTAAAGTGCTGCAATTATAAGCATGAGTCAATGTGCCTGGCCACATTTTCTTTATTCATTCATCTGTTGATGGACTCTTAGGTTGTTTCCAATTCTTGGCTATTGTGAATAGTGCTACAATAAACATGGCAGGGCAGATATTTCTTTGACATACTGATTTATTCTCTTTTGGTATATACCCAGCAGTGGGATTTCTGGATCATAGGGTAGCTCTATTTTTAATTTTTAAAGGAACCACCACACTGTTCTCCATAGTGGTTGTGCTATTTTACACTCCCACCACTAGTATATAAAGGCTACCTTTTGTCCACATCCTCACCAGCATTTGTTGTTCCCTGTCTTTTGGATAAAAGTCATTTTAACTGAGGTGAGATGGATATCTTATTTTACTTTTGATTTGCATTTCTATGATGATCATTAATGTTGAGTACCTTTTCACATACCTATTTACCATTTGTATGTCTTCTTTTCAGAAATGTCTATTCAGATTTTTTGTCCATTTGTTCACTGGATTATTATATATTTTTTCATATAGAGTTGTTTGAGTTCCGCATAGATTCTGGTTATTAATCCTTTGTCGGATGGATCACTTGCAAATATTTTCTCCCATTCTGTGGATTGTCTCTTGACTTTGTTGATTGTTCCTTTTGCTGTGTAGAAGCTTTGAAATTTGATGTCATCTTGTTTGTCAATTTTTTGCTTTGGTTGCCAGTGCTATGGGGTTATTACTTAAGAAATCTTTGCCCAGTCCTGTGTCCTAGAGAATTTCCCCAAAGTTTTCTTTCAGTAGTTCCACAGTTTGAGGTCTTAGATGTCAATGTTTAATTCACTTTGAACTAATTTTTGTATATGGCAAGAGACAGGGGCCTAGTTTCTTTCTTCCACATATGGATATCGAGGTTTTCCAGCACCATTTACTGAGGAGACTCTTTTCCCCAGTGTATATTCTTGGCACCTTTGTCAAGAATGAGTTCGCTGTGTGTGGATTTGCTATACACTTTTAATGGACATATGATCCTACCGCTTGTAAACTGAAAACTTTACTAGTTCTGACTATTGCAACTTAGTCAATTGTTGAATCAGGAATCCATTTTTGGGGTACCTACAATGTTTCAAGTGCACTAAAAATGCAGAGATAAATACAAAATTAACAATCTTTTCAGGAGATTAAGATAAGCAGGGAGAGGGTCACTTAAAAGTTTAATTAATGTCATAAATTATGATGATGATGGGGGAAATAGGGATAGACTGCATGTATGGAGCCACTTCCATGGGCCCAATACTAAATATGAATAAATGATTTATGTATTATTGCATTTAATTTTCACACAAAAACTAAATGATAGATCATATTAAAGCCCATTTTACATATAAAGATATGAGAGAGCTTAATAAATTGGTCCAAAGTTATCCAGGTAAGTTGGAGCAGACATTTAAACTTGACTGGGATTTTGTTAAGATACCGTTGATAAGAATGGGGCCTTGACAGCCGAACTTACTAGCTGTGCAACCTTGAGCAAGGGCTCTAATATCTTTAAGCTTTGTTTTTCTCCTCTATAAAATGGGGTAATCATAATACTAATACATAAGGTTATTGTACGAATTAAATTAGATAATATAGCTAAATTGCTTACTACCATGAATGCATATGGTAATGTGCCATTTCAGAATTGTCATTATGCACGTAGAACGTTATTCATCACTATGTTTTTATGAATTGACTCAAAGCTTGTGTTCTTTTCACTATTAAACACACCGCCTATATATAAGTACAAAAGTAAGAGCGTGCAAAGGAGGTGGTTACCTCAGCCCAGCATTGATAGAAGAGGGCTGTGGAGGAGAGGGAGGAAGAAGAGCTGGAGTGGATCCTGCGGAGTTCACAGCAATGGTGCAGAGAACGATGAGGATGGCATTGAGTAGGTGGGGAGGTCAGTTTCATACTGTGAAAGATAATTCCATTACTTTTAATTCAGCCAACATCTGCAGAATACTTACATTGCTCAAAGAAGAGATAAATATGATTTAACTTCGACTGTAGAATTATAGTATAGTGAACAAATCAGACAGGTGTACCACTATCTGTTTGAATTTGGGGTGAGGGAACCAAGTGTATGTGGTGAGGGGTTTTGTGGAGTTCTAATCCCAGGAAATAGTAATATCAAAACAAAGAAGCAAGACAAACTAAAAGCTAGATGGAAAAGTCTATCAAAAAGAAAGAAAAAATGAAACAGAAAGAGAAATTTTAGAATTGTCAAAGTCATAGGATCTCGAAAGTAATCATTCAACCTGGGACATGAAACCAGAAACTGGGAGTCAGAAAGCTAGAAATGTGTTGAAACAAGTTGAGAGTAACTGGGTGGGGTAGGGAATTGGGAGAGGCAAATATTTTGCATAGCTGTTTGTGCTCATGTATGAGTTTTATGAAAATAACATAACACTTGTTATATAATATAAATCTTTGTTTTAAATTGAATTAAAAATTATGAATGGCTTTTCATTAAGTCAAATGAATACATTAAATTAAGTTAATGAATGAGTGTTCACAATCTCCACCACAGGTCTGCCTCTCTCTATTCCCTTTGCTTCTATTATGTGGGGAGGTTTCTTGCTTCATGGATTAGTTTCCAGGCACGAGAAACTGAGTAATGTGTATAACCCAGAGGGTAAGTTAACAGATCTAATTAAGAGCTAATAAAAAGGAGGCAAAGGAAGAGGCCTGAGCAATTTTTGTAGAGCAAGGGGTTTAGGTGTCTGAGAGGGTGTGTGGGAGTAGGGAGCAGAGAGAGACATTGAGGAGCAAAGACAAGAGGGAGAGGCAAAGGTCCTGGCACAGGACGGGTGTTGATAGAATTGGAAAAGAGTTGCAAAGGGATTTTTGACGTGGTGTTATGGAGGTCTCAACTGGAAACCCTCTTTCTTCCAAGAGATGGAAGCAAAGATTGGAATTGCTTTTCGATTATTTCTAGTTTGCTAGACTATCCAGACAAGGTCCATTGTAACCTGCATGTTTCCAATGGGGTTAGCAGTAGAACTTAGATGGCTTCATCTCTTGGGGAATAGATGTCAAAGAAAGATCCAGAGACAGAAACCTTTAGAAAAGGAAAGAATACATAACCTCAGAAGAAAACTATGTGCAAAATTACCAAGATTTCCAAACTTACTTTAATCCATCGATAGTGGAAAAAACAATGACTCTCATGTACTTGTGTTGTATTCATACGGGTCATGCCATAGCTTCGGATGGGACTAATTAGGGAGACCAGGTTTATTGAAGGTTTTCATTATTTGAGAGTGAAACTACAGCCAGATGTAATGACCATGTTATTAATGATCTCAAGATGCACTTTTTTTTCCCATACTCAAAGTGCTTTGCTATATTGGAAGCAAGGAAGAGTGTCAGTTTTCACTTCTATACTAACAAGATTTCATAATCTATTATAAAAGCCTGAAGCAGGCTGGGTGTGGTGGGTCACGCCTGTAATCCCAGTCCTTTAGGACCCCCAGGCGGGGGCATCGCTTGTGGTCAGGAGTTTGAAACCAGCCTAGCCAGCATGGTGAAACCCCGTCTCTACTAAAAAATACACAAAAATTAGCCAGGCTGTAGTGGGTTATAGTGGGCTGTAGTGAACCTGTAGTCTCAGCTGCTCAGGAGTCTGAGGCAGGAGAATTGCTTGAACCTGGGAGGCGGAGGTTGCAGTAAGCCGAGATCGCACCATTTCACTCCAGCCTGGGTGACAGAGCCAGGTGCCAGCAATAAATAAATAAATAAATAAATAAAGTCTGAAACAATAAGCAGAAATGAACTAGAATGGACCAATGCTACAGAAAACTAGGAAACAAAAGGAAACTGCAGAATCAGCAGAGGCAGACAGCATTGCAAGGTGTAAAATAGAAACTCCCTTGCCACCCAAGTGGATAGAAACAGTTTTAGACAAACATCCTTTGTCATTAATTTAACTCCTTTGAAAGCCAAAATAAGATGCCTCAGACCTCTCCTTGGGATTGGAAATTGCAACACTTCAGCAAAACTTTTGTTTTCCCTTTTTATAGCTTATATTTGTGTGTGTTCAATATCAACTGCATCTATAATTCCGTTATTTTGTATTGTCTGTATGCACTGCAATGCACGTTCACTTTCTCTTCCATTCCTTCTTATCCTTTGCAATCATTTGGAGGAAACCATAAAAAATAAGATTTCGTAAATGTTTTTTTCGAAATGTCCCGTGTAAACGCATTGTTCTTAGAATGATGAAGCTTCCTACCACATGTGCATGTGTACTTGCTGGGCCTGCATTCCAAAAATGTTGCAAGAATGCGTGCACTGCTCTTTTGACATGACACAGCAGCTGCGTGATGTGCTGCCATGACAAATAGGCAGGAAATGCGGTTTGCGTGTGGAATGAGCATCCGGTCTTTCCCCAAGGTTGGAAGGATATAGTATTAAAGAGGAGTCCTGGGTCAGCAGCTCTGTTTTGATGTAGCAATTACTGATGCTCTGCTGCCCTTCCCCAAGCCAAAGGGAAGGAGCTGGGGGGCCAGCAGCTGATGCCTTGCGCACAGATCCTATGGTTAAAGGAGGAGGAGTGGGGACATTTGTTACTGAACCTTCTATTCCACCTAGAGATCCGAAAATAGTATTTGGGTGGTTCTGAGGTAAGGGAGCAAAGGAGCCAGCCCTGTCCAGCCTGGTATTTGCGTATGATGAGGGCTCAGGTATTGCTCTAGCCCCATAATCAGAAAGTCAGGTAAGGTTTTAAGTCAATTCTATCAAGAAATTTGATTCAATCATGCAATCAATGATTCAGCCTAAGTTGATGAATCACTTACTGTGTGTCAGGTACTCACTGGGTGCTGGGAAACATCAGTCTGCAGTCTCTTAATTTAGAACTTTTCTGCGAGAGTTACTCTCTTATTAGGTTCCTTTAGATTCAAGAACAACTAAGGAGGAGGCTGTCTGTTTTAGGTTGAGTTCTCCTAAAAGCCAACTTAAGCCCAGGATTCATGTAGAAGTTCTTTATGAAGGAAGTGCCCCCAGGAGAAACCAGAAAGGGTGTAAAGGAAGCAGCACAGGGAAGGAAAAGAAGCCAAATGAGGGTGATTTTGGGTGAAGTCTCAGACTTGGACTGATTCCTCTGAGAGCTCTAGGGGGTAACATCTTTGAGAGTTTGTATCATACCAGAGTAAAAGTTGGGGTTTTGAATTCCCACACCAGTCAACTATTGGCTATGGGCTTACCATGGGAGATGTAATACACCCGGCACTTCCAACTCACATGCCAGAGACATGGCTCTAGCACCCAATGGAAACACTTTGAATGTTGCAGGTGCAAGACAGCAACAAAGCAGACAGAAGCACGTGGACAAGGCACCAAGTGTCCACTATACCCTGACAGTGTGGGAAGTTGTAGATAGGATGAAGAGAAAGAATACACACACACACACACACACACACACAAACACAAAAAGTAGAGACTTGCTACTCAAAGTGTGATCCTCAGACCAGCAGCATCTGGCCGAATGGTGATCTGTCACCTTCCAGAAACTTGTTAGAAATGCAGAATCTGGCTGGGTGCAGTAGCTCATGCTTGTAATCCCAGCACTTTGGGAAGCCAAGTAGGGCAGATCACTTGAGGTCAGGAATTCAAGATCAGCCTGGCCAACATGGTGAAACCCTGTCTCCACTAAAAATGCAAAAATTAGCTGGTCGTGGGGGTGCACACCTGTAGTCCCTGCTACCCAGGAAGCTGAGGAAGGAGAATCGTTTGAACCTGGAAGGGCGGAGGTTGCTGGGAGCCGAGATCATGCCACTGCACTCCAGTCTGGGCGACAAGAGCGAGACTGTTTCCAAACAGCAACAACAACGACAACAAAATGCAGACTCTGAGGTCTTATGAAGACCTGGTTCATCAGAATCTCATATTAATAAGATCTCCCCAACATTTGTGTGCACATTAATTTTTAAGAAGCTCAGTCCCAGAGTATCAGAAAACATAATTTGCTGGCTTTTTGCACTGCAGGAAGAATAAGCTTCCAAACCAGAGTTGCAATGTGGTGGCCTGAGAAAGTTCTCAGTCCAAAGATTCCTTGGCCTAGCAGATGAAACCAGGAGGAAGAGAAAGCATTCCCAGCTGAAAGCAGGGTGGTGCCCCCTTTCCTACTCAGTGCAATTGTTCCAGCTTTGCAGATCCCACGTTCCAAGACTTTGTGGTCTCCTTTAGTTCACTTGGAACTGATATCTTTTGGAGGTGGTGAGGGCTGGGGGGCTTTGTGGAGAGAGGCTGAGGAGTAGGGGTTTGGGTGTGGGTGCAGGAAAGAGCAAATATAAAATAAGGCCAGAATTAGAGCTGACCCTACAATTTAAGCTTGAAAAGCATTTTGGAAAGTCACAAGTAAATCACTTAGATATGCATCATTAAGGAGTCATGGCACAACTCATACAAGAAGGGACTGTGGTAAAATATGGTAGCCACCAAAAGGCCCCCCAAATAGTAAAATGTCTCTTCCACAATGTTGGAAATTCCTATTAGTCACAATGGGGGTCAGTCAACTGGGATAGCATTGTCATGGGAGGGCCACCACAAGGAAATTTGGGAAACATCTGGCTAAAGATGGCAAATTAAAGACACTCATTTAACTTCAGGTCCCTTCTAAAATAAGAAAATAATTAGCAAAGTTTTCTTATTGTTGCTACCGTTGTTTTAGAGCATTAACCTAGGAAGATAAAGGGAATTGAAGAGTATACCACAGCCATCCCTTTTTGAATGCTGAAAAGCAGATTGGTTATTATGAATGGTAGAACCAGAAAAGTTTGATGCTGCAAAGGAAGCTATTTGGAAAGTAGAAAATAAATTCAATTTACCCGTGGAATATTTTTAAAACTGCAGAATTAGTATCAAGTACCTCAGGAATGAAGGGTTGAAAACAAGCTAAAAACAAAAGGATTTGCATTCTGTTCGAGAAGCAGTTGGACTGTCAGGTCCCCTTGCACACTCCACACAGTCAGCTTAGTGACCTTCCCCTGCAGGAAAGCAGGTGATGGAGCTTGATTCTCCAGGGAGAGTAAAATAGAGGGTGACACTCCAGATTGCAGTGCAACAGACAGAGATGGGATCAGGGTTGCCATACTGAAAAAGCAGGAGTAAGTAAAAGTTTAAATTCTGAATTCTTATATAGGCCTTACTGGGCTGCAGAAATCTGGCAGCCATCATTCTCCAGGGATAAGATTGGAACAACTTTCTCAGGGATCCAAAAATAAGAACAGTGGGAATATCCCAAAGAAACAGCCCAGCGAGATCATCCTACATTCAACACTTTTCTCCCTTCTTCCTAGGTTCCTTTCCAAGCAGAACTTCCAATTTGCCATTTTGGTGTCCCATTTTAAAATGAGTAGACTGTGGAAGCATTTAAGGAGCACATATAAAATGGAAGTATGATATCAAAGTATTTTTTTAGTTTGAAGATGCTTCTCCCAGAAGCTGCCAGAGGGGCTAGGAAACACAGCCCAGAAGGGTGGAAGAGTTAGTGTGGACCCGTGAGGGGCAGGACACTAGAATAAACCTGGAGATAAAGTCTTCTTTTTATTGTAAAGGACTCTTCCAGGGTTCTCTATTCCCATGCTGCTTCTCTAAGATGTCCTGTGTGTGTGAACATTTGGCTGGTTTTTCAAGCTGTAGCCACCTAGGTAAGAACCACTTGATATCAGTTTTCCTTCTTTTGCATCACTTCTGTTCTTCTTTCACTCTTGACGCCATGGAATTGTACTCTAAAATAACCATTAGAATGACAGCTTTGCCTTGAACTCTTTTGTTGGGTAACACAAAATAATATACTTGGGGACCTGAATGAACGCATGGAGCAGACGTCTCATCCTCTGCCTACTGACTCCCATTAGACCATGGAGTAATTGAAAATGACATTTTATTCTATTAAAGGATAGGTAGTTTTTAGTTTTTATTATGGAAACTTCCAAATGCAGACAAAGGAAAAGATAACAGTTTAATTAACCTCAAGGTACTTCGTAACTAACTTCAGTAACTATTACCCCATAACCTCTCTTATTTTATCTATACGACCATTTTCTTTCTCCCTCAACTTTGATTATTATGAATCAAAGCCTAGGAATCACTTCATTTTATCCACAAATATTTCAATACACTCACTAAAGGTAAGGACTCTTTAAAATTATTACAAAAATTCTTTATTGTAACAAAAAAAATCTATAGCATCAAAAAATTATTCAAATTTGTCCACTTGATTTATAATTATGTCTTTTTGTAGTTGGTTTATTCAAATCAGAATCCAAATAAGTTCCACAAACTGCATTTTTATATAGGTTTTACTTCCGTTTATCTAGATCTTCCCCCTTTCTTTTTGTCCTTTCAATATAATTTTTTGAAGAAAATGAATAGTTTGTTCTAAATATTTTCCCACAAATTTCCATTGTTCGTTGATTCTATCTTTGTGGTGTAATTTAACATATTCCTCTCTTCCCTTGCATTTCCTATAAACTAGCAGTGAGGAAAAGACTTAATTAGATTCAGATCTCCTCCCTCCCTCCCTCCCTCCCTTCTTCCCTCCCTCCTTTCCTCCTTCCTCCTTCCTTCCTTTCTTTCTTTCTTAAATTTCTTTCTTTCTTAAATTTCTTTCTTTCTTAAATTTCTTTCTTTCTTTCTTTCTTCTTTCTTTCTTTCTTTCGTTCTTTCTTTCTTTCTTTCTTTCTTTCTTTCTTTCTTTTCTTTCATCAAAAATACTTCATGGGGGAGAGGGATTATACATGTCCATCAAGAGACATTAATATCTGGTTGACTTTCCTTTTGTGATATTAAGATTCAACATTGAAATCATATGTGGTCAACCTGACATTATGAAATTTCTTTTTAGCCTTTTAACCTAATGGACTTAGCAGAAATTGAAGATATGATGTAGACCCTTTATTACAGATTGCAAAATGGTGATGGTTTAATTTTGTCAATTCTTCTTCATTTACTAGTTACATTTCTAGGAGGAAAAACTCTTCCTCCTCAAGGAAAAGTATGATGAATATTTTAGTAATTTATGTCATTTACCAGTTTTCAGAATAATAATCTGGTCTATAGTATCATCTGAATTTGACTAATGGAATTTTATATTTTTTCCCCTGTAAGTGTCATTTTTAAGTCATGGACTTTAATATATTTAAAAATTTAAAATTCACTACAGTTATTATTATCTTTCATGCTGAAAGTTCCTCAACTCTGGCCACTGGGAACTTTTTCAATTGGTTCCTACGTCCTTTTGACAAGATTTTAGTTGCCTTCCATGGCCTCTTTGCTTTCTGGTATGACAGAATGATCCCAACTTATCTTCTATATTGCCTATCCCAGACCTAGAATTTATAATTTTTTCAAGTATCCCTCATCCTCTATTTTAAACTTAATTTTTTTATTGTTTTAACTTTTAAGTTCAAGGGTACAAGTACAGGTTTGTTACACAGGTAAACTAGTGTCATGGGGGTTTGCTGTACAGATTATTTCATCACCCAGTATTAAACCTAGTACCCATTAGCTGTTTTTTCTGATCCTCTTCCTCCTCCCACCTTCCATCCTCTGAGAGGTTCCAGCGTGTGTTGTTCCCTTCTATGTGTCCATGTGATCTCATCGTTTAACTCCCACTTACAAGTGAGAATATGAAGTATTTGGTTTTCTGTTCCTGTGTTAGTTTGCTAAGGATAGTGGCCTCCAGCTCCATCCATGTCCCTGCAAAAGACATGATCTCATTCTTTTTTTATGGCTGCATTGTATACCATGGTGTATTACATACCACATTTTCTTTACCCAGTGTATCATTTAAGCATCCCTAGTCCTCTTTAGAGGCAAACGTTTTGTAACTTAATACAGAATATTTTTCTGAGTTTGTGATAGAAAATATATATATATTTTTAAGACGGAGTCTCTATCTGTTGCCCAGGCTGAGTCCAGTGGCCCGATGTCAGCTCACTGCAACCTCTGCCTCCCGGGTTCAAGTGATTCTTCCACCTCAGCCTCCCAAGTAGCTTGGATTACAGGTGCCTGCCACCATGCTCTAACTTTCGTATTTTTAGTAGAGACATGGTTTCACCATGTTGGCCAGGCTCGTCTCGAATCCTGACCTCAAGTGATCCACCAGCCTTGTTCTCCTAAATTGCTAGGATTATAGGCATGAGCCATCACACCTGGCCAAAAAGACTTTTTTAAGACATAAAATGCTAAGCAAGATTAATGTGACAGCATCAAAAGTCACCTTAAATGAAAATTAAAAATGGCAAATTAGAATATTTTTGCAACCTATATAGCTAGCAAAGGTTAAATATCTAGTACATATAAAGGAGTCTCATAAGTCAATAAAAAGACAAATAACAACAAAAAAAGCCTCTCAAATCTCCCCCAAAAACTTTTAAGTAAAAATTTCACAGAAGAGGAAATACACATCATCATAATATTATGAAATAGTAAGAGCTGTTCAGTCTCTTCAGCAGTATGAAAATTGCAAATCAGGACATGCCACCTTACACATACTATAATAGCTTGTCAAAAATTAAGACATTTGACAAAATTAAGTGCTGGAGAGGTGTGTATGAGAGATGTCTTTGTATATTGTTGATGGGAATATATATTTTAAGAAGCACATAAGAAAACAATAACTAGAAACAGCCTAAATATGTATTGACAGGAAAAAATGAATGAATAAATTATGATACTTTATTTCAATGGAGTAGCAATGAAAAACATGAAATATACCTACAAGAAACAACTGGCTGAATTTTGAAAATATAATGTAGAATGCTCTAGAGGACTTGTAACATTTTAGTAAACAATATGGCATTGTTTTCTATATATGCTGGAGAAACTCTTGCATTGCCTGTGCACATGTTCAGAGTTTCTCTACAGGAGTCCGTATCCTGTAGCATATGGCCCACCACATGTTTTTCGTACGTGAAATTGTGTTGGAACACAGTCATATCCACTTGTTTGTGTCTGCTTGCCTATCACAGGGCAGAGATGAGCGGTGGCAACAAAGACTAAGATATTTACTATCTGACCCTTTTACCAAACAAGTTGGCGGGCACCCTTTCTAGAACACTTATAAGGTAATGCCAATTTTTATAAAGTTCACACACAAGCAATACTAAACAATATACTATCTGGGCAGACTTTCATGGATAAAGATATAAAAATAAAACTAGAGAATAATGAATATAAATTCAGAAAAGTGTTTACTGCAGGTAAGGATGGAAAGGCTGATTTCTTTCTTTGGGAGAAATCCATAGTAAATGGAAGTTAATAGAAATATTCCCTTCTATGCATTAAATAGTATATTAGAAACACAGACAAATTAAAAAGACAAAAGGAAATAATTCGAGAAATTCCCTGAGACTAAATGACACGAGCTTCCAGGCTAAAAGCGCTTACTAAGTGTGAGTAGAGTGGATAAATGTAAGTCTATCCCAAGGCACATCACTGTGAAATATCAGGACGTTGGAAACAGAGGGTCCGTAAGCTTCCAGAGACCAAAATTAAGTCACAGATCAAAGATCAGAAATTAGAATGACGTTGGACTTCTAACAGCAAGACTAGAGGCTACAGTATAATGGTAAAGGTCTTCAAATTTGGAGCAATAATATTTTTAAATTTAGAATTCTATGCATCACCAAATTACCAATTTGGTAAAAGAAGGAGATGAAGCATTTTCAGGCATTTATGATCTCAGAAAGCTTTCTCCCCATGCCTTTTTTTTTTTTTTTTTTTTTTTTCCAAGTAGCTCCTAGAGCATGTGCTGCTTAAAAATGTGTCAGGGAACCATGAAGAGGATGATAAAAGATGTAGGAAAAAGAGAAGCCAATCCAAGAGAGAAGTAAAGGGATCCACCTTGGGATTCTGCATTTTCTTTAGTCGTCAGAACTTCAGGGGCCTAAAGAGCAACACCGTTCAGTCTGGAGCCGGTCAGGGGCTCAGAGTGTGATTATTTTAAGAAAATGAAATTGATTAGATATTTCAAGTGTCTGAAAGCATTAAAATAAGACTTGTCCGGCTAGGAGAGGCTTTGTGGTCAAGTTGGTGATAAGTATATGTAACACTAAGCAAATTTTTAAAAAATCTGAGATAATGCTATGAAAACAAAACGTGCAGAAAGTAAAATTATGTAATATGGCCCAGCAGTGAATTCCATGCACATAATCATGATAATGTAAACCAAAAATATTGACTGAAGTTTAGTATTACTACAGGCATATTTGAAATATGGCAGGATGGGAAATGTTCACATGTGTAGAGGAATAGCTGATGCCTAGAGCTCTTTAAGAAGTAGCAATATAATCATGTTCTTTAGAGATATAGAGTTAAATACCAAACAAACAAACAAACAAAAAATTAGCCAAAGTAGTTTTAAAATTTGTCTTTTTAAAGGAGTGAGAAATGAGAAGAAAAATAACATGCATGTCTGGTTTTAATTAAAATTTAAAAACAAATTGCAACAATAACAGAGTAGAACAAAGTTCGCGTGTTAAATATGATCGTCTTCCTCCAGTCTAACCAACCAACCAACCAACCAACCAACCAAATATAGTAATACCTGGAGTTGACCCTTTCCTTAATAAAAATTAATTAAATAAGTCTGCTTGAACCCACGAAGATGAGATATCATCTTTTGTAATCTCTTCAACACATTATGCAATCTTTGAATTCTGGTGAAGTTCGTTGCTCCAGAAAAAAAAAAAATGCTATTTGTCAGTTGAGAGAGAAAAAAAAAGAGCAGCATCTGCTGATATTTGTAAGCTGAACTGACACAGGTAGACCATGGTACTTTCCTAGAAGACATAAACCACATAAACAGAATACCAGCCTCAGACAAATTGCAAACCTCAGACAAGGTTACTCTGGGACCATGATAAAATGAGATCATTTCATAATTTTGTCTATGTGCAAAACATCACTGCACCACCCATGAAATACCAAATATCCACTGTCTCACCCAAAATGATTGACTACTACTTCTTTAACATTTATAATCTTATCCTCTTTCTAGTTTCTAGATTTACTGAGATACCAGTCAAAGACTTAACTCCACTTTCTGGCAGCACCCAATTTCAGGCAAAACCCAGGCACAAGTAGGGGTGGGATGTCAGACAATGCCTGATCAGAGGCAACGTGACTAAGAGAAGATTCAGTTTAGTAAATTTCTTGAGGACTTACCATTTGCTAATGACAACGCTAGGCCTTGGGGAAATCAGGATCAAAATCAAAATCAGGAAGAGCGATTATCTCTGTCTTTGAGATTCTAACAGCTCCTTAAACAATCACAGAAATGGAATCACACATAGTAAAGTTGGAATGAGCAAGCAAGGTATTGTCAGTGGAAAGAGCATTGGCCTAAAACATCTGGGTCGAATATACTCTGTCACAATTCGTTAATAATGAGGCAACTCCCTTGACCACTCTACCTGTCTTCTTGCTCAGCTGTACAACATTTATCTTATTCAAACAATTGTTGAAATGATTAAGTAAGATAATGTACATTGAAGGACATTATAATGGGACCATTACAATGTAAAGAAGGGGAAGCCCGAAGAAGTTAAGTGACCCACCTAAGATTACACGGGTATTATCAGATTTCAGTTTAACACTCATGTAGAGATTAGTATCAACAGTACCTCTATAATAATAATAATATCAAGTGCTTATTGTGATTACACATTCTGCCCAACACTTCACCTACATTATTTCATTTATAACAACAATGCTTTAGTTTTATATACATAGTGTATGACTTTTTTCAAATATCTCCTACTTCATTATTTTAATAAGAGGTACAGGAACTCATAAGCATGGTTATATTTTAGATAACAATATAAGAAATTTTGGACATGCAGGATTTGTGCTTATCTTTCCACATTAAGAAGAAGAAACAGGATCTTACTTCAAGATTATGATGCCATACCAAAAATCACACAATGTGATTTTAGTATGAGTCAGAGATAAGGGCCAAGGGGTCATGACTCTTCATTAGGAAAAGTGATGACCAAAGGTTCTTTATGGATGCTGAAGTCTTCCAAAAAAATGTTTCAAATGGGCTTTACGTGCTCAAGTCCAGCAAAACAGGAATTTGTCATAGAGTTAAGAGTACTCACACATTTGTAACTCTAGGAGATGATCACAAAGATATGCATACCTGAGTGCTGGGGAAAAGTCTATCACCTTTTTTGAGTAAATGGTATGCATTTATTATCTATCTCTCCATGTGTTTGGGTTTCTTAGCAGAGCTTGATGAGGCATGAGACTAGTATAATATGTAGTCAGTTCTGAGTCAAAGAGGCATTGGACACTAAGAAGACAGTGCTATAGAAACGTTAAATGATCATACTCTTTTGAGCTTTGCCCATAGAATAGTGAGCAATGCTTTCATACTAAAGAAACAAGCATACAGGTGTGAATATTGAAATTATCAAGAAATGTGATTGATATAGTGTTGGAAGGGCAATAAAACATCACTGAGAAATCATATGCTTTGAGAGGTACTAATTCCTTTGACTCAGGCTTCGTCTAAGCAAAAGCTTTGAAGGGATAGATTCAGTATCTAGAAGCAAATGTCAGGAAAAAAGAAAATAGGCCATCACAAGTCCTGACCTGAAGGAAATCCAGTATATTCTTGATCTTTGTTTGATTTCATTAGCCTAGTTACTTACATGTCAAATAAATCATTTAAATTATCTGTTACTCTGAAGCCAATGTTCTTGCAGATCATATGCAATCTATGAGCTAGAGCACAGTGTTTAGCAGCACCTTCCAAAATTGGGATTATTTTTTGTCATTAAAAGTTTTGTTTACTTCTGTTTATAACCAAGTATCCAATATAAAATTTAGAACATTAGGATAAGTGGAGTAGCCTTCCTCCCTTGTGACTTCTCCTTTTGTTGCTTTTAGCCCTTACCATCTTCTCTTTTCTCTTTGTCTTCTTCCTTACTACTTAATATGTACTCACAGCTTAGAACTTTTGGAGTCCTATCTCTGGTGAGGCCTTACCCTAATCCAGGAGTAGGGACAGAGCTCTCTTGCTGCTGGCCTGATGCACTCTGTGCCTATTGCAATTAGTCAAGTTCAAGATTTCTGTTTCGCTGTCTATGGATCCACCCCAGCACGTGCCGCTAAAGTCCCCTAAGTTCCTAGTCCCAGGATCCCAACATTCACCTAAAATCCAGTTCATGAGACTCAGCCTTAACTGCTCCCTGTCCTGGAAGACAGTTTTCTATCCTCATAGCAAAGCAGGGAAAGCAGGAAGGCTACACTTTGAGGGTGTCTCAGTAGTGCTGGGGAGGATCAAAATTGAAGTACAAAAGTTTGTTTTCAGTTGAGTTCAAAAAATATTAAGTGGGGCATCCCCAAGTGAGCACATAATCTACTAAGTGCTGTGTATATAAAAAATAAAATGTACATTTTCTGCTCTCAATGAGGAAACAAATAGTAAAAGCATGAATTGCACACAATTTCCTAAGTATATTAATAAAGGTAAAGAAATAGTATTCACTGATGCTAGCAATTTTTGTGTACCTGTGTGCCAGATATTATGATAAAAACTTTATCTAGAGTGGTTATTGTGATTAGAAAGGCACCAGATCACTGATGGTCTTGGACACATATGAACCTAGCTAATCTATATCCTGTATTTAATGGAGACTCATTGAAAGATTTTAAGAAGAGTTATTGCTGGATCAGATTACATTTATGGATTAAGGGACAAGACACTAGAAACACAGAACCCAAGGCTAAGATGATGAAGACCAGAGCCAGGGCAATAATTTTAGAGAAAAAAGAGGGGCATACTGACTCAAAAAATATTTTGAAGCTAAAATTATTGTTAAATGGTAGATGTGGAAAGGGATAAGAAGAAAAGATTTAAGGATGTTTCTTCGATATTAGCTTGAATAAATAACAGGCAAATGGGAAGTAAATGAGGACAAACAGGTCTGGGAAAATGATGGAAGCATGATGTGTCCAGCTTTGGACCATGGACATGGGTGCAGCCATGATGAGGGGAGGGGTCATGGCTGGAGATAGAGTTGCAGGAATCTTTGTTGTCTCTTTCTTTTTTCCCCCACCCACCACTCATATCCGATTCACATTCTCATCTTCCTGCCCATACACTCAGTGTACTATGACTAATCAACAGGGGAAGAACTGAGCAATATTTTTTTCTGCCTCCTCCTCATTTTTCTACAAGTCTAAATAAGGCAGTCATGATTAGAAAGCAATGCAAATTTTATGGTCCAACCCTAAGATAAAATGCATGACTACCACAAAGTTCCTTTAGTTTCTCCTTGCCATTTCCTTTCTAGAAATCAAGGGATTCCCCACATTATTTTATATAGAATCAAATTTAATCTGTCTGCAGGGCATGCATATATGTATTTTAGTGGCAAGTGTCAATCTGTTTCTGCTCTTTTATCCACCCTTAATAAAAAAAAGATACAAAAAAGCAAAAAGTCATAAGAAGATAAAACAAAAATAATTGTCATCGGAATTTAGAATGTACTTTTTTCTTTTCTTTTTTGTTTTTTTTTTTTTTGAGATGGGGTCTCGCTCTGTCTCCCAGGCTGGCGTGCAGTGGCACAATCTCGGCTCACTGCAAGCTCCAACTCCTGGGTTCACACCATTCTCCTGCCTCAGCCTCCCGAGTAGCTGGGACTACAGACGCCCGCCACCACGCCCGGCTAATTTTTTGTATTTTTAGTAGAGACAAGGTTTCACTGTGTTAGCCAGGATGGTCTCGGTCTCCTGACCTCGTGATCCGCCCGCCTCGGCCTCCCAAAGTGCTGGGATTACAGGCGTGAGCCACCGCGCCCAGCCTAGAATGTATCTTAGAGTTATTTAGTTATGTGTTTATCATCTGAGTACGTATGTGCTATGGCAATTAACACTGAAATCGGCTACTTCCCCTAGGCCTAGAACATTGGCTGAGATCCACTAGGAACATGCTAGATAAGAGAGAGATTAAATTAAGACTTGTTAAGTAATATGAATAATTCATTTAACCATATTTAATCCACAAGGATGATGGAGAGGTGAGTGATGCATGGAATCAAAGTGATATGAGTCTAATATTGTATCATTAGCTCCTCCAAGGAAGCACACCATTGTAAGCACGGAGTTTCACTGGTGTGTACAAGGAGTGAATTCATGACTCACAGTGTTCGGAGGCTGCTCTGGACATACAATCTTGCATGCTTTTGTCATGACAGGTCTTAAGAAGTTTATCGGCTTTCTCAAACAGCTGAATGACAGAACACTGGATTTTTGTTCAGATAGCCTATCAACCTGGCATCTGTGTTGAGGTTGTCACTTGGTAACAAGATAAATACTCCGACAGAGGTGTTACACTCCCTAACAAAGCTCACTTCATGTGCAGACTTTCTCACACTCATAGCTGGACCAGGGCCACATCTTAAAATAGGTGAGGTTTGCTTTCTTTGCCCTGGATCTTGGGACCTTGCCTCTCTGTGGCCTAGGCCTACCCTTATTCAAAGCCTTCTCATTCTCCTATCCTCTTCACACGCCCCGAAACTCCCTCCTGGACCACCCCTTTCTCTGTAAAACCCGCTTCACAGGAATTTAGATACATGTAATATTTCTCCCAAAGCCGTTAACACACAAAGTGTTGTTGCTAATTTATTATCTGATAAAGAGATTTCAAAAAGTGTATATTGGAGAATATTCTAGCCAAGATGTCCCAAATTCACACCATGGAGGTGACTGCCTTCACCTCCAGTTGGTTCTGCTCACAGCAACAACTACTTAAATTTCTGGAATAAACCATGCTATCTAACTACTAAGGCTAATTAATACTAATGATCTTTGTTATAAATTAATGTTGTTTCAATATGTCTAAATGGAAGTAGTTAAAAATAAGGTTATTATATAGAATTTTATATCATAATAGGACTTCCTTTTTGACCTGCATTCATGTCGTGTTTGAGATAATTTCAGTGGTGATATTTTTTTGCTGATACAGAAATGATGCATTTTTCCTAATTTGTACATTCCCCATATATCCATGAATCATGTAAAATAGTTAATTACGGAAGTATCACTGGTTGCTCTTCAAAGTGGAGAGGATAGAAATGCATTACAATGTGCCAAACATGAGTAAGTCATTCAGCAAACACTAAGTGAACACCTAATATGAGCCAAATGCCTGTCCTAGCCATTGGGGAAGACCATTATTGTCTTGGAATTCATGGTTGTTACCATCTGACAGGGAAGATAGGCACTGAAGTGTAAACTACACAGGTTATGCAATCACAGTTGTTTAGGTGTTTCAAAGAAAAAGCACAGTGTATGCAAGTCTCAAATCAGATATTAGAACTTTATTACTTATAAAGTTATGGTCTTCTTTTGGATATTATTTCTCCTTTAAACATGATTCATTGTAGTGAGAGTGGGCAGATAAAAAACACCTCAACATAGAAACTTCGGTAAATTATTTCTGATTTTAAAAGTAATGCTGCCTATTATGGAAAATGTGGGATATTTTTCAAGGTACAAAGAAAGACAATGATAAATCTATAAAGTTACCACTTAGACATAAACCCTGTTTATGTTTTGAAGAAATGTTATGTTAAGTAATATTTCTTCTGCATGTATTTTATTTGTATAAGGAATATCATACAGCCCATATAATTTTATTTCCTTCCATTTCCCACTTATGATTATCTCATACACATTTTCCTAGAAAATAAGACACTTTCTGTTTCAGTAATCTCACGCTCCATAGGAGTGACCTGCTCTGCAATTGTTGCATGTACTATTTCAGGTTATTTGAGAAAACTTAATCTTACGTATTTTCTAAAGGTAAGGAGTACTCTTTAGTGACTGTGCTTTTTTTCTACTTGACCTGCTGACTGGGTTCTGCTATATAGTCTCCTAATACATTTCCCACCCTTTAGGTCCTTTCTCCTCTGAATTTTCAGATTTTTCTTCTTAAAACACCACTTTTTACAAGTCACTTCCCTTCTTGGGAGTTTACAGTAGACTGCCTTTAGCTTAGATCCCAGCTCAGCCTGGTATCAAAGCCTGCTCCATCAGATCTGTTCCTTTTCTCCTTTCCTCCTCTGTAACACCAGCTCGGATCTAGACAGACCTCAGAAAGCTATTCAATGATCTTTGCTTCCCACTTCTATAATATTAGTGCCTTCCTCTCTCTATTGTCAATTTTTCCATTTATCTCAACTCTTTGCTCAAGGCTCTAACACACATTATCGATCCTTTTCCTTCTTTCTATGATACTATTAGCACCACTCAATTTGGCTTTAAGTTACATATTATCTTTTACAAGTCTCTCTAGTTGTTTGAGGTGTGAAAATCTAGTCTTCTTATACTGAACTTATAAATTGCTCTAATCTAGGCAGAAAGGCAGCTCCCAAACCTGACACCAACAGTCACCCTGTTATATATCAGCTAACGTTATGCAGCACTCACTACCAAGAAGAATCTGCTAAAGACTTGGCAGGCATTATCTCATTGATTATTCACAGCAACCTGTATTATTTAGAATGCTTTTGGCTGCAAATGACAGAGAACCCATAGTGTTGAAGGATGCTGAAACAATACAGACTTATTTATTATAACATCTCGGATAACAACAGCAAGAGCAAAAACTAGAGGTAGGTGGTTTCTGGCATTGGCAGATGTCAGGGCTCTTGTTTGGGATCACTGCAAATTTCTCAGTCTTCCTACATGGTTGAAATATGACTGTGGCATCTTCTGGCATCACATCCTTGCACAACCGTGCTCGAAGTTGGGTAGGAAGATATGGAGGTTCTTTCTTCATGCTTCCTTCTATCAAGGAAAGAAAACCTTTTCCCAAACATTCCCCAGTGGATTTCTCCCAAAACTCATTGTCCAGAATTGGGTTTCTATGTCCACCTATCCCTTCGCACATCCCCCTACAAGACTGGCAGCTAGGCTTTCCTTTCCTGAGATCAAGGGCTCTCTGGATAATACCTGATGAAAATCAGGAACAAGGGTATCAGAAAGGCATTGGTTGGGGTAGGCAATCAACAGTACCAGCTGTATAGAATTATTAGGAGATTAAAAGTTAGAGTAGTTGACAAATACGTGCAAGATTATACAACTAGTAAGTGGCAAAAAGAAGATTCTGAGTCTGAGACTTCTCGGAGTCTCTCAGAATTCATATCCTTGTTCACCACAGTATAGGGCCTCTCTAGAGAGTTTTAGCATATTACCCTATCCATTAAAAATATTTGGTAAGAATTTGCTTGATGCTCACCACTGTTCTTGCTGCTCAAGGGAAACCAAGTGTATATTTATGGATAGATCCTAACTGAGATGATATTGTCATCTCAACTGAGATGATACACGATTATTACACTACATCCTCAACTCTGAAAGTTGCAGTTCTACGTAGAAGTTCACTGAGGGTTGTAGGAGTCAGAATGGACTACATGGAAGTTATGGGGTGTGAATCAAACCTCATAGGTGAGTCAGTGGGGAGAAAGAAGCATGACGTTCCTCTTGAGAATAACTGGAATGAAAATAATACGGTGAGAAAGAGTAGCACCTGAAAAGCGAGTGAAGGAAAGGGTGGCGGAAGTTCTAGGTACGTTGATATCTGTCCCAACTTGTTGAGCTGTCAATGTGTGGTTAAAAAACAGTTAAACAGGCCTGGCACGGTGGCTCACACCTGTAATCCCAGCACTTTGGGAGGCCGAGGTGGGCGGATTGCCTGAGGTCAGGAATTTAAGACCAGCCTGGCCAACATGGTGAAACCCCATCTCTACTAAAAATTAACTAGGTGCAGTGGCAGGCACCTGTAATCCCAGCTATTCAGGAGGCTGAGACAGGAGGATCACTTGAACCCAGGAGGCGGGAGTTGCAGTGAGCAGAGATCGCGCCATTGCGCTCCAGCCTGGGCAACAAGAGTGAAACTCAGTCTCAAAAAAATAAAAACAAAAAACAGTTAAACAGATTATTGGTCACATAGACATTTCCAGAGGGGTCTTCTTGGACTGAGGTTGAAAAGAAAGAAGGGACTTAGCTCACCACCAGACTCCTGAGCACTGACGGGAGAAGAGCATTGAGGACCAAGGGGCATTAACACATGTAAAAGGGTCAATGGCTCCTAATAAAAGATAACACCTGTTTTGTTTTTATTTTATTTTATTTTATTTTACTGTTTTTGAGATGGAGTCTTACTCTGTCACCCAGGCTGGAGTGCAGTGGCACAATCTGAGCTCACTGCAACCTCTGCCTCCGAGGTTCAAGTGATTCTTCTGCCTCAGCCTCCCAAGTAGCTGGGACTGGAGACGTGTGCCACCACACGCAGCTAATTTTTGTATTTTTAGTAGAGACAGGATTTCACTGTGCTGGCCAGGCTGGTCTCAAACTCCCGACCTCAAGTGATCCTCCTGCCTCGGCCTCCCAAAGTGCTGGGATTACAGGCATGAGCCACCGCACCCGGCCATAAGATCTATTTTATAATCAAGAGAACATGAAAAATTATTCTTGTGTCAGGATATTAGGGTAGAAACAGAGTTATTTAGAAAATTACAGCTTGAGACAATGTAAGACAATTTAAAATAGAGAATTTCTAAGAAAGACAATGGTGGATTTTTTCTTCCCTCCCATGCCCTAAGCATTGCTTCGGTCTCCCTAGGCTCAAAAGAGAGAGTAAATCTCATGATATGTATATATTGGAAGAAGCCCACAGGCCATGGCTGTGCAAAGCTAAAAGGAGTATTGTAGAATTTGATACTATCCTTGAGCACAAGTATAGTGGGGGAAATCTTGAAACGGGGGCTGACAGATTTTAGCTAATTTTGACAGGCATGTGTAGATATTGACAAATTCTTAGGTTTCAGAGTGACCTCATCCTCTCCCAAAATTTCTTAAACTATGCCTTTACAAACACGTATTTCTATTCTAATGATGTCTTCCTGAGTAAAATGTTGAATCACTCAAAGGGCACAGATCAAAAGAGAGAGAGAGAAAAAAAATGCCATGTGGGAGGGGCAGAGCTGTATAAAACCAGTCATTACCATGTCTGAACTGTAACAACTCTCAGAGGAGCATTGCCCGTCAGACAGCAACTCAGCGAATAACCAGAGAACAACCAGGTATTTCAATGATTTCCATGCCATCTCTATGAGAAAAAGGATTTCATGTTTTCTCTTCCCTCATGCTAGTATTAATAGATTGAAAATTTGGATGTGGGGTGTTTGTAGAGGGGGAGTAAAATTTAAGTAGTGTTTTCTTGTTTAGTTGTTTAATTGAAAATAGATTATTTCAAGATTTAAATTAAATTTATAAGGTTTAATTTTGAATCTCAGAGGCCAACAAATACCTATGTAGCATTAACCAAAACAAAATGTACATTCAGATTGTGATGTCAATTTTATTGAACAGGTTAGAATATATATGTTCTCTACCAGCTACTGTTTTGACACTAAATTTGATGAAAACAGCTAGATACATTAAAATATTTTCGTTTAAGCAATTGAATGTAATCTCTACATTGTATATAAATAATAGGAAAAGAAGACTTCATTTGCATCTTAAATGAAAAAGCAGGAACTGCAAAAATTAAGCAGCAATAATATGTTTATTGAGTTTAGTTCAATCATGGGTCAATTTAGTGAAAGAGAATAATCAAACAAACTAGTTGCAGGGTTGACTGAAGTATGGTTCAGTAAATAACTTAATACCCCATAAAAAGATACTTATTCATTACAAAAGCCATCTTAATTCTGTTGGGGGAAATGTAGCAGTATTTGATGAGATGTTCCCTTGAAACTGTTGTTTTCTGTCAGTTCTCATTAATTTTTGTGGTCAATTTCAAAATATTTCCACTGTCCAATTGTAAACAAAATTTATTTTAAATGCTACAGCAAACTCCAATCTAACGTCCAGGGCCAATCGGGTGAGAGACAATGTCCATGTGCCTGGTGACTCCTCCCAAATTCTTCCTTCCCTGTGCCAAGTTTCAGTGGTGCATTTGTCAACTTGTGTTGCAGGAACCAACACAAGCACCGCCAGGAAGCCCAGCCCTGCATATTATTCCCATTAATTCATCCAAGTAATACTATTAAACCTTAATTAAGAGAATAATATTTGGAAGTTAATGAGATCATATAAATTATTATAAGGTCAAAAAGTTCACAACAGATATACCTGTTCCAGGAGGCTGTGGTATTTCACAATACTCCATTACTTCAATTTTGCATTGTTTGGAAAGATTTTCATTCAAACATAAAGTATGGCCTTATCTGAGAGTCAGGAAACACTGCATATGAGTGCCTTCATAGATTTCTAAAATTGTGAAACTCTCAGACCTTCCTTGAAAAGTTTGTAGGAAAGCATTAGACTTGGAATCAGAAGTCTGTGATCCAGTCTAGGCTTCTGAAATGGACCAGCTGTGCAATCTCTATTTTCATATTTTCATTCATATTACAGAAATTGCTAAGCCTTACTGGACAGGTAATTATGCAAATTGAAGAGGGAGCTGAAGGAATTTGGTAACTGCCATATAGACATCAAATATTATTTTTACATTAAATGTAATTAATTACATCTTATTTAAAAATGTAATTGAAACTATTTTTTTGAAAGAAGTAAATGCATCCAGGACAATTTGATTCTGTTCTTATTAACTTTTTTTCTTTATCAAGTTACCTTAAATTCTAACTTAGTATTAAGTTAGAACTTAAATTTTAAGAGGAAGAGGAACAAATTTTTGAGCTATCCAATGTAATCTAGTATCTATGATGAAGCAAGAGAAAAAAAAAAGTGAATTTTTTTTTTTCGTAATAAGCCTTCTAGTAGAATTACAGGTTTACTACTTTTTTCTTTTGACTTCCTCTTTCTAGCATTTCTTGCACTACAACTTGCTTAAGCTCTTACACTTCATAGTGAAGCTATGCATCACCAAACGAAGCAATGTGGAACACTGGAAAGGGTGGGCTTCCTTAGGCAGACCTGGGCTTGAATCCCTGCTCCACTACCTACCAGCTGTGTGACGTTATACAAGTTACTTAATGTCTCTGGGCATCAGGATATAATCTATAAGATAGGGAGAATCACCTCTACCTCATACAGATTCTGTAAAGATTAAATGAGGAGCGGAGGTGAGAGAGTTTTAGGGATACATTTTATTTAATTTACTATTTTTGTCTTGATAAAGTAGTCTGGTTGTATTCCAAATGAGACGTTTTAATGCAAAGAAATTCCAAACACTTTCTTAAAAAAAAGAAAAAAGCGTTCATGAAGCAAGGGTTCACACAAGAAAGAAGTGATCACTGGTCCTTGTTGGAGAGCCCTGCCGTGGGAGACCACAGGTGTAGACAGCCAAGACCAGAGCCAGAGGACGTGCTTCCTCCTGGGTACTTGTACCAACCCCTCCCCAGTTCTGGGAAGGCACTGTCATTAGAAGGTTTCCTGAGGGATGATGAATATCAGCATTGTTTGGTATATTGATATATTTTGATAATTACACGGTAACTTTCAAGCTATGATGAAAGCAAAACATACAGCTGGAAAGATGATCATTGGTCAGGACCAAAAAACACACACACCTTGGGTGTGGGCTTGCATTCAGTTGCCTGCAAAGCCTGAGGTCAGGGAAGGTCTCAGATGGTTCATACCTTGGTGTATATGAGTTTCATAGGCCTGGGATTAAGGATTTTCCCTGCAATCTTGCCTGGCGTTGACTTTCTACCTGGTGGGGTGGCAGAAGAAGGGGGTCTTCTAGTCCTCCCAGTAATGAACTCCCCAGTACAGGAAGTCTTTTTTAGTAAGGTTGTGGTATGTGTGGTGCATATAGGGAAGGGGTGTTGGAATAGGGGCTGGGTGAAAGTCCAAACCTTCAAACAATGAGTCAAAGCCACTTTAGAAGCAGGAAAGTAGAAAGAAGATTGACCATCTTACCCAATGCAACAAGGTATGTATGCAGGTGACATGCATTTCAGTATGTGTGTATCGTCCTGTGTGGCAGTGTGTGTGGTGTGGATGTGTGCAGTGTGCTTGTGGGGACAGCACAGAAGTTGAGAGCATGACCCTAGGGTCTGCCAACCTGGCTTCAATTCCTACTCCTGTCCCTATTTATTGTCATTGTTATTCTATGGAATGTCACCAAGTGTCACTGCTCATCATACAAAACACTTCATGTATCTCAGGAATGGCTATGTAATTTACAGGGTCTGGTGCACAATGAAAATGTGGGCCTTTTGTTTAAAATTATCAAGAATTTCAAGATGGCGATAGGAGGACATTTGGCCAAACAAGGGGCTTTTTACAGCTGCACAGGTGGCATGTCCATGAAGCTGTCCCCGCCCTGCCTCATGTTGTTCCATAAGGAAGAACAGAGAGGGAATCTGTCCCCACACAGAGTGCAGCCTGTCCTACTGTGCTGACCTCACCCAAAATGTTACCTCGTGTTTCAGAGCTGTGTTTTTCTTCCTCTCTTTGCTTCTAGATTGAAACAATGGAGGACCTTTGTGTAGCAAACACACTCTTTGCCCTCAATTTATTCAAGCATCTGGCAAACGCAAGCCCCACCCAGAACCTCTTCTTCTCCCCATGGAGCATCTCGTCCACCATGGCCATGGTCTACATGGGCTCCAGGGGCAGCACCCAAGACCAGATGGCCAAGGTGAGTCTGAGCTGAAGCTCCACATTTGGGCCGAGTGGTTCCTGAATGGAATTGGAGAACTGCTCTTGTTTTATGCTAAAGACATGTGACTCGGGAGGTCAGCAATCACCACAGGTAATGCAGGACTGATCTTTACAACATGAATTCCTTAGATTCAAATCTATAAGACAGCCAAACCCCAAAATCCCTTAGTTGTAGCTGTTGAAGGCATATCGGAGTTGAATAGCCTGCAAGGCTGGAAACAGTTATAAGTGGCCGCATCTTATATTTTAATAATATAATATTCTTGTTTTTCAAAGTGAGGGTGTCGTACCCATTATCTCATTCAGTTTTAAGACAGATATCATTTTACAGATGAGAGCTCTGGTGGTGTCAATGAAGCCCCACTGTCTCCTAACTCCTAGCTTGGGCTCCTTCCCATTGCTCTGCCACTGTGGTGTTTGTTCCCTATTCCTATGAAGAATTCCTCCCAATAATGTTAAGAGGGTATCACAAAGGGAAGAAAAACATACCACGGTGGTGCTCACTATACCCACAGAGATGCATGGATAGTGTTGTAGCTGCAGAAGATCATGCCTGCGAGGTCACGGTAGCAGAATGAGACCTGGCATTATGCATGGCCAGCCCTGAAAACGAAGGTGGATGGGATGCACAACATCATGAGGGATTTCTGCAAGGCCACTGCCTGCCTTCTTTGGTGAATGGACATGGACTCAGTCAGGAAACTCTTTCCACTGAGTCTGGGCCGTTGAAATTACGCTGGACTACTTCAATTATACACGGCAATCATCATGCAGTAGTCAGTCACTCAGCACATACAAAATTCTTGCGATCGTGTTATTTCCCAGGTTAGTGACCTCGATGTGGCCATCACATCATTAAAATTCCCTTGTATTCAGAAACACAAACATTAACATTAAATGCTTTAAGGACAAGCATGCATTGTGCATGCAGTCACACCAAGATGCTGCCGGCTGGTTTCCAGTTTCCCACAAGAACGTACCTGAGTGTAAACACATTCTTTCCATGCACATGGTGACCCGTGTAAGGTGGGCCTCATTTGATGTTTGAAGTTTCACAGAGAGAGCATTGGCCAATCTTGCTGCAGGAAGACAAGGGATGGGTGAATCACTCTCTGTGTTTGTGACAGTTTAAACATTGAGACTTACAACAAAACTCAATTGCTCAACTCCCTGACACAAGTAGTCTTTTGCAATATTCTTTCCCCAGTATGTTTGCTTTTTTGCCTTGAAAGAATAAAGATAGTAAATTGGCACAAAAACTTTAGAAACACCAGGTCTTAGGTTTTTTTCTTTTTTCCTTTTTTTTTTTTTTTTGAGACGGAGTCTCGCTCTGTCACCCAGGTTGGAGTGCAGTGGTGTGATCTTGGCTCACTGCAACCTCCACCTCCCAGGTTCAAGCCATTCTCCTGCCTCAGCCTCCCAAAGTAGCTGGGATTACAGGTGCCTGCCACGATGCCCGGCTAGTTTTTGTATTAGTAGAGACGGGGTTTCACCATATTAGTCACGCTGGTCTCAAACTCCTGACCTTATGATCCGCCTGCCTCAGCTTCCCAGAGTGCTGGGATTACAGGTGTGAGCCACCGCACCCGGCCTAGGTTTTTTGGTTTGTTTGTTTTGTTTTGTTTTTAAAGGTAAAGGAATCAGTAGCAATATATTTTGGGAGCAAATGCTAAATGAAGTGCTCTGGGCTGTTAAAGTAAAAATCTTGATTTTGGTACTAGGGGAAAATAAACCCATCACCCTGGACACATGACAGCTTTTCTCTGTCTAAGAAGTGCTTTAAGCCTTTGGGACTATGCAAGGATTCTATATAGTTTGTTTGTTTTTTTTGTTTTTGTTTTTTTTTTTTTGAGACTCTATATAGTCTTTTTACAACTCTGTTGCATGTGTAGATTTTGAAACTCAAATGTTAATATGATTGCTTCCCAAATAAAAAGAAAAAGACATTGATTGGCTTGGAGAAAGAAACAGACTGTGGGGACAGACGTATCTGTGTTTGAGTCATGGCTTTGCTCCTTACTACGTGTGTGTGAGGACATTGAAACCATTTGCATCTCAGTTTTCTCATCTACAGAATGGGAATAAAAATGTGTAGCATGCAAGACTGTTGTGAAGCTTAGAGATACTACGTAAGACACTTAGTAGCCGTCATTGTAATAACAACCAATACTTATTAGTGCCTTAGCCAGGCATCTTTCTAAGAACTTCTCATAAATTTACTCACATAAGACAAAATACTGTGAGGTAGGTATGATGATTACCATACTCATTTTACAGATGAGGGAATTGGGGCAAGAAGAGGCCACACATTTGAGAATTGCTGTAGCTGTTAGAAGTGGTATATTTGTAGTGAAAGAAAAGAATAAATAAAAGGCATAAGCTCCTGGACACGTAGGTCTGTGGGAATTAGGGTACAAGCTCTTTTCCTTAGAGGGAGGAAACAGACCCATCCAGGCCAAACTGCCTCACTATTTTCTCCGTGGCCTTGGCATGGACTAGGGGCAGCTCACAGTCCCACTTTTGCAGGGACATCTCCCTGAGTGACTTTAACGCTGATTCAGGAAGGCTTTAGTGCTAGCCCAGAGAATCCTGATTCAAGGGTCAATTTCCTTGGAAGGGAGGAAAACTAGCCAAGCTGTCGCAGGAAATCTTCTTCTTTTATGTGAGGGCGGAGTTGCACCACTTCTTTTCAGAGAATACTAGGCAGGAGTTATGGTGTATGACTCAAAGAGCAGAGAAAGACCTCACAAACTCTAACACCTCTCCCTCTAGCCCAGAAATTCACCAACCTGCTGGACAAGGCTGCCTTAATTAACTTTATTAGCAGAACCCCAACCATCAAGCCACTTACCAGATCGACTTCTCCTCAGGGACCCCATAGGGAGGTGCTGCAGGACCATGGGTTCCCAAGAAGGTTGGATGGGGTGGGTGGCTGGAAGGCAGGGCCAGCTTGCAGGTATTAAGACTGGCAGACCAAGGCGGGCAGGCAGCAGTGTTGTGGGAAGGGGATCTGAGGCAGCTTCCGAGGGGACAGTCCTTGCTGCCAGCTTCCCTGTGTCAGCCGAAACTGCCTACTTACCATACAAAGAGATTCACGTGTCACCAGATCAACTTGTCTCTCACATGGACATTAATTTCTCCTTGTATGAATGTGGTATGTGTAAATATTTTAGGTGAATCCTGTTACTATTACGTGACCTGTTTTTATGCTTTAGCTGACTCTGGCTTGTAGTTTTTGACAGATTGAAAGGATTCTGTGTATAAGGTCACTGAAAAGAGAGAGACACACAAGGTTCTGAGTTAACCTTGTGACTTTCTTCAAAATACTGGCATTTTTTTCAAGGCCATTTATTGGTTGGATATAATTTAGATAATTTGGGGAAGAGGTTTTAAATCATCTCATAATAACAATTTGTTTTCCAAAATGGCCAGGATATAAATTAATCTAAAACACCTCATGCTGTTTTCTATAAAGGAAATTTAGGTTGGCTGATACTTTTATATTACACAGAAAGAGTATTGAGTATCTATGCTTGTTCCCCACAATAAGGGCAGGGAAGAGATCTAGGATCATTTTACAGCCACCTGATAGCCATCCGTTTTAAAAGTTCAGTAAATCCGTGGGCAAGTGTAACCATTTTCTCTAATTCTGGTTGTAGGTGCTTCAGTTTAATGAAGTGGGAGCCAATGCAGTTACCCCTTTGATTCCAGAGAACTCGACCAGCTGTGGGTTCATGCAGCAGATCCAGAAGGGTACTTATCCTGATGCGATTTTGCAGGTATCTGACTTATTGGTCCATATTTCTTTTGTGGTTTATTTTTGCAATCTTCTTCTCTTAAATTCACAGTGTTAGACTGGGAAGGAAGCGAATATGCCCTCCCCCATTCACAGAAAGAAAACTAAGACTCAGAGTCATTAAGAAAAACATATCCTAAGGTGATACGCATAACGAGAGCCAGGAAAGAGTCCAGACTTCATGAGTTTTCGGTCAAGTCTATTTATTTCTAAATTCTCTCACGCCCCTTTGTCATTGGTGAGGTATGTGTTATTTATTATAAATCCACAGCAGAGACTCCTAGAATACATGTGTATGGATGAGGATTTCCAGAGGAGAGAGGGTAGGGACTGACAAGTAATTGAGAAATGGCGGAAGGTCAGGCCCAATGATTGCATGAGAAATCACTGACCTTCAGATATCTTTCCTTCTATCTATCTAACCTATCATCTGTCATTGATCTCTCTCATCTATCTTATCTATCATACATCTATGAATCCTATCTATCTGTGTTATCTATCATCTATGATCTGTCTTCTCTGTCATCTAATCTATTAATCAATCAGCTATCTCTGGGAGTAATACATTTCCTCAATACTCCATTTCCTTAAATGTCAGCCATCCAGTTAAGTTATAGAACCTGAGTATAGACTGCTTTTGTTGGTAACCAACTTCCACAGTCATGCTTATGAGGTAGATTATGAAGAGGTATCTCCCACAGCTCTCTTCCTGGGCACTCTGACACTCCTTCTACCCATTGCCCAGGGAATTATGGGCTAGAGGAGGTGGACAGGACCCTGATCATGTGGAGATTCCACCAGGTGTCCTGCAATACCTGGCAGTCCATCGGGAGGGCTCTGTCCCCTGCCCTAGGACAGGCTGCTACTGTGACCAACCCCTGTGTCTGACATGGTGCTTACAAACTTCAGGTTGAGGACTGAGATTACCATTCACTTTTGTGGTTTACTAAAATCCGTATTTTCCACTGCATAGATTGCCCCATAAAATAGGTGACTAGAGAAGCTATATGAACTTTGTAAGATCATTACTAAGGCAACATTTCCTTCCTGCCAGCTTTATTGAGGTATAATGGACAAATAAAAATTGTACGTGTTCAAGATGTACAGTGTGATGACTTGCTGTACCCATACATTGTGAAATTATTACAGTCAAATTAATGAACACATCCATCACTACATTTAACTACCATTTGTATGTATGCATGTATGTATAGTGAGGAGGACACTTAAAAACATATTCTTCACAAGTTTCAAGTAAACAGTTTAATTAACTGTAACTATTAACGAACACAGTCTTCTTAACTATAGCCATTATACTGTACATTAGATCCCCAGAACTTATCCATCTTATAAATATAACAAAAATTCCTTAGAGACTTTGACGTTTAGGAAACTGAAAAGGGGCCTGTCTTTCTTCTAGGCTGTTGGTCACCTCCTGGTTAAATCCAATCCATAGACACAGCAAAATGTGAAAGAAATTAAAATTCACCTTATTAGTTTTAATGTACCACATTTTTATCGAAATAATTTTCTCAAAGATTCCTCTAAAGTACCAAAATAAAGTATGTATTAATATAGCATTTCATGATTGTGTTCAAAAACTATTATCATGGCTTAAGAATGGTCTTGTTTAGTAGTCCTGTGTTATATGTAGAGAATCCCTTCTTTCTGTTCAAGGCACAAGCTGCAGATAAAATCCATTCATCCTTCCGCTCTCTCAGCTCTGCAATCAATGCATCCACAGGGGATTATTTACTGGAAAGTGTCAATAAACTGTTTGGTGAGAAGTCTGCGAGCTTCAGGGAAGTAAGTGAAACCTGTAATTGAAATGGCTGGACCTCAAACAAGTAATGAAGTCACTTTCAAAGCAGTTCTCTACAATTCTACAGTTCGTAAAAGCAGAGTTGGAATTCCACGCCAGCTCCCTAGGGCTGGCCTCGCATAACAGCTGCCCCTCCTGTACCCTCTGGGGCTTCCTCCTCTTCTTGTTGCAAATGTCCCAATTGCAGAATCAAAAATCAGGAAAACAAATACAACTGTTTTCCAGAGACACTATCCCCCAAGCCAAACCTCTTTCCTTTTTTTCTGTCTCTATAATGCAAAGAGTGCAAGAAGGTGGATAGAGTTGGGGTGGGAGTGTGGACAAGGGGATCTGCACTCTTTCCCCCTTCAGCACCTACCTTCCATAGCCAACCTCCACTCCCACCCTACCCCAGGTCTCCTAATCTCAATAGGAAGACCGTAATTCACGATTACGCCATGGCTTGTTTGGCATGCATTTTATGTAACCTTCGTCATTTTCTTGCTTTAAAGGAATATATTCGACTCTGTCAGAAATATTACTCCTCAGAACCCCAGGCAGTAGACTTCCTAGAATATGCAGAAGAAGCCAGAAAAAAGATTAATTCCTGGGTCAAGACTCAAACCCAAGGTAAAACCAAGAAAATATTTTCTTTTCTTCTTTCCAGTTAGAAAACTCTGATCTATCTTTTTCCATCCATGAATTTAGCCCTCACCCCTTTACAATTTGTCCAGCTTTAGTTGCTTTGGTGGATGCAACTTTATTCCTGATTAGCTCAGTCGTGTTTTAACTGAGAGGAAATAATTGAGGCCTACTAATAGAAGACATATGTTTAGTACTTAAATATTTGATTTTGGATATTGCTTGAGGATAGAATATGAAAGGAAGCAGAAGCTTTCAAAATAGGAAATATGAGCATTGAAATAATTGTGAGTCTACGCCCACTGTGGACAAAAAGAAAACAAGGCTTGACCCTGAGCTTAGTAAATGGTGTGAGCTGTAAAGAATACAGGCAGTGGAGGAGGGAAGAATCATAAAATTATTTTCACTGTTTCTTCTCTTTCACCACTCAAAGTCAATCCACCGGCAAGTTTTTTTGGTCTCTGCTTCATCCCTCCTTGATTATCTAAGTCGAGTCTACCATTTTAACTCATGCTCTTAATTCTTTCACAGGCTCCTACCTCCCTTTGTATATTTTACCATGAATAAATGATTTAATTGAATCATTTATTCATTGTAATTTAGTTCATTGCATCATTTATTCATTAAATTCATTCATTCATTAAGTTCAATTACGTTCATTCACTTAGTCAACAAATATTTATCCACCACACACCATGTGCCAGAAACTATATGTGGAGATAAAGATAAAAATGGTAAATCCTGCCACCATAGAGCTTACAGAGGAGGTGTTCAATCATGTTGGCAATTGCTATACAGTAGTAGTCAGTGCTTTTATTGAGAAGTACAGGTGCTATGTGGGAGTACACAGGAAAGGCATCTGACTTGATTTAAAAATGTTTAAACTGTAATTGGGAAGACAGACTGGAGCTGGCCAGGTGGACGGCATGTGCCTGGGGGGAGATTTCCAGGCCAAGTGCACAGAATATGCAAAAGTCCAGAGGTAACCCTAAGGAGAAGAATACAGTCTGGTCTCACTGGAGTGTGGAGGGCCAAGGGAAGGAGGTGAAATTAAAGAGGTGATGCAACACACTTTTTATGCTATTCCCACACTAGAAACCGTCAGTGACCTTCTACTGTCCTCAGGAGAAGGTCTTGTTCTTTACCTTGACTTTCGAGTCCTCAGTAATCCAGTTGACTGTGCTTGGCTACCACTGGCCCCTGGAGCTCCCATAAACACTCATTGCTGCCTCTAGACTTTGCTTCTGCGGATGTCTCAACTACAGGATTAAAGTTGCAGTTTAAGTTGCAGCCAAAGTCTTACTCTTTCCTGGAAGTGTCTCCTAATCACTTCCTGATCTTTTCTTCTTCTTGTCTCCTCATCTGCTTTTTCAGCTTCACAAGTCATGATAATGTTAGCCATATATGGCCTTAAGCAATTATGGAACTGATTTTTGTTAGTTTGCTTGGCTTTTCCTCTCAGGCTCTAATTATTTTTGGGTAGGGCCAGTATGTCACGCTTGTCATGTGTCCCCACAAAAATTTGCACAATTTTTTGCTGACAGTGAAAATCCTTCATTCTTCTGAATTTCCAGGTAGAGTTGTAGGCCTTCAGTAAACAATCGTTGAATACTAACATATAAATGTATTTCTAAGAAATAGAGATGATTATGAATTCAGAATTGTGTAAGTATTTCATTCATTTATGATCTGTTAGGATTGGAAACGTCCTAAGAGAGCTCCTATCCTTCTTATCAATTTGTGTTTGGAGCACCATGTTTCCAAGAGGTTAACTGGCTCCCCTAAGATGCCACTGGCAGCAGTAAAGCTAGGGTTGCTTCTTCTGATCTTTAGTCTAACTCCAGAATTCCTCAATTGGATGTTTAAAGATTTTAATAACTTATTTTTTTAAGGATTTTCATTTAACTTTTATGTTTAAGACATTGTCTCAAGAAATAGTTTGGTGTCTTGGTTTATTACTTACCACAGTGGAAAATGCACATAAACTAAGTTCTATGGGATTTTAAAAATATATATTTTTTTGTTTATCTGAAAATAATTGATTTCCTTTTAGTTCTTCATTTTCACTGTGGATTTTGAAATACTGTTCTAAAATATCGACAGACCATTGATATAAAGGAAGCAGAGAAAGATGATTTAAATCAACAAAAGTTCAGTCAAAATGGAGAACAAAATTAAAGAGACAAATGGAAGTTTTGCGTTCTTTAAAGAACAGCATGAGTTGTTTTTCTCTTTAGACATTGTGCTAAATGGCTATAAGTCAATCAGTTATTTTGCCAAGATGCCAAGCAGCTATTCTGGCAGATTGTTTTACCAGCTTTTGTAAGAATTGGAGAGAATTGTCTGTTTCATCATGTTATGATTGAATACTAGTTTTATCATACACATCACACATTACTGTACCCCAATACTAACCAAAAATTTTAATAGCTTGGGAAATATATTGAATGTGTCTATTAAATGAACACATTGAAGGTGAAACTGATGCAAGTCAGGCAAGCTCCAAAGTGGGGCTTAGCCTTCAAGGGTTCTTGGCTTCACCCAGGAAAGTATTCAAGGGTGAGCTGGAGGTAGGATAGAAGAAAACAGCTTTACTGAAGTGGCAATGTTAGAGCTCCATGATTGCTCCTGCAGAGCAGGGCTACCCCAGGCACTGTGCTGAGAGGCACAGCTCAGGGCAGTTTTGCAGTCATATTTATACCTACTTTTAATTACATGTAGATTAAGGGGCAGTTTATGTAGAAATTTCTAGGGAAGGGAGAGTAACTTTTGGGTCGTCAGGTCATTGCCACGGACACGGAAAGAGGTGGTAACTCCAAGGTGTTGCCATCACAATGGTAAATTGACATGGCACACTGCTTCCACCCTGTCCCTGGTCCCTG
>NW_012101388.1:3600877-3655865 GCF_000951045.1 Mandrillus leucophaeus | reverse complement strand
GCATTGTGACTTCTCTTAGTCACATACAATGTTCTGCAATGACTATATAATAAAATTTTATGTTCTTGTATGGTTTATAAGATTTTAATAACTTATTTTTTTAAGGATTTTCATTTAACTTTTATGTTTAAGACATTGTTTCAAGAAATAGTTTGGTGTCTTGGTTTATTACTTACCACAATGGAAAATGCACATAAACTAAGTTCTATGGGATTTTAAAAATATACATTTTTCTGTTTATCTGAAAATAATTGATTTCCTTTCAGTTCTTCATTTTCACTGTGGATTTTGAAATACTGTTCTAAAATATCGACAGACCATTGATATAAAGGAAGCAGAGAAAGATGATTTAAATAAACAAAAGTTCAGTCAAAATGGAGAACAAAATTAAAGAGACAAATGGAAGTTTTGCGTTCTTTAAAGAACGGCATGAGTTGTTTTTCTCTTTAGACATTGTGCTAAATGGCTGTAAGTCAATCAGTTATTTTGCCAAGATGCCAAGGAGCTATTTTGGCAGATTGTTTTACCAGCTTTTGTAAGAATTGGAGAGAATTGTCTGTTTCATTATGTTATGATTGAATACTAGTTTTATCATACACATCACATATTACTATACCCCAATACTAACCAAAAATTTTAATAGCTTGGGAAATATATTGAATGTGTCTATTAAATGAATACATTGAAGGTGAAACTGATGCAAGTCAGGCAAGCTCCAAAGTGGGGCTTAGCCTTCAAGGGTTCTTGGCTTCACCCAGGAAAGTATTCAAGGGTGAGCTGGAGGTAGGATAGAAGAAAACAGCTTTACTGAAGTGGCAATGTTAGAGCTCCATGATTGCTCCTGCAGAGCAGGGCTACCCCAGGCACTGTGCTGAGAGGCACAGCTCAGGGCAGTTTTGCAGTCATATTTATACCTACTTTTAATTACATGTAGATTAAGGGGCAGTTTATGTAGAAATTTCTAGGGAAGGGAGAGTAACTTTTGGGTCGTCAGGTCATTGCCACGGACACGGAAAGAGGTGGTAACTCCAAGGTGTTGCCATCACAATGGTAAATTGACATGGCACACTGCTTCCACCCTGTCCCTGGTCCCTGTTTTAGCTAGCCCTCAGTTTGGTCTGGTGTCTAAACCATGCCTCCAGAGTCAGGTCCCACCTCCTACTTCAAAACCACATTGAGCTATTAATTTGTTAAGAGTCTTGTATTTGTCAGTAGTTTTGACTGTGGAGGCAGAATTTTTACAAGCTTACCAGCATCATAACCTTGGGAATACTGCTAACCTAGTGGTGTCCTTTGGAATAAAATGACACTAATAAAACCCACCTAATAGAATATCACAATAATATATTTTGATGCTTGGAATACTGCAGAGCAAGTACTAACTATAAGCAGACTGCTTCTTAAGCCAATTTCATTTTTTTAAATGATCACACTCAGTTGTCACTGTTTCTATCAATCTTCTCGGACTCACTCCTTCACTCCCTTCTCTGTATGGTCATAGTACTTATATTATTTAGCTCAATTACAGAAGTTATCACACAGGGTTCCACAACTGATTTTGAATGTCTCTCCCAGTGTTCTAGGCTCATCCAGGATAATTATTCCTTTCTCATCTCTTTTATCTGCACTATTCTTAATTTAGGTGCAGCATATTTTTAAAAAAATGTTTTTGAATAAACGAGTGAGTCAGATTCTCAGACTGTCTAGACCAGATCTTGCAGTACATGATATATTTTGGAAAGGCACTATAATATTCCTTGAGAGCCTCTCTTTCACTTCCTTCTTACTTGAAAACTTTCAACTGCAAAGATTTGAGTAAGTATTATAAAAGGAAGTGAAAATCTCCTTTCCAAATTTGATAGGAGGTCTAACTTTTAAATACGTTATTTCTTCATTTTTTCTTGGATTTTGCAAGCCTTTTGAGAAATTTGTCTCAATTTTAATTTTGCTTTAAATAAATCTAAAGAAAAACTTGAGCTTGAAGATCAACATCTCTGCAATTTGATGAATTTAGTTTGATGGCTACTCGGAAGATTCAGTAAGTAAATTTCACAGTTCTTGATTATGAAACCTAAATATATGTTATGTTTTCTGTAGGCAAGATCCTAAACTTGTTACCTGAAGGTTCTGTAGATGGGGATACCAGGATGGTCCTGGTGAATGCTGTCTACTTCAAAGGAAAGTGGAAAACTCCATTTGAGAAGAAACTAAATGGGCTTTATCCTTTCCGTGTGAACTCGGTATGAGACAACAAAATATATCTTCCTAGTATATTTTAGGGCCTTTGACAAGATACAGACAGAAAAATTAGAGACCACTCATTCATTTTCCTACATGACGTGCTAGTTAAAAGTATTGGACTCTTTCAAGAAACAGTAGAGGTAGAGGGGAAGACCATGGCTTTTTAGTTATACATGCCCAGACTCAAACGTTGACTCTACCACTTAGTTCAGAGGGCTGTAAATATTGAGACATGAGTTCCTGGCCCATAGTAACAACTAAACAAGTGTTTTATAATTATGGTTGTCATTACCATTGTTGTCCATCTTACTAAATAAAGGGTATAAAGTTGAACGAGCTAATAATATCAGAGTACCCACTAAGGATGTACAAATAGTTTATTTTGTTGATTAAAAAACCACATTTATCCAACACTAAAGTAGAACCCATCCTCCTTTATGTCTAATTTTAAATCTCTTGATATCTTATGACCAACTTCCATATTTTACTTTTTAATAATATTAGACTCAGCACACACCTGTACAGATGATGTACTTGCGTGAAAAGCTAAACATTGGATACATAGAAAACCTGAAGGCTCAGATTCTAGAACTCCCATATGCTGGAGATGTTAGCATGTTCCTGTTGCTTCCAGATGAAATTGCCGATGTGTCCACTGGCTTGGAACTGGTAAGACATTGAGATATTCAAGTTTCTGGGGCTAAACCTACCTTTCGTGAGATGAATATATACTCCTTACAAATGGTGTGGTAATTTCTCACGGAAATATATGAAACAGTTGATAGTAAATGTGGCATACCTCTATATTTCACTCAAAGCCTTAACTATGTCATACATATTACCTTCTTGTAAAAACCTGACCAATCTGTTAACTTTTTATATCACCCACAATAAAGTCACTGATTTTTAATATTAGACTTAAAGTTGTTTTCCTTCTGTTCTAATACTTGCTGTATTTTCTTTGCTTTGTTTTGTTTTGCTTTGCAGCTGGAAAGTGAAATAACCTATGACAAACTCAACAAGTGGACCAGCAAAGACAAAATGGTTGAAGATGATGTTGAGGTATATATACCCCAGTTCAAATTAGAAGAGCATTATGAACTCAAATCCATTCTGAGAAGCATGGGCATGGAGGACGCCTTCGACAAGGGACAGGCCAATTTCTCAGGGATGTCGGAGTGGAATGACTTGTTTCTTTCTGAAGTGTTCCACCAAGCCATGGTGGACGTGAATGAGGAGGGCACTGAAGCAGCCGCTGGCACAGGAGGCGTTATGTCAGGGAGAACCGGTCATGGAGGCCCACAGTTTGTGGCAGATCATCCTTTTCTTTTCCTTATTATGCATAAAATAACCAAGTGCATTTTATTTTTTGGCAAATTTTCCTCACCCTAAAACCAAAACGTGCTGTTTCTGCAAAAGATTTTTGTAGATGAGCTGTGTGCCTCAGAATTGCTATTTCAAATTGCCAAAAATGTAGAGATGTTTTCTACATATTTCTGTTCTTCTGAACAACTTCTGCTACACACTAAATAAAAACACGGAAATAATTAGACAATTGTCTATTATAACATGACAACCCCATTAATCATTTGGTCTTCTAAAATGGGATGAAGCCCTTTTAGATTTTCCTTACTCTCAGTTTATTTTTATAACATTAACTTTTACTTTGTTATTTATTATTTTATATAATGGTGAGTTTTTAAATTATTGCTCACTGTCTATTGAATGTAGCTAATAAAGTTATAGAAGCAGATGATCAGTTAATTTCCTATCTAAAAAATGCCTTTACTTGTTCTTATAATGAAGAATAAGTAGGTATCCCTCCATGTCCTTCTATAGAATAAATATCTAGAAAAAACATTAAACAATAGGCAAATATATGTTATATGCATTTCTAGCAATACATACCACATACATATGTCTGTATCTTATATTCAATTGCAAGTATATAATAAATAAACCTGCTTCCAAACAACAATACATTTGTTGTCATTTCATTAGGTCTGCAGATCACAGACCTATTATACCTTGATACCTAGGAGTTAAGCACCATGACTCACTTGTGAGAACTCAGAAAAAATAGACAGGATGAAGGATCCAAGGCATAACCACCTTCATTCAAAAAGACCCAGTGTTGAGGGTGAGTGGGATGGGGTTATATGAAAAATGGATTAGAGCTGCTTTCTCACAGCAGCAAAGACATAGCAATTCAGAATAGTCTAAGTTAGAGTCCTTTGGGGAAACCAGTGTCTAAACATTAAGGACACCAGGATTAATGACCAAGTCCAGTGGTCCAGACACAGAAGAAGGCCTCAGTCATTGAGCTGACAGTTGCAAGCAGTGAAGATGGAAGATGGACTGGGTGCAAGAGCAGGAGGGGAAACAAAAGATGGCTCCTTCTACGGGTGTTTGCTTCTAATAGCAGTGAATGCTTTTGAGTGAGTCAGAGGCGGAGAAGGACATAATTGAAGACCTGAGAAATAAGGCAAGTTATAGGCTGGGGGTCTGAACAACAGAGTCTGGCTGCAGGAGTGTGGCTGGATCCTGGAAATGTACCACAGTCCCTTCGATGGCAGGCAGGGATGCTTGACCCACTAGAACATGGTAGCTAAAGAAGTGGCCTCAAGACTTAGACTCTCTGCCTCCAAATCCCAGTTGTAACACCTACAAGTAGCTTAACCAGAGGCCAACCGTGGTGCTTCTTTTTGCTCTAGTTTTCTCTCAGTGAAAATTAAAGAAAAAACTGCTTTTGTCATATTGCTATAATGACTAAATGAGTTCTTATATATCAAGCAATTAAAAGAATACTTGGCATATATAATATTTAATAAATACTAGTGATTATGATCTTTCTTATCTTTGTCAGCAATAAAACGGTCTCACTGTAAGCTGGTCAAACATGAATCCCAGAAAATTACTCAGTTAACTTTTTAAGCCTTACATAATGGTGTATATTTCTTCTAATCAGACATTCCCGAAAATTAAGAGTTGCTGTTTCTTGCATTCTTCTACTTACTTTTAATTTCATTTTTTCTATGTGCTTTCATAATTCTGCAAGGTGGTAGGTGGTAACTGTGAATTATCATGAGTCTTAAAATATCCATATCCATATTTAACTCTCAGTATTGAGTTAGAGTAGGGATATACAATTCTGAGTTCAAAGTGCTTTTCAGCACTTTGAGGGTATGACATTATTGTCTTTTTGGTACCCAAAATTGTTGATAGGAAACTTGATGTTAAGATAATTCTTGCTCCTTATAATTTTAATATTTTTGTTTTTGTTTTTTTTTGAGACTTCATTACATTAAGGATATTTTAAAAATTATATTTTAAAAAGTTTATCTTGTTCATCAGCAGATTTTTCTATCTGGAAACTTATATCTTGTTTCAGTTCTGGGAAACCTCAGCCATCACAATGGGCTCAGTATGTCTTCCCAAAATTCATGTGTTGAAACTTTAATCCCAAATGTGATGGTACTTGGAGGTGGTTCCTTTGGAAGAAAATTAGGGTTAGATGAGGTCATGAGGGCAGAATCCATGATGGAATTACTGCCCTTATAAGGAGCTCTAGGAACCAGATCTTTTTCTGTCTATCATGTGAGGATACAACAAGAAGGCAGTCATCTGTGAATCAGGAAGAGGCCCTCACTAGAACCTGATCATGCGGGAATGCCCTTCTCAGACTACCAGTCTCCAGAACTACGAAAAATACATGTTTGTTGTTTAAGCCACACAATCTACGGTACTCTGTCATAGCAACCTGAACTGACTAAGACAGCCATTATCTACTCAATTGCTTGGCGCCATTTGATCTACTTTCTTCTTCTGGATTCCTACTAAGATAATATTGATGCATCTGATGTTCCTCTCTGTTTCCAAATTTTTTGAATACCTAATAAATTCACATGACCCAAACATCAAATATCACAAAAAAAACTAGAGTGAAAAGTCTTCCTTCCACTCTTGTTCCCTATTCATTTAGTTCCTATTACTCTGTCTTTACTAGTAATATATGTGCATGTTGCAATATACACACAGGGTCATAAATAAAAACAACAAACAAACAAAATTGTTCTAATAATACCGTATTATTAACTGAGTATGTGATTACCCCTTTCTCTTTCCTAGTCCCCCAACAAGCAACAAAATAATGTACAACTACGATTTTACTGTTGTAGGCAGTATACCTATACGTAGGGTGATATAGTTTGGATATTTGTCCCTGGCCAAATCTCATGTTGAATTGTAATCCCCAATACTGGAAGCAGGGTTTGGTGGGAGGTGTTTGGGTCCTAGGGGTTGATCCCTTATGGCTTGGTGCTGTCTTCATGATAGTGAGTTTTCATGAGATCTGGTCACTTAAAGGTGTGTGGTAACTCCCCCAACTCTCTCTCTCTCTTGCTCCTGCTTCTATCATATGATGTGCCTGCCCCCCACCTTTGCCTTTTGCCATGATTGTAAGCTTCCTGAGGCCTCCCCAGAAGCTGAGTAGATGCCATCACTGTGTTTCCTGTACAGCCTGCAGAACTGTGAGCCAGCTAAACCTCTTTTCTTTATAAATTAGTCAGTCTCGGGCATTTCCTTACAGCAATGCAAGAATGGCCTAATACATAGGGGGTTTAATCAAGAAGTGAGGAAGAAATCTGGAAAAGGTTTTGAGGGAATAAATGAATAAAACTTAATCTTTGACTTTAAGGAAGGTGAAACCATTTGTTGCACAAATCCGCAAAATCTTCATTGATGCCTTTACTATAACACAAGCAACACAAGGAAGTCTTCATGCTGTGCGGTGTTGCAGCCCAAGTCACTGTGGTGGACTGCTGTCAGTCAAGGTGAGCAGTCCTTTCTGGAGGCTCTATATGATGCTTTTGTCTAACAGTAGTCCTGGAGGCATCCTTGGATAATCATATCTGCTCAGTGCAAAGTTGGGCAGGCATCATGGAACTTTCCAGCACACGTCTCATTCCCTAGTGAAATCCAGAGTAACATTCTGCCCTGGGTTCCACATCAACATTCAAATATTAAACTCTGAGCCATCTTGCCAGAAAATAAGTGTGCCTCTGTGAAGAGAAAAACAGGAACTACGTGAAGAAAAATATACCAAATACTTTATAAATAGAGAGGCTCCTTCTTTCTCTTAATCCCTCCTGGAGATGTCCTCCTGTTCCAATCCCTCTCCCCATGACCTCCCTACCCCTTCCTCCATACACATGCAAATGAAACAAATGGCCTGTTATTTTTCTTTTGTAATAAATAAGGAGTGAAAAAGCATTCCTAGGGAAAAATAAAAGAGAACCAGAAAATGATGAACTAACATCCGACCCAATAATGGTATCTAAAATTTTGATCCAAAACCCTTGCCCCTGCTAGTGGGGAGAGCAGACAACCCACTCATTCGAGTTATGCTCTGGGTTCTACACCAATGCTACAAACGAGAACAGAAAATCTTCCGGGGTGCCTTTCACATAATAACTGAGAGAATAAAGGCCAGGCATGATGGGTCATGCCTGAAATCCCAGCACTTTGAGAGGCCAGAGGTGGGAGGATCAGTTGATCCCAGGAGTTAGAAGCTGCTGTGAAATATGATTGCACCACTGCACTTCAGCCTGGGTGACAGAGTGAGACCCTATTTCTAGAAAAAACAAAACAAACACAACAAAAATAAATAAATAATTCAGTAATATTTTCAATTTCATTGATCATTATTATTCCACTAATTCGAAGCTTTCTATTTTTGTTTTATAAAAAAAAAAATACTACCAGGGAAAACCATGCCAAATATTCTCTGTTGGCAGACTAGAGAAAGGATTAAGCCAAGAAAGGATGAGTTATAATTTGTCAGAATCCAGGTCTCTACATGTGTACAGAGATGGAAAGTGTGAGTAATTAAATAATTCAGGCAAATCCTTAACTGTCTCTTTTTATTGAAACTTCTGGCTAAAATAAGCCTGAAAGAAAGAGTATACATGCTTGTGAAACTGAATCAAAGGGTGGAGCTAAGAACAGGGAGGTGCTAACTTTTTTTTTTTTTTTTTTTAATGTCTTCAGTTAAAAGTTTCCCAACTCTTCAGCCACAATCTCTTACTACAGGAGCAAATTGCCAATTCTGCTCCAGTGGAAGAAAACCAGGTATTGTAAATATTTCTTTGGCTAATGATTTTATTTATGTTTTTCTTCTTGGTTGAAGTGCTTAGCTAAGTAACAAATAATGAAGACCCCTTCTCCCAAAAAAGTCCAGAAATAATAGATAAGGCCCAATCCCTTAAGAATTTTTCTGTATGAGTCATAGAGTAACCTAAGCTGGTTTGAAGTTTGTACTAGAAAGAGGGATACAGGAGAAAGAACATTCATTCCCCAAAAAAGTTAGAGAAATTGTTTTTCTAGGAATCGTGGAGTGGAATTTGCTCGTTGTTTTACCTGGCATTGTGAAATGAGGAGTGGAGTTTCCTCCAGTCACTTTTCTGTATCTGTCAACATAGGCAGAGAGAAATAGGATATTCTCTCAGGACAGTTGAGCCAAAACCCTTCAACCTTTTAGCAAATGTGAGCTTGGCACCCTGAATTTGGATCCTAGTCATTAATATATGGAACTCATGGTTTGACTCTTTAACTGTTCCCCCTCAAACCCAAAACCCCACTCTCCTCTCCTGGCCACCATTTCATGGGCCATTAGCTTTCTTCTCTTCTGTGGAATAACCAATGTTCCGAATCCCCCACATTACACTAGGCGCTCTTCATAAACCACCCCAAACTATTACCTATCTCTAAAAAAGGCCTTAGGTGAATAGAGAGGTGCTGGGGATTGAGGGAAGCTGTCATTCTCTGATACGCACAACTCCATGAGGAGGTAATATTATCATTGTCATCAGAAAGGCAAGAGGCCTTAGGGAGTGTCTCCTGGAAAACGGGACAAGAATCCTTCTCCCCACTCTCCAGATCTTCTTTCTCCTCCTGATGGTTCTCCATCACATAATCTCTCTCTTTAGCCGCTAAAATCTTAAACACAATGAGATACAATAGCAAAAGCAACTGTGTATTCAGAGTCAAGAGAACGAAGTTGCAGTTTTGACTCTGCTGTGCATCCTTTGCTCAATCAGCCTCTCTCAGCTTCAGTTTCTTAGCAGACAAAACGGGGGAACTGGGTTAGGGAGATTCCAAGGGTCTTTCCAACTCTGATATGCTAGGGGCATGTGATGATGAAATGTCTATGATGAGACATTTTGATGAATGACACTATCTTTTTCTTGCTTTTTTCATTCTCTGTGGCTTCTCCTCCGAGCCTGTCTACAGGTTAAGCTCATAGATGATCAGTTTACAGATCTTGAAAACTGCAAAAGAGCAATTAATTTTGAAAATGACATGGTAGACTTCTGACCTACACATTTGCAGTCTTCTCTGAAAATATAATTGTCCAACATTTGTATGGAATAATTATTTCCTGTAAAATTTCATCTCACAATTCTACACCCTTCAGAAAGTATTTTTCATTGTTGGGTTAAATCTCACTAATGGATGGCTTAGTACTTCATTAGATTTCTTTAAAAAAAGAAAACAAAGAATTGTTTCTCTTGTATGTTCTGGGTAACATCTGATATATAAATAATGATATTAATAAGGGAATTAATGAAGATGAATACAACTAAATATTAAGTTTACATGAGAAATTAGCTTTTATAATAGAGAATTATTGTTTTCAGGCACACATTACAAGTAAATAAACACTAGAATAACCATAAACTGAGGTAGAAAAACCCCAGCCTCTAAAATGGTACTTTCTCCCCACTTCATGAAGAGTGTGGTTTGGCCAAGAACCAAACACTTTCCATGCGAATTTAATTCATGAGTTTTAAAAATACAAAGCTTGATATATACTGTATGGAGGTAACAAACTGTTAGTTGAATGAATAAGAGCCTTAAAGGAAGTATAGAGTTATTTTGAAGATGACATTTGATCTGTTGAGGAAGAAATAGTCACAGGCAAATATTCAATATTTTATGAGGGTGTAGAATTACTACAGAACTACAGTCTTTTTTGTTTACTGTTTAATCAAATCATGTCAGCCTGGGATTATCATAAGCTTTTGGAGTAGGCAGGAGCCACACCTAGGGCATGATTTAGAGGCAGGGAAGCTGTTTGGGTAAGTGTAAGTTTATGGCTAGGAGGGATTCCCACAGTATCACTATTAACTCCGAGTTATGATGAAATCAAAACTTTGTCTATACATGTCTCTCTCATGATTAAGTTATTTGAGTATAGAGAATTCCTAATGTCTTCCAAAGCTCTCATTCTAGGTTTCTCATGCAAGGCCTAACTCTACACAACCTTGGCATTAATGAGATTTCCTACCTAATAATTGGAATTATTTTATTTTTTAAATAATTTCAGTTTTTATTTTTGACTCAGGGGGTACATATGCAGGTTTGTTAGAAGGGTATAAAGTGTGATGTTGAGGTTGAGGTTTGATTGATTCCATCACCTAGGTAGTGAGCATAGTACCCAAGAGTTAGTTTTTCAATCTTTTCTCCTTCCTCTGCCTCCCCACTCTAGTAGTCCCCAGTGTCTATTTTTGCCATCTTTATGTCTATGAGTATCCAATGTTTATCTCCCACTTATAAGTGAGAACATGTGGTATTTTGTTCCTGTCGTAATTTGCTTAGGATAACAGCCTCTAGGGCATCCAAGTTGCAGAAAGGTACATAATTCAATTCCTTCTTTTGGGTGCACAGTATTCCATGGTGTGTAGGTACCATCTATTCGTTATCCAATCCAACACTAATGGGCACCTAGGTTGATTTCATGTCTTTGCTATTGCGAATAGTGCTGTGATGAACACATATGTGTGTGTCTCTTTGGTAGAATGATTTATTTTCTTTTTAATGTATATCCAGTGATGGAATTGCTGATTTGAAGAGTAGTTCTAAGTTCCTTGGGAAATCTCCAAACTCCTTTCCATAGTGGCTGATCTAATTTACATTTCCATCAACAGTGTACCCTTTTCTCCACAGCCTCACCAGCGTCCCTTGTTTTTTGACTTCTTAATAATAGCCATTCTGACATATATGAGGTAGTATTCATTATGGTTTTGACTTGCACTTCTCTAATAATTAACGATGTTGAGCATTTTTCATGTTTGTTGCCCACTTGTATATCTTCTTTTGAGAAGTATCTGTTTATGTCCTTTGGCATTTTTTAATGGGGTGTTTTTTGCTTGTTGAATTAAGTTTCTTATAAATAATGGATATTACACTTTTTTCAGCTGAATAGTTTGCAAATATTTTCTTCCATTCTGTAGTTGTCTGTTTACTCTGTTGATAGTTTATTTTACTGTGCAGAAGCTCTTCAGTTTAATTAGGTCCCACTTTGTTTTTTGTTGTAATTGCTTTTGAAGACTTAGTCATGAATACTTCCCCCAACACTGATATCCAAAATGGTGTTTCCTAGATTTTTTTTCTAGGGTTCTGATAGTCTGAGATCTGACATTCAAGTCTTTAGTCCATCTTTAGTTCATTTTTGTACATGTTGAAAAGTGGGGTCTACTTTCATTTTTCTGGATATGGTTAACCAACTATCCCAGCACCATTTATTGAATAGAGAGTCCTTTCCTAATTCCTTGTTTTTGTTTACTTTGTTAAAGATAAGATGTCTGTAGGTGTGCAGCTTTATTTCTGGGTTCTCTATTCTGTTCCATTGGCCTATGTGTCTATTTTTGTGCCAGCATCAGGCTGTTTTGGTTACTCTAGGCTTACAGTATAGTTTGAAGTTGGGTAATGTGATGCTTCCAGCTTTGTTCTTTTTTTCTTAGGGCTGCTTTGGATATTGGGGCTCTTTTCTGGGTCCATATGAAATTTAGAATAGTTTTTTCCAATTCTGCGGAAAAAATGATGTTGGTGGTTTGACAGAAATAGCATTTAATCTGAGGTTTGCCTTGGGCAGTATGGTCATTTTAACAATATTGATTTTTCCCGTCCACGAGTGTGGAATGTTTTTCCATTTGTTTGTATTATTTATGATTTTTTTAGCAGTGTTTTTTTTTAGCTCACTTTGTAGAGATCTTTCCATTTCTTCATCAGGTGTATTCCTGGGTATTTTATTTATTTATTTATTTATTTATTTATTTTTGACTATCGTAAATGGAATTGTAGTCTTGAGTTGGCTCCCTGTTTGAATGTTACTGGTGTATAGAAATGCTCTTGATTTTTGTGCATTGGTTTTGTGTTCTGAAACTTTACCGAAGCCATTTTTTGGTTCCAGGAGGCTTTTGGTGGAGTCTTTAGGGTTTTGTAAGTATAGAATTACATTGTCAATGAAGAGAGATAGTTTGACTTCCTCTTTTCCTATTCGGGGGCCTTTTATGTCTTTCTTTGTCTCATTGCTCTGGCCAGGACTTCTAGTACTATGTTGAATAGGAGTGGTAAGAGTAGACATCCTTGTCTTGTTCCAGTGCTCAAGGGGAATGCTTCCAGCTTTTGCCTGCTCAGACAGATAACTCTTATTATTTTGAGGTATATTCCTTCAACACCTAGTTTGTTGAGGGTTTTTATCATGAATGGATATTGGATTTTATGGAAAGCTTTCTCCACCTCTATTGAGATGATCAGATGTTTTTTGTTTTTAAGTGTGTGGTGAATCACATTTATTGACTTATGTATGTTGAACCAATATAGTACTCCAGGAACAAAGCCTACTTGATGGTGGTAAATTAACTTTTTAATATACAACTGGATTCAGTTTGCTAGGATTTTGTTGAGCATTTTGGCATCTACATTCATCACAGATATTTGCCTATAGGTTTCTTCTGTTGTGTCTTTGCCAAGTTTTGGTATCAGGATGATGCTGGCTTTGTAGAATGAGTTAGAGAGGAGTCCCTCCTCTTCAATTTTTTGAAATTATTTCATCAGGATTGATGTCAGCTTGTCTTTGTACACCCGGTAGAATTCAGCTGTGAATCTACTTGTTCCAGGGCATTTTTTTGTTGGTAGGATTTTATCATTGATTCAATTTTGAAACTTGTTAGTGATCTGTTCAGGGTCTCAACATTTTCCTAATTCAATTTTGAGAGGTTGTGTGTTTTCAGGAATTTATTCATTTTCTCTAGATTTTCTAGTTTATGTGCATACCAGTAGTCATAGTAGTCTCTGAGGATCATTTGCATTTCTGTGGGATCTGTTGTAATGTCACTTTTGTTATTTCTGATTGTGCTTATTTATATCTCCTCTTTTTTTCTTTGTTAATCTAGCCTGCAGTCTATCAATCATGTTTATACTTTCAACAAACCAACTTTTTGTTTTGTTGATTCTTTGTATGGATTTTTGGGTCTCGATTTCATTCAGTTTTGTTCTGATTTTACTTATGATTTTTTCTTTTGGAAGCTTTAGGGTTAATTTGTTTTTCTTTCTATTCTCTAGTTTGTCTAGGTCTGATGTTTGATAATCAATATGAAATATTTCTAACTTTTTAAGGTAGGCATTTAGTGCTATAAACTTTCCACCTAACACTGCTTTTTGCTGCATCTTAGAGACTTTGGTATGCTATGTCTCTGTGTCTATTTCAAAGATGTTGATTTCTGCCATAATTTCATTGTTTACCAAAAAGTAATTCAGTAGCAAGTTGTTTAATTTCCAAGTAATTCTGTGGTTTTGAGAAATCTTCTTGGCATTGATTTCTATTTTTATTGCACTGTGGTCTGAGAGTATAGTTGGTATAGTATTATTTTGAGGTATATTCCTTCAACGCCTAGTTTGTTGAGGGTTTTTATCATGAACGGACATTGGATTTTATTGAAAGCTTTCTCCACCTCTATTGAGATGATCAGATGTTTTTTGTTTTTAAGTGTGTGATGAATCACATTTATTGACTTGTGTATGTTGAACCAATATAGTACTCCAGGAACAAAGCCTACTTGATGGTGGTAAATTAACTTTTTGATGTGCTACTGGATTCAGTTTTTAAAAATTTGTTGAGACTTGCTTTATGGCTGAGCATGTGATCAATCCTGTAGTATATTCCATATGCAGATGAGAAGAATGTATATTCTGTGGTTGATGGTGGGAGTATTTTGTAGATGTTTATTAATAAGTCCAGTTGCTCAAGTTTTTCTTTGTTAGTTTTCTGACTCAATGATCTGTCTAATGCTGTCAATGGGGTGTTAAAGTCCCCCACTATTATCGTGTGTCTATCTAAGTCTTTTTGTAGGTTGAAGAGTACTTGTCTTATGAATCTGGGAGCTCCAATGTTGGGTGCATATACATTTAGTAAAGTCTTCTTGTTGAATCGAACCCTTTGCCATTATATAATACCCTTCTTTGTCACTTTTTACTTTTGTTGGCTTAAAGCCTGTTGCATCTGATATAAGAATAGCACCCACTGCTCTATTTTGTTTTCAATTTGTGTGATAGCTCTTCCTCCAACCATTTACTTTGAGCCTATGGGTGTTATTACATGTGAGATGGGTCTCTTAAAGATAGCAGATTAATGGGTCTTGTTTTATAACCCAACTTGACACTCTGTGTTTTTTACATAGGGTGTTTAGCCCATTTACATTCAAGGTTAATATTGATACGTGAGGTGTCAATCCTATTATGAAGTTATTAGCTGGTTGCTTTGTGGTTTCTATTGAGTGGTTGCTTTATAAAGTGTGTGCACTACGTACTTAAGTAACAGGTATCATTCTTTTGTTTCCATGTTTAAAACTTCCTTAAGGATTTCTTGTAAGGTTGGTCTAGCAGTAACAGATTCTCTTAGCACTTGGTTAAATCATTTAACCTATTTGAGAAATTATTTTGCCATAAAATCAAAATAGATGGAATTAACTATAGAAACCTAGTTTTAAAAGGCTTTTAAATTAAAATATTGTTGTATCGGTTGGGTATGGTATGTTGGCTTTGGTTTAGGGTGGACTCAGTAGCATAATATCTATGCAGTATCCTCAGTTGTAATCATCATCAAAGATGTTTGCAGTTGCCTCAGTGGTCTAGGCTGTGAGTGTTTGTGATGGAGTGGAGGTGGCGCACATTTGCTGTGGATTGGGGCACCTGTCGTTTTCAGGCCAGGTACATGCAGGTGTGGTAGGCTGGCCAGCTGTTTGGTTGCTTCCATTAGAGATGATATTTAAATGCTGAGTATAATATCAAGAAAGATGAGGAAACCTGAGTACTCTTGTTCCAGAAGACCAGTTTCAGAGGGTCTCAAATGAGTGAGAATAAAGACAAACAGTCTTAACTTCTCAACTTCTCTACAAGCATTTTCCAATTAATTGTGCATGATTCCATGTTTACATAAATTAAAAATGGTAGTTACAGCCCAAACCATGAATATTGTAAATCAGTAATACAAATTTATAAGCACCCATTTTGTGCAAAATCCTTAGCTAGGTGCTGTTAGGTGCATGAAGCAGCGTAAGAAGAATATATTGCTCTCAAGAATCTTATGCTGGAGTTGGAAAAAATAGAGACAAACACATGGAAACCAAACTAGTGGTGTGAAAAATGTCAAAAGAGTCGCAAAAACTATGTTATGGGACTCAGCTTTTAACTGACCAGAATCCATTTATTCTCTAATGTACATTAACACTAAAATTTGAGGCAATTCCCTTAAATTCTCTAAACTTCAGTGTTTTAATATATAAAATACTAGTATCAGACTAGAATTTTGCTAAAGTCTATTCAGCTCTTACGACTACATACATGGATATGTATGCAAATATGAATACATATTTTTTCAAAGGTGGAAAGAAATATTCATAAGCTGTCTAATTTTTGCTTTATTTTTCTTAGGTTTCCTCAATGGACACTCTAGCAACATCAATCAACCAGTTTGCCTTGGAGTTGAGCAAAAAGCTAGCTGAATCTGCTCAGGGTAAAAATATTTTCTTTTCTTCCTGGAGCATCTCAACTTCCTTGGCCATGGTGTATTTGGGCACAAAAGGCACCACTGCAGCCCAAATGGCCCAGGTGAGTGGAATAGGTCAACCATCTTCTGTTTCTTGTAAACTAAGTGCTTTCATTGCCTTTTAACTTCAGTTTTCTCTTGACAACTCAATAATTTAAATTTCAAAATAGCATTCTCTAAAACAAGACAGACATTTAAAAATTCTATACCATAAAATAAATCCTGGTAAAGGGAATCAGTTTTCAAACTGTTGCTGGGAAAACCATTTGAGAACCTGTGTCCTTTAGCAAAATAAAACAGAGAAAGGATGAGGTTATCAATTTTTGTTCAACACCAAAACCAATTTTATTTTGATGATATTATTTCAAAAAGTAATCGGTCAAACTTTAAATAACAGAATTATTCAGCATCTTTATAATCATGTAAGGATTTTCTTGGATACACAAAAAAGAAAAATAGAAGAATTCTGTTTCTCACGCTTTGTTTGATTCTCTTTGTTTAGTCCCTGGTTATCTGAATGGAGTCCTGGTTATCTGAATGGAGCCCATTAAGATCATTAAAATAACAACATAATACTACTGTACACAGAACTATTTTTGCAATAAGCATCCTCAAAACACTGTGTGTATATAAACATATATATAGCCATAGATAGCAAAATAGCTATATGTGTAAAAATATATATGAATGCATATACATACATGCAACAATATGTATATAAAATGTGTTTTTAAATAAAAATAAAAACAGAAAGAGTAAACTTGGCCCTAAATCTTGCAAAACCAAAAGGCCAAGTGACAGAATTTTCACCCAAGAAGGTGACTTCCTTGCAAAGTATGGATATGAACACAGCTGGTAATTCTGAAGGATGTGGGCAGGACACATGCTCTATTAGTCTGGACTTGGGATATCATCCTTACTCTTGTGGTTCACAAGATATCAGGTAGTTTAAAAAGTACAACAGCAACAACAAAATCCTTGTTCACAACCTGTTAATGATTGGTTCATTAGCTCAAAAGTCTTAATAATTAATGTGATAGACAATCTTAAATGGATTCCAGTGTGAGTCTATTTTATGTAAATATATGGCTGGATGTTGCTTGTCCTTGTTTCAGATGTTAACACTTCCAGTTGCAAATGAGCCTCATGAATTAGCTGTGCACCCCTTTAATGGCAGGTGGCCCTTGTTTTATTACCATAGATCAATGCAACCCTTGATGCAATATACTGTATTTTTTATTGTCAACTGGGTCCAGGGCATGGGAGATAAAAGTATTTCCTTCTGTTCTACTGTTGTACAATTCCAAGGAAAGTAGGGTATCTACGTCTTTCCTGTTAACTTTCCAATGAAATGCTGGGGTGAACACAAACATTGTGCCTATATATGTCAAGTGGTAGTAGACATAGGAACTGAGCATTTAACTAGAAAAAAAAAACAAACAACTAAAATTCCTTAATTTTCCACATAATTATGGCTTTTACTGAAACTGTCTAAATGATTGTCCCAGTTGGACACCTAGCATTCTTCTTAAAACAACGATGAGTAAAAAGGAAATATGGAAAATAAGAGAATTTTATGTCAAGGTTTTCCCAACATCATTCTAGTTATAAAACATAGGAAAATAAAGAGACTAGCAACTTAAATTGGACTTTAGAAAATGTGGTTAAAAGCAGTTCTTGACTTATTTATTAAACACATTTTTTAAGTTAAGTCAGAGCCCCTTTTTAAATTAATTATATGTTCTGCAATTATAGGAATGACTGACTTGTATTTACAGATGATGTGTAATTTATATGATTAATTCTCTGCAGTCTATTCATTTGTCTTTTTATTGAAATTACAGGTGCTTCAATTTAACAGAGACCAGGGAGTCAAATCCAGCCCTGAAAGTGAAAAAAAAAGGAAAATGGTATATCTTATCCTTTAATATACATTTGATAATTAAGGAAAAAGTACTTTTAGCACATGTATTTTAGTGATAATTTAAGCAACTTTTATCAGGTAACTTTTCTTAGAAACATATATTAAAGTTACAGAAACTTTTTTTCGGAATACAAAATGTCTACACTTTTTGAAAGATCTCTTGTCCCCACACCCTTTTAATCTCTTTAAAAATTTCTCTAGTTTCAAATTTTTTCTTGCTTGCTTTTGCAAACTAAATGTGAAGAAAATTATGGCCTCAATAATATTTCATTCTTTTGTACTAACACTAAAGAAAACATTTTTATCCACTTTAGGATCATTTTCAACTTTTGTTTGCAATTTACCAAATAATTTTATTTAGCTTTAATTTGCTAACATGTACGTAACTCTTGTTCAACATTTTTATTTGACGAATTCCTTCTATTTTAAAGGAATTCAACTTGAGCAACTCGGAAGAAATACACTCTGATTTCCATACGCTTATCTCAGAAATCCTCAAGCCCAACGATGACTACCTACTTAAAACAGCCAATGCGATATATGGTGAGAAAACGTATCCATTTCACAATGTAAGTGCAAATGTCTTATTTTAAGCTAATGGAAAAGAAAGCAATGTGAGACCTATCAGTAAACTCTGTATATTTCTTTCTATACAAATAAATGTACTCTGTACATTTATTTCTATTCATGTACATAATTTTTAGATTCACTGCTGAGTAATATGCCGAGTAATAAGTCTTATCTAAAACACATAGGTCAAGCCATCACTTTACCAAATAGATAAGAAAATTATCATCTCCCACTAATTTCAAAGAAGAGTCCAAGGGTAAAAAGCAGAAAAATGCAAAAAGGAAATTGAAAATATTGCTGCATGCATGGTTCTTAAGGAAAAATATCTACTAATAACAGAAATGTGGCATTAAATGTGCTATAGAATCTTAAATACTTTTGAAAATAAGTTCATGTTCAAGTATCAGGGACAATCTTAATGTGGTCAGTACTTCCCTGTAAACAATCAATTAGACCAACCAACCAGTGTCTAGTGGTAAAGGAAACCAATAACAGGTATCAAACCAGATCTAGCACTCAGATATTTCTGTCTAGAATAAAGAGGTAACCCCTGAGAATGGCCTACAAATACATATGGAGGCTTGGCTGGAGACTGTCTACTTGGGAGCAAAACTGATCTTGGGATGAGAGAAGTAAGCAGTTTTCACATCAAGACTTTACAGACTTTGGGAACATGAAACATGAAATAATATCAACTTCTCTTTGCTAATGGTTGAAATCCCACCAATGTAGACCATGATGACTCTGTCCTCAGTTAAGAGGGTCACACGACAACCAACATCAATAATTTACTTCTTTGTCCATCATCTCCTTGGGCAGGATGACCCACGTGTCCAGTGGGCAAAGAGTAAGGAAATTAGATAGGGTAGAAGAATAGCAATAAGATAAAATAAAGCTACCTTGTGATTTCAAGCAATGCTATCCTTGTTCAAATCTAGTGAATTCTGGGGTGTTCAGGACTTGAGCTTTGTTACTACTAAGGATATAAAACCAGTCAAATGGAATCTTAAAGACAGTTTCCTTTCTCGTAGGCTCATGGACTCCGGTTTAATTCAGAAGTAGGAGAAATGATTGACTCAGTGGGCACTTGGAAACAAGAGGGACACAGAGATAGAGACAAACATATTTTTATATGTCCACAAGCCCTGAGTTAAGACAGGCAGTGGTCCCTCATAAATATTTAAGTTTTCTTTCCACTAGATTTTAAATTCCACAGAATTTAGACTTCATAATCTTCAAGCCACTTCCTGGCAACAGAATTAACTCACCACTTTTTACTCCCTATAAGCCCTCCATAAAGTAAGCAAATTGAAGGAATACTACATGGTCTTGAAGAATAAATTATGTTCCCAAGGCTGGTGCCCCCATAAGAGCAACCTCAGTCATAGCCTACATGTGATGACTGCCACTGCGTGAACACCAGAGGACCAGGAGGAGTTAGAGGTCTCATTTATTTTTTTTTCCTCAGAATGCCTAATATAACATTCGACTCTGCTTACAAATCCATTTTCATGGCAGAATATCATTTTCTTCACGGGCCCTCCACAAAGTTCTTGATGTTTAGAATCCACAGAAGGAAGCTACTAGTATCACAAGCCTCACTTTGGTTGCATTCCTACCATAGAAAGTCAAGTACAATGCTCAATACCTCTTGGCCACTGGGGTCACTCTTTTTATTTGTAGTCCCTTTCCATTCTAGCCTCATTTCAAGGCATGGATAAAAATAGAAATGAAGAGGATGTGGAAGCCCCCAAAATGTGGGCATCAGTACTTCCTTCCACAGCTGGAGCTTTGCATAGCTAGCCAGTGCCCTGCTAAGTTTGGAGAGGGAGGTATTTAGTTTTTGACCAAAACTGGGAGTCAGGAAAGAGGAAATGGAGTGATGATGTGGGAGTGTGCAATTGCCCGCCTACCTAGTTCTTTTGATAATCTAAATAGATTTGATTTCTCAGTTTTGAACAAACTCTACAAAAGAGGATTTTATCTATGTCTTTCAGAAATATTTAGAAGACATGAAAACATATTTTGGTGCAGAGCCTCAGTCTGTTAACTTTGTGGAAGCTTCTGACCAAATCAGAAAGGAGATCAACTCTTGGGTTGAAAGACAGACCGAGGGTAAGCTTTCACCAAGGGGCTTGGCAGCGTGCTTTTCCCAAACATCCTTGTATTTATTTTAGTTTGTGTCATGTGTAAGTATGTATATTCCTTAAATAGAAGTGTGGACACATTGTAAATATTCAGAACATTATTTCTATTCATGTACATAATTTTTGGATTCACTGCCTAGTAATAAGTGTTATTTAAAACACATAGGTCAAGTCATCACTTTACCAAATAGACAAGAAAATTATCATCTCCCACTAATTTCAAAGAAGAGTCCAAGGGTAATAAGCAGAAAAATGCAGAAAGGAAATTGAAAATACTGCTGCATGCATGGTTTTTAAGGAAAAATATCTACAGAAATGTGGCATTAAATGTGCTACAGAATCTTAAATACTTTTGAAAATAAGTTCATGTTCAAGTATCAGTTAGAGTATGGATTAAACTACTCTAAAGAAGAGACCCAAAATATAGTGGCTTAATAAGACACAAGTTTGTCTTTCTCTCAAATAATAGTTCAAAGGTAGTTAGGCATCCTAGGTTAGAGAGAGCATTCTGTCTCCCAAGGCCATCCAGAGATCCAGGCTGGTGTTCAGCGCTGCCATCCTCAATACATGGCTTCCATCTCTAGGTGCAAGATGGTTCTTACAATAGCCAGTTGTACTAGCAGCAGGAAGTGGGGAAAAGAAATTTCAACAAAAGCTGACTTGTCTTTAAGGGGATGCCCTAGAAGTTTCACACGTCAATTCCACTCATATTCCACTGGCCTAAACGTAGTTCATGGCATACTTTCTGCTAGGGTGACCAATACCTTCTGGTTTGCCTGTGACTTTCCTAGTTTTAGGATCAAAAAGCCCCTAATTCCAGGCAAGAGTGACCAACCACATTCCAGTCACTATACTTGCTGGAAGAAAGACCTGCGAAATGGAGTTTTCAGCTGGGTTGCCACTTGTCACCTAAATTTCAGGGTTTTATTTCTAAAAGGAAATAGTAGACGGATTCTCCCAGGCAATTTAACAGTCTTTCATTATTATCCTTATTTTAGAAATAAGGAAGCTGAGATTTTAGAGAAATTATCTATGATTACACAGTTTAAAGTTTCAGAAATAGGATTTCAAATATGTCAGCTTAGTTCCAAAGTCTGAACTGATTTCTACACATCATGCTGCCTTTTAAATCAACATTTCAACTGATATTCTATTATGTCTTAGGAAGAAATACAAAGGCATCATCATTAATGAAGATTAATTCATCATTCATAACTTAATGAAGATTAATTTATCATTTGTCATTAATGATGATGCCTTTGCTTTGTGTCTAAGCACATGGAATGTTTCACAGTCTTCTCCCCTGAACTTCAGGACTCATAACAAATACCTGCTAGATATAATTGTCAAGCGTCCCATGCATTTCAAATTCAACATACCTGAAATCACATTCAAAATGGTTTTCCCATACCTTGTCTTCCTCATGTATTCTGCATCTTGGTGAATGGGTACACCAACCACACACTTGCTCAGAACAGTAATCTGAGAGATATTCTAAATTCTCCCCTTTCCTTTGCTTCCTCTTAAGTGTTTCTCAGAGTTCACACTTCCTTTCAAATCCCTTCCTCCACAGTCTTTCTCTCTTTGCTATCTTGTATCTGCACAGATCCAATAATTTGCCTCTAATCTTGTTCCCTTCAAATCTAACCTCCATTTACCACCCAAATTACCTGCCTAAAATATAAATTAGACCAGATAGGCCATGTCACCCCTCTACTCAAAACTGATTCATGCTGCCCCATGACCTGCGGGATCAGCACAAAGCCCCTAACCAGACACATAAGGCCCAATGTGCCTGTGGAGCCTTGCTTGTCTCTCCACTTCAACTCTTGTCACTCCCTGGAATAAAATTTATATTTCAGGGATTCTATATGTCAGAGTGTCACGAACTCCCTGTGCTACTTAATGGCCCTGTACTCATGCTATTTCTTCTATCTGAAATACCTTTCCCTGCCCTGCCACCCCAACCCCTCCTCTGACCCCGAGTAACTTCTCAGGGCTTCATTCAGGCTAAACATCCTCCTCTTTGCTCCCATGACATTTGTGCAAACCTTTACTTTGACACTTACCACACTGTTATCAAAGCTAACTGCTTATACATCTACGTCCTCTGCTAGACTCAAGGACTCCATGTGCGATAACTCTGCCTTCAGCTTTAGTCACACATAACAGGCCTGCTCATAGCAGTTGTTCAGAACATTAACATTTATTGGAATGAATTGATAACATTGGCAGCCCTAAGTGCTCAGTTCCTTTTACATTGAACCCGTGACTCAAAAGCCGTGGTGAAGCAAGAGTGACCATGGTACTCAACTTCCATCCTCATTTGCATTCATCTGAAAATAAGTTTGTTTTGTTTAGAATTATAGATTAGCTAGCATTTACTAAGTACTTGCACTTTTGCAACTTGTGTGAGACTACATTTGATTGCATAGGCAAAAGTATGTTGTGACCTGCAACACAAATTCAACATAGCAGGAGTAGGAGTAAGAATAGTGCTGGAGTTGGACAAAATGTTAGGTCTTAGATTCCTAGCCTGGTGACTGTCATGTTGTTTGGAAGTCAGGTGGGGATCCTACAGATAGGAAGGCTGGGGCAACTAATCTGCTAGTTTTGCATCCCAGCGAAGCCTTTTAGAGCCAAGAAGATAGCTGTTGTCTGATGCCACATAAGCACGGCTCTTAGGACTTGGTCCTTGCCTTGCTTCCCCAGCTTAGACTGATGCACTCAAGGTACACGACAAGATCCAGGTGTCTGGATTACAGAGCTGTCCAGAAGATCTTCCTATGAAGATGGAAATGTGCCGTAAATCTTCACTGTCCAGTGGAGTAGCTTCTATTCCCATGTGACCATAGGTGATTTGAAATGTGGCTAATGTGACTGAGGAACTGAATTTTCAACTTTATTTCGTTTCAGTTAATTTAAATTTAAGTAGCGACATGCATCTAGTGGCCACCATATTAGGCAGCATAAGTCTAGAAGTTTCGGTTTTGAAGAAGAACTGAGCAAATAATCTTTTACTTTATGGAAGAAAGGGCAGACTGCTGATTATAGTACTATATGGCCACGGTATGGGACATTCACACTTTAAAAAATTCTCTGTTATCATACCGCTGGTCAAATGAGAGGTCCCAAAAAATAAGCTCATGGTGGACACAGTCCAAATCTTTCACTGAGCCTTGTTTGCCACATCCCATGATTTCATTCCTCCAGCTGATCCTCCTCATTCTACTCTTCAGAAATGGAATTTTCCAGAGAGGGAGAAAGCTGTAATCCTTCTGTATTTTCTATTTTGGACACAAATATCTGCCATTTGGAAGCATTCAACATCGAATAAAATAAGGAATTAATTAGCTATTCAGGAACTCAGGGACTTTGTCGAGGCAGTGTTCCATGTGTCCTTAAGGGAAAGTTGCTAGGGTGTTTGGCATGACTAGGTTCTACCTGAATCATCTCAAAGAAACTTCTTTCCTTGAGCTTTCAACAGGTCTTCTCCAAGGTCTTCATTTTTCCTTTAGACAGCAGCATCCAGTATCATTAATAAAAACAACACACCTGTACCCTGAACCTTCCCTAGAAGATTTTAGAGTATTTTTCTTTCTTTTTGGTGTTCTGAGGTTTCAACATTATGTTCTAGGCAGGGTTCTTTTTATTTTTATCTATTTACTTTATAATTTTGCTGGCAATCATTTTAAATCTAAATACAAAGGTCTTCAGGTAAAGGAAATTGTGTATATTATTTATTTCATGATTTTCTTCTTTTCATTCTGTCCCTTCTTGCCTTCAGTACTTCCAATAAACAAATTTGAAATTTCCCAATCTATCCTATCTGTTTTGATTTTCCATTTATACTTACTTTTCATCTCTTTGCCCTTCTGTTATCCTTTTCCAGCTCATGGTTTTTCTCCAGCTATGTTCATTCAACTGTGCAGTCAGTCTATTCAAGAGTTTTATTCCACAGTTATGTATGTTCAGCTTTGACAATTATTTCTTTTCCCTTCGAGACTTACGGTTATTGGTTATTCCTTTTTCATTAGTGAAATCAATCAGCTTTCTCTGAATATGTAAATTTTGCTTATTTTTAAGTCTTTTTGTTGTATTAATTCTGTTTCCTGTTAGTACGTGTTGATGTTGGTGCTTCTCTCTCATAGGGTGGATTTTCTTAACTGTTTAATCCTTTTGGTTTTCTGTGTGTCTCTTTGAGTGAGGATCCCATTTTACCAGTCTTAGTTTATAATACAGATCACAATACCTTGTCTATGGTGACTGTTGGGCTGACGTTGATGTGCTGTGTTTATAACTTGCCTTCTGGGCATGGGAAGCTTCCAGTTTTTCTTGGGAGTTCCTAGCACCTTGGGAACACTGTTCTAACTCCCCTGTTTCATTGTTGGGTTAAATATCACTAATGGATGGCTTAGTACTTCATTAGATTTCTTTAAAAAAAGAAAACGTTATATTAAAAAATATAAAAATAAATATAAATATAAAAAATATAAAAGTTATATTAAAAAATATAACTGGATATATTTAACTTTAGCAAAAAAAAACCAACTAAAATTCCTTAATTTTCCACATAATTATGGCTTTTACTTAAACTGTCTAAATGATTATCTCAGTTGGACACCTAGCATTCTTCTTAAAACAACCATGAGTAAAAAGGAAATATGGAAAATAAGAGAATTTTATGTCAAGGTTTTCCCAACATCATTCTAGTTATAAAACATAGGAAAATAAAGAGACTAACAACTTAAATTGGACTTTAGAAAATGTGTTTAAAAGTAGTTCTTGACTTATTTTATTAAACAGGCTACAATGAACCCTGTGTTATTAGATTGGAATTGAAAGTACCAATATGACCCCCTACTCTTCAATATATATGCAGAAAGATAATTCAATAGATAGATGTAAAAATAGATACAGATGTGTGTATAATATGTACATTTTCTAGCCCCATTTGCTGAGAGGATCTGGAAGCAATGACTGTTGCAGAGTGAAAGTGGGTTGGCCACGAGGTTCTCAATCCAGTTCTATCTACCTCAGTTATCAAACATGTGCCTCTAGAGCAAACCTATAATACTTGATTTGAGAGATTTATATTCGACATATTTTTATAAATCTTTCAAGGTGCTTTAGTAGAGAGTTTGGAGAGAATGTATTCGGGGTTGATAGTCAAATATCAGTTTTAGTTGTAACTATAACAATCTGATCGAAGCAATTGCACACAGCAGTATTTTGGGCAACAGGAAAACATTGGCACAACCTTTCAGATGTTAATCAGAACAGCTTACCGCTTGTGGCTACAAACGGAAGTGAAAAAGAAGGAAGCATTTCAGTCCCCTCAAAATAGGGGTACAAATGAACTCATATTAGAGGGAACTTTTTATAATTAAACTGCAAATTTGTACTTTATGTGGAATAACGCTTACTGACCATTCAGCATATTATTTCTTCAGTGTTTCTCTCTTTATTCACAGCAGCTATTCTGGACAGGAATAGTACTTGTCCATTTCTGGAAAATCAAAAACCAGGACTTTTAAAGGAAACTTGTACAGTTTCAGAAAAAATAGAAGCCTGGTTGTCTTTAGTTAAAATGGACATATTTCTACAAGTCATTTGCAACCTGCCTTTTGTTCTTACAGGTAAAATCCAGAATCTCCTACCCGATGACTCTGTGGATTCCACAACCAGGATGATTCTGGTGAACGCCCTGTACTTTAAAGGAATCTGGGAACATCAATTCTTAGTGCAAAACACCACAGAAAAGCCTTTTAGAATAAACGAGGTAGGAACCTTATAAAGGTCAGTTTGGATTTTCACATGGCATTGTAAAAGTGATTCTCTTATAAATTCACTCTTCTTTTAGATTATATGTTCTTGTGAACTATGGCTCTTACTAGGGAAGTGATGGCTGGGCTAAAAGCCTCCAGTTCCATGGGGAATTCAATGAAATTCCCCTGTCCTTGTTCTTCTCTGAATATACAATCACTCAGTCCTTGCTACCCATGTGAGCTGGGTAGGGTAGTTTTCACATTTATTTCCTAGGTGAGAAAAATACAGTGTAGCCAAGTGACTGGAGGCAAGCCTGAGTTAGAAGCAGTCCAGAACAAGAACCTAAGAGTCCTCACTGTAAGTTCTGTACCTGCCTTGCTAAACCAGTACTAACTTCTACCAAATTCTTACCCTTACATAATAAAAGCAATAAAAAGGGAGACTAATGTAAGGTTATAGATCTGACTCTCATGAATGGGCTGCAGTGCGGCTGGGCCTTGGGACCTGATTGGAAACAAGGACTCAAATGTTGTCAGGATTTTTTCCTATATTTTTTCTAACTCTGTTTCTACCATAATTCTTCTCTCAGGTTGAAGTCTAACTTTCTCTGCTTCCCCATTCACAATGACGGAACATAGCTACCCATAGGACCTTCTCCATTCTACAGACCAGTTGGAAAATCCCATTCCAAATTCCTAGGAAAGGAACTAGTGGACCAAGGTTTGTTAGAGTTGTTTAGTCTAGGGATAGGTCACAAACAGTGCTGCTGTGGAACTATGGCTGTAATGAATGTGTGCAATAGGCATTTCTCAATCAGTGGGGTGAGGATGGGGAAGGAACTGAACACATAATCCAATAGGTTAACAAGAAGTGAGCTGGATAGTTACCTGGGTTTGTATATTCACTGGAAATTTTCAGTTGCAAGTGATAGAAAAGTATTCCAAACTAGCTCTGGCAAAATGGGAATTGCATTGGAATTAGCTTAGGTAACAAAAAAACGGGGAAGTCCAGGAGTGAGTGATTTGGGGGTATTTAGAGTCTCAATACATAATCCCAGTTCATTCTCATGCTGTCTCTTTCTCTTTTTCTGTCTAGTTGCTACTCTCATTCTCTAATTATGATCAGGGAATATGGTTGCCTCATATTCAGCCTTCAAGCTTCACAACTCTAGTAGACAGAGAAAATGTTTGCCATTAGTTCTAAAACAGTGATCACAAGGAAGGCTCTGGTTGGGGCCATTCATGGGCTCTCTCTGGAAACAACCACAGTATGCTGGAGTACACCCAGTAAACAGCCCTTGTCATATGGCCACCACCTTAGCATACGGTGGGGCTTTGTGATTGACAGTTCCACACATAGAATGGAAAAGTAACATATGCCTACAACATCTAAGTTGCAGGGGTGTTTGTTTCGCTTTTATTTGGCAGTTGGTCTTATTTTTAAATTAGCTTATTTTTTAGAGAATTTTTAGGTTTACAGAAAAAAATATGCAGAAAGTACAGGGCTCTCATATGTCCCCCCTTCAACACACACAGTTTCCCGTATTATTAATATCTTGCATTAGTGTGGCAAATTTGTTTTAATTAATGATCTAATATTGATACATCATTATTAACTAAAATCTATAGTTTACATATGTGTCCACTCTTGATATCGTACAGTTCTATGGGTTTTGAAAATGCCCAGTGTCATGTAGCCACCATTACAATAGCATTCCGAATAGTTTCACTGCCCTAAAAGTGCCCTGTGCTTCACCTGTTCATCCATTCCCCCTAAATTCCTGACAATAACTGATCTTTGATTGCACAGTTTTGGTTTTTCTGGAATGTCACATAGTTGGAATCATACAGCACGTAGTGTTTTCAGGATGGCTCCATTCACTATGAATTTAAGGTTCCTCCATGTCTTTCCAGAGCTTCGTAGATCTTTTTGTTTTATTGCTGAATAATATTTCATGGTACAATTGTACCACGGTTTGTCATCCATTCACCTATTGAAGCACATCTTAGTTCCTTCCAATTTTTTGGCAATAATAAATAAATCTGCTATAAACACTACACTGTGGGCAAGTTTTCCTGTGGACACTGTTTTTAACACATTTGAGTAAATACCTAGGAGCACAATTGCTGTATCGTATGGTAAGACTAGGTTAACTTAGTAGGAAACTGCCCACTTAACTGTTTTCCAAAGTGACTGTGTCACTGTGCATTCCCACTAGCAGTAAATGACAGTTCCTGTTGCTCCATATCTTTATCAGCATTTGGTGTTGTCAGTGTTTCATATTTTAGCCGTTCTAATAGCCTTGTGCAATTTACAATCTCCTAATGACATATGACTGAGCATTTTTCATGTGTTGTATCTCTTCCTGGTGAGGTGTTTCTTAGATCTTTTGCCCATTTAAAAAAAAACTGACTTGTTTGTTTTATTATTGTTGAGTTTTGTATTATTTGTTGAGTTTTTATTATTGTCTCTTATAAGTATATGTTTTGCAAATATTTTCTGCTCATCTATTGCTTGTCTTTGCAATCTCTTAGTGAATGTCAGTTTTTATGATACTAAAATACTTCCTCAAAAATTTTCATGTAAAATATGCCTTACTCAGTTTCTGAATTATTGGCATTTCCATAATTTACACAAGAGCATATATTAAGAGTTTGATTTAATACATGTTGCTGTGTTTTATAGGGGATACCACAGTCGTGTTAGAAACTCACATATCTGCTATTGGCGATACTTTTCAGTGGGATAGATATTTCCATAAAGGAAGGTCTGGATAACTTTATTCAGCATCTAGCAGAGGATCACCAGTTTCACCAACTGGGAGCCAATGATGGTAGAGAATCAAGGAGTTAGTGGAATACTTCTTCAATGACCTTGTTACCTTTTTGTTTTAGACTACAAGCAAACCAGTGCAAATGATGTTTATGAAAAAAAAGCTTCAAATTTTTCACATAGAAAAGCCACAAGCAGTGGGCCTTCAACTCTACTACAAAAGCCGTGACCTCAGCCTGCTTATCCTACTGCCAGAAGACATTAATGGGCTGGTACAGGTAAATAACATCAGTGTGTCCGATGTGAGGGTGTTTCCAGTGTTTACTAAAAGAACTGGTTGGCCAAGGTTTCTCCCAATTGTCCTCAAGAAGAATGGTCTCCCTATTATTTAATTCCTATAGAGAAAAGTCACCAATGTATCTTGAGTCCTAGGCACTTCACCTTCACAATATTATTTAAACTTTACAACACTCTATAAAGTTAATATTACCGTTCCTCAGAAAGGCTAAGCAAGGCATAGACAGCTCCAGCCCAGGGTCATCACACACAGAGCCACATGTACAGCAGGTGCAAATATACCTTGTCAGTCACAGAACTGTATGGATTGATCATAACCATCTTTCAATCAGTCTAGGTTTCCCTCTGGTAGGACCTATGTAACTTGAGATTAATATCTTAGTCATTTGCATTAGTATACACACACATCAAGCTGCCTTCCAAAACTTATTTTTTGAACATTTTTATCAAGTAAACAACCTTCAGGAGAAAAAGTCTGTATCAATACTGTCTTCAAGAATTATTTAAGCTGTTTACCAGCCAAATTTCTATTAATCTGGACACAACTTTGGTTAGACTATGCTTCTGAGCAATTTGCATGACTAAACGGAACATGAATCTCATGCAACAGATGGCTTGTCTTTCTTTGCACCTTGTCTAATTTTTCACATGTGTCAGACTCTTAATACTTGTAAGTTTCCATGATCCTACTAGTATGTAGAAAATATTTCCAAATTATGTCATAACATTTGTGAAACTGGAGAGAATAGTAAAAATAAAACCAGTGTGGACAAATAACCATTAGAATCAGCTCTTTTAAGATAAAAACCTAGAAGTGCAATTTCCTGAGCTGAAGGTATTGTCATGTTATTAATGTAAATGGTTTACAGGTATGCCATTGACAGCCAAAACTTCAGTTTAGAAAATGCATGTGCATTAAAACAAACATGTCATTTAAAAAAGCAAATATATACATATATACATATGTAGTATATACACACATATATTTATTATTTTAAAAATTCAAAATATAAAGAAGAGGGAAAGCATCCTTAAACTCAATATAAAATAATTACTTTTGAGATTTGGGGGATTTTCTTATCTTTTCTTTCTTTTTTGACTTAGTTGATAATTATTAATCTCACGTTGTTTTGATTAGAGTATAGACATGTTATTTTATTCCAAATTTTGTTTTCAAAGAGCTGTCTCTCATGTTGACAAACAGGTTTTCTTGTGCCTTGGCTTACAACTTGCACTAGAGTATATGCTTTGTATAGATAACATCTAAATGTATATTTATATTGATGTATTTAAGTGTATAGTTGATGTCTTGTATACTATAGCAGAAGTACTTCCATTTTGAATTAAACTGTAATTCTCCTATATCTGGATAGCAATTAATCTGCAGAACAAAGATTTTGAAGGTCAACATTATACAACCAAAGGATATCCAGATGTGTGTGTGTTGTCACCCTGAGTAATGGGAGTGATCATAATTCATCTATGTAATTCCTAGGGAGCTCTCTCAACTACTGTTTTTCATTCCAGTTTGGAATTACTAATTCTTTCTTTCTTGGTTCCAAATGGGCAGCTGGAAAAGGACATCACCTATGAGAAGCTGAATGAGTGGACCAGTGCAGACATGATGGAGTTGTATGAAGTGCAGCTACACCTTCCCAAGTTCAAGTTGGAAGACAGTTATGATCTCAAGTCAACCCTGAGCAGTATGGGGATGAGTGATGCTTTCAGCCAGAGCAAAGCTGATTTCTCAGGAATGTCTTCAGCGAGAAACCTATTTTTATCCAATGTTTTCCATAAGGCTTTTGTGGAAATAAATGAACAAGGTACTGAAGCCGCAGCTGGCACTGGGAGTGAGATAGAGTCACGAATTAGAGTCCCATCCATCGAATTCAATGCAAATCACCCATTCCTCTTCTTCATCAGGCACAATAAAACCAACAGCATTCTTTTTTATGGAAGATTATGCTCTCCCTAAATCCCACGTATCTCTCAACAAACAAGGCCATCTTACAGTGTGAAAAATGTACCATGAGATGGAAAAGCACAATTTTCACAAAAATGAGTTTGTAGTCTAAATCTTTTTCATATTTGAATATAAGTAAATAGATCTTGAAATAATGCATTCTAATGATCCTGTCATATCTGTACAGCTGGAGAGAATAACGTGTTTTATTTTTATCATGTTAACATTTTGTCTCATGTGACTTTCATTTACATTTCAGAAGAGCTATGCTATTCAACTGAATGCCTTATAATTCTTGATCACTTGCAATATCCATGATACTTGTTATCATTATATATTTTGTATCCATCATTAAATGAAAAAATCTTTATAAAGGTGATATGATATTGATAAATAAGAAGTTTCTCAAGAATATCATTTTGATCAAAATTTTAGCCGGGCATGGGGGTGCAAACCTATGGTCCCAGCTACTCAGGAGGCTGAGGTGGGAGGATTGCTTGAGCCCAGGAGGTTGAGACTGCAGTGAGCCAAGATCACACCACTGCACTCCAACCTGGGCAACAGAGCAAGACCCTGTCTCAAAAAGATCATTTTGATGGCTCATAAATTACCATTGTAAAACTAAATCCCCTTTTTCTGCTATTTAAAAAATACTTATTTTTTAACTTTAACATTAACTTAAAAAACTAGTGAAATCCAAATGAAATCTGTAGTTCAGCTAGTAGCAATCTCTCAATGTTGGTGCCCTAGTTTTGACAAATGTACCCTGCTAATGTTAAGATGTTAGCGCTTGGGGAAACTGTACTGGAGTACATGAGAATTCCCTGTATTATCTCTGCACCTCTTCTGTGAATCTAAAATTATTCCAAAATAAAAATTTTATTAAAAATAATCATTGTGGATGGCTGAAATACTTAAAACCAACGTCTCCCAGTAACCTTAGCCCCGGCGAGCGCAATGCAGCGCGCGATCCTCATCCTGGGCGCCCATCCTCGGCTGCTGCCTCTTCCTTTCGGGCCCCTGGGCCTGACCTTCCTTCCGGGTCCGCACAGAAGGCCTGAGCGCGTCGCCTCTAACACTGGTCCAGCGCGGGGAACGCGGTGTGCCTCGGCTGCCATCTCCTGGAGACTAATTCTAGTGGACGTCGAGAGTGAACCACAGCCTCAACAACATTACAGCTGGTGACCGGTGAGGTGACAGAAATAAACAGGGCGCTGTGCCGGGAACTAACAGATGGTCTCTTTAGGGTGTATGAGGTGTCCCTTGACCCTTCTCTCCCCGAAGTGGACATCAAGGTGACTCCTCCCCCCAGGACCTCCTACTCGTGGCGTCCTGCGACCCCCACCCCCGCTGCCAGCCCAGTCCTCCCGGGAGCCCTCGGGTGGAGCACGGGGTTGGCTGAGCGGATGGGGGAGCCTCTGCGGACACAGTCCAACCCCGCAGGATGCAAGTGGCGCAGAATCCTGGAAAGAGCTTCCGAGTGAAACCCACGCCCGCCAGTGGGGCGGAGCCCTAGCTGGGAAGGGCGAGTTCCCGCAAAACCAGTGCGGAAGGGAAGAACGCGGTGTAGGGAGGCAGGGGCTCAGGAGGGGGCCCGCAGCTGGTGCCCAGAGCCGGGAGGAAGGAACTCCCCCGGGAGTGGAGGGGTGGCCCTCGGGACGCCTCACGGGTCCCATCTCTCAGCCGAGCTTCAGGAACCCTCGCCCATCGCTCCTGCACCCCAGGCGCCCTGGCCCAGAAATGGCGCTGGGCTCGGACGGGGATCACCTCGAGGCCGGGGCTACCCGAATTTTAGGGCCTGGAGATACCTGTGGCTTTCAGGGACTCCAAGCCCTGTATTTCTCTGTCTGACTCAGCTCCTAGTCCGCACGGGAGCCTCTGCTCTTTTCCCGACATCTCCGGATTTCAGCAACTGGCTCAGCTTCCTCCTCATCCGCACCTGCACCATCATCTGTCCACACATATGCAGCTTTCGGTTCCTCCTAGATGCCCGGCTAACCCCCAGCCCATAAGATTCTACACCCGCTGGATTCTAGGCACTTTTACTGCCACTTAACTATGGTCACGCACTCCATGACCCCATATGAGCCTTGTCATCTTTCCCAACTGCTCAACTTCCTCAATAGTTGTTTTCAATAACTCTCTTATCTGGTTCTTTCTGTGCCTCTCTTGCCTCTCTAAGTGCCTTTCTCCGGCTCTTTTTTCCCTCTATTGACCGCTTATATTTTGGCGTTCTTAGGGCTCAGGTGCTCTTTACACTGTCTCTGGAAAACCTCTCCATTCCCGTGACGTCAGCTATACCGATTTGCTGAGGACCCCTAAGTTTTTCTTTTTTGTAGAGACAGGGTCTCACTATGTTGCCCAGGCTGGTCTCGAACTCCTGAGCTCAAGTGACCCTTCCACCTTTGCCTCCCAAACTTCTCCTGAACTTTCCATATAACCTTAGCATGTCAAAAATGAAATTCATTCTCTCCTCCAAATTCATTCAGTTTCCTATTTCCCCGATCTTGCTTATTGTCACTGCCATTCACCGGCTTGTCCAAGTTAGTAAGTCTGGAAATCATGCCAGCTTTCTCCTTCCTCACTCTCCCACCCAACAATCCCCAGGTCCTGTCTATCCGTCTTCTTAAACAGCTCTTCCATTCATTTTTTAGTTTTAGGTTTTTCATTAAATGAAAGACATTTCCCTAATTTCCTAGTATTTTACTTGCTGTTTCTGATTGTCGCTATTCAGAAGGCAAATGACATGGTAAATGCCATCTGTCCTTACAACACCATTCTTGTTCCAGCTTCCCTCTATCTCTAGACAGCATGCTCTCTCTTGTTTCTCACAGCTAAGTTTCTTGAAAGAGTAGTCGAAGAGGGCTGTCTCCACATTTCCCTTTTATATCTCAATCCAAATCGATTTGATTTTTATCCCAACCACTCTCACTAAGGTAAGTAATGACTAGAATACTGAGAATTGTCCTCTCTTCAATCTTAACGCTCCTTTTTCTCTAGTATCAGCTGCTGATACTATTCACCTCCTTCCTTTCCTTTGTCCAGCTTTTTGTGTATCTTCTCCTTTTTCACGTCCTCTTTGCTACGTCCTCTTTCTGAAGCCATATTGTAAATGTTGGCATTGCTGGGCATGGTGGCTCATGTCTGTAATCCCAGCACTTTGGGAGGCAAAGGTGGGAGGGTCACTTGAGCTCAGGAGTTCAAGACCAGCCTGGGCAACATAGTGAGACTCTGTCTCTACAAAAAAAGAAAAAAAATTAGCTGGGCATTGTGATGCATGTCTGTGGCCCCAGCTACTTGGGAGGCTGAGGGAGGATCACTTAGGCCTAGGAGGTCAAAGCTGCAGTGAGCCGTGATAGTGCTACTGCACTCCAACCTGGGAGACAGAGTAGAGACCTTGTCTCAAAATAAATAAATAAATACGTAATACATAAATAAATAAATATTGGCATCGTCTAGGCTTCTTTCATCAGAGCAATGCCTTCTTGATATGCAAGCTCACTGGACCTATTTGTGTCTCCCAAAAGTTCACTTGGCACCTACACAGCATACTTCAGTCTTTACTTCTATCTCCAGACATTTCTACCTGCTACTCCTTCCCCCCATGTTCTCTCTCTCTCTGTTAATAATGTCATCATGTATCTAATTATGTATGTTAAAAAACTAAGACATATGGTACTCTGCTCTTTTCCTTGCCCTCTCCCCCAAAATCAACTTAGTCATTAGCTCCTGTGATTTCTGCCTTCTAATGAGTTCTTGGCATCACCATTGCCATTGTCTGGGCTTAGGCCCAAATTACTTGTGTTCTGGTCTCCTCCTGCATCCTAAGTATTGACATTACAGTAAATCAGACAGACACAGAGAGAGAGAGAGCGATCAACAAATCATGCTATCATGCCACTTCTCTGGTTTTAATTCTATAATGATATTCCATTGCTCAAAGAATAAGCCCCAAATTTCTTAGAATTGCATGAAGAATCTTTTCCAGTTTAGACTTGACCTACTGATTGGGTTTAACCTCATTCAGTGTCATCATGGGCCACTCCCCAGTATACACCTTCTATTCTACCCACAAAATATACCCATTCTTCACCTGCTACAAACCTTTTCACAACCACGTTTTTAGAAACATGCCATCTCTGTCTAATATATTCTTTCTCCACTTGCCATCTGTAAAATCTCTCATTCTACAAGACTCATCTCAACTGATGCTACTATGGATTCATTCTGAGTCACCGGAGCCACTGTTTCCATCATGCTGTTCTCATCCTGCTGTGTACCTGCTCCATTAGAGATGCTGTCCACTCTGTTGTAAATACAACCTGTCTTTCCCATTCATCTGAGATACAGAGAAAAAGAAGGTACATATTTTACTTAGTTTTGTTTCTCAACTTCCTTATGGCCTGTTACAGTGCTCAGTACACTAAAAGTCTAATAAATGAAGTTATGGGCAAGTAGTAAATGGTTTGTTTTATATCATTTCCCAAATCCGTTATTTAGCGAAGAAGTGATTTCAAGGGATGAACAAATTTGATGTGGGAAGGGTTTAGAAAATATCTAAGCATCTAAATGTAAAAAACGGTCTGTGTTTCAAAAACTACAATCACTTTTTCTCTTTTTAAGAAATAGTACAATAGAAATCTAGAGTGGCGCAGGAGAGCATGGCCTTATTGCATCACTGAGTCCTTTTCCCTCAAAAATGAATTATTTTGATTTTTAACTGTGGGAACAAGAGAGGTAAATTTATACTGAATTTTTCCATGAATCCCAGTAAGGGGGAGAAAAAAGCAATGTTGCATCTATATTGAAGGACTGTGAATTTACTTCAATTCCAGATCTATTATTTCAGTTTAGGGAATGGAAGCCACTAGGGATAAGAAATCTTCTTCAGCACTTAGTCATTACCAGTCTGTAAGCAGAGATGCAGTTTGTTGAGTGTCAGAAAAATATGTTCCAGCCTCAGTGCTTGACCCTCCACTAAGATATTTGAAGATATGGCCGGGCGCAGTGGCTCACACCTGTAATCCTAGCGCTTTGGGAGCCTGAAGCAGGTGGATCATGAGGTCAAGAGACTGAGACTATCCTGGTCAACATGGCGAAACCTGTCTCTACTAAAAATACAAAAATTAGCTAGGCGTGGTGGTGTTCGCCTGTAATCCCAGCTACTTGGGAGGCTGAGGCAGGAGAATTGCTTGAACCCGGGAGGCAGAGGTTGCAGTGAGCCAAGATCGTGCCACTGTACCCCAGTCTGGTGACAGAGTGAGACTATCTCAAAAAAAAAAAAAAAATTTGAGGATATTAAGCAGGTTCTTTGCCCCAATCCCAGAATACATCTGACATAAGCCAGCCCTTTGCAATAAGTTCAGGATTCCAGTGGAAGAGCCAGCAGGACTGTTCTCACAAGTATAGAATAGCAGCTGGAGTTCAGAGATTAGAGTTTTAGCCAAATAGTCCTTAGAAAGGAAGCCTAGAGAAATCTGAAGTCCACTTTCTAGCTATGCTCACATGCCCGGTGAGAGGCAAAGAACAGCCTATCGGCTACCTTTTAAGTGTCTTTTTAGAAGAAGGTTTTCTGAGATAGAAAAATTAATGACCTCAATCTTCTAGATGCTTTTCTTCCAGGAAAGAGGGTTGCCAATTCCCTGAGGAAATGAGTACGCATCCTTTATTTGCTCACTGCTTGCAATCTCGCCAGATCTCTGCTTCTTGTATCTCCACCACTTTTGACTATCTCATTCTAAATTGTCCTCTTTGACTCAAACAGCTTTCTTAGGTGAGTCACTGGGAGTGTCTGCTATGATTTCTTTGGCGCAAGTGTTAAGACATTAAATGTGAAAATCTAAAAGTATTATAACATTACTGATTGGATATTGGTATATGTCACTGAATCACGTTTCTATTGTTCATTGAAAACATTGCAATGTTAACTAATCTATCAGGAAAACCAAATATATAGGTGTAGATAGTTACCTGGATTTTATGTTTTATGTTTTCTCTTGGAGGGCAGATATTCCAGCTCCAGATCAATCCCAATGTTTTGCACTGTATGTGTGTGGTAAATATTTGCTTAACTAAGGTAGTTGGGTTAGTTAAGCAATCGATCTAACCATGATGATTTAATCCACTAGGGTCAGTTTTTTTACTCATTTAAGGTTATGGTTTACAATTTAGACACTTAGCCTTACTTGCATAATTTGAAATTTGAGTCACTTATGCAGGAAAATTTGTAGCATTGAATGCCTATATTAGAAAAGAAGAATGTTTGGAAGTTCTAAAATGACTCATGATAGCTTCCAATTTAGGATACCAGATTAAAAAGATTAAATTAATCCCAGAGTGAGCAAAACAAAATAAATGATAAAAATCAGGGCATAAATCAATGAAATTAAAAACATGAAGTCAAGAGAGAAAATCAAGAAAGAAACCAAATGCTGGCAGTTTGAAAAGGTCAGTAAAGTTGATAAGACTGTAGCCAGGCTAATAAGAGATTATAGAACTAATAAGAGATTATAGCAAGGTTGCAGGATAGGAGTTAATACATAGAAGTGAATCTGTTCCCTATATACTATCCATGAACAAATGGAATTTGAAATTAAAAACACAATACTCACTACATTACCTATCAAAAACTGAAATACTTAGGTCCAAATCTACAAAATATGTATAAGATGTATTTAAGGAAAACTACAAAACTCTGTTGATAGAAATCAAATAACTACATAAATGAACAGATATTCCATATTAATGAGTAGGAAGACTCAATATTGTCAAGATGTCAGTCCTCGCTAACCTGATGTATAGATTCGATGCAATCCCAATCAAAATTCTAGCAAGTTATTTTACAGATATTGACAAACTGGTTCTAAAGTTTATGTGGAAAGACAAAAACCTAAAGTAGTCAACATGACACTGAAGAAGAACAATGTTGGAGAATTGACACTACCCAAATTCAAGGCTTACTTTAAAGCTACGGTTAGCAAGACAGTGTGTTATTGGTGAAAGAATAAACAAATAGATCAACAGAACAGAATAGAGAATCTAAAAAGAGACCTACATAACTACAGTCAACTGATCTTTTATAAGAGGGGAAAAGGAAATGCAATGAAGTAAAGATAGTTTTCTCATCAAATGGCACTGGAACAACTGGACACCACATGCAAAAATAAATGAATCTGGACACAGACTTTACACCCTTCACAAAAATTAACTCAAAATATGACACTATAAAATGCCTAGAAGATAACATAGGAAAAATCTAGATAATTCTGAGTTTGGTGATGACTTTTTTAGACACAATTCCAAAGGCATGATTTATAAAAGAAAGAATTGATAAGCTGGACTTCATTAAAATTGAAATATTCTGTTTCATGAAAGACACTATCAAGGGAATACAAGACACACCACAGGCTCAGAGAATATATTTGCAAAAGATACATCTTATGAAGGACTGTTATTCAAAATATACAAAGAGCTCTTAAAAATCAACAGTAAAGAAATAATCAACCCAATGAAAAAAGGGCCAAACCCTTGACAGACACCTCATTAAAGAAGATATACAGAAGGAAAATAAGGTTAAGAAAATATTCTCCACATTATATATCATTATCGAATATGTATATAATGGCCAAAATCTGGAATACTGACATCACCAAATGCTGGTGAAAATGTGGAGCAACAGGAACTCTCATTCGTTGTTGGTGGGAATGCAAAATGGTATATCCACTTTGGAAGACAGTTTGGCAGTTTCTTTCAAAGCTAAACATACTCTTACCACACACTCCAGCCATTATCCTCCTTGGTATTTACCCAAAGGACTTGAAAACTTATGTTCACAGAAAAACCTGCACACAGATTTTATAGTAGCTTTATTCATAATTGCCAAAACTTTGAAGCAACCAAGATATCCTTCAGTAGGTGAATGGATAAAGAAACCTTGCTACATCCAGACAATTGAATATTACTCATGCAATAAATAAATGAGCTATCAAGTCACAAAATGGAGGAAATATAAATGCATATTACTAAGTATAAAGAGCTAATACGAAAAAATTACATACTGTATGATTCTAATTACATGACATTCTGGAAAAGCTATTCAAGACAATAAAAAGATCACTGAACTATTGTTGTTCAACAGGGAATTGAACAAGAGCAAGGGATAGAAAGTTTATTCAAATAAATTACAATGGAAAACTTTCCAAAACTTGAGAAAGAGATCAACATCCAGATGCAGGAAGGTTAGAGAAAGCCAGTTTCAAGTTAATGAAGACTACCCCAAGGCACATAATAAACTCTCAAAAGTGAAAGACAAAGAGAGGATCCCAAAAGCAGCAAGAAAAAAGCAAACAGTATTTATAGGAGCTCTAATTCATCTGGCAACAGACTTTTCAATGGAAAACTAGAGACCAGGAAGGAGTGGGAAGACATTGTTCAAAACCCTGCCATTTAAGAATACTATATCCAGCAATGCTATCATTCAAAAATGAAGGAACGATAAAGTCTTTTCCAGAAAAACAAAAGCTGAGAGAATTCACCACCACACACACACAAAAAGAAGCTAATGAGAATTCTTCAATCTGAAAAAAAAAAAAAAAAACCCCACTAACATGCAAAAAGAAAACATTTGAAGATATAAAACCCACTGGTAAAATTAAGTACATGGACAAACTCAGAATACTCTAATACTGTGGTTGTGGTATGTAATTCATTCATAACTCTAGTATGAAGCCCAAAAGGTAAAACTATCAAAAACAACAATAGCTACAGCAACCAGTTAAAAGATAGGCAATATAAAAATATGTAAATTGAGACAACATAAACTAAAAATTGGAGGATAGAATTAAAGTGTATTTTTTTCATTTTCTTTGTATCTATTCTCTCCTTTATAATCTGAGTTGTCACCTCTTTAAAATAATTTGTTATATCTATAAGGTTTTAATATTATAGGCCAATATCACTGATGAACATAGATCAAAATATCCTCAAAAAATTACTAGCAACCTAGACTTAACGACACATTAACAAGATTATTCACCATTATCAAAGGTAATTCATCCCAGGGATGCAAAGATGGTTCAATGTATAATATATAAATCAATAAATGCAATACACCACATTAACAGAACCAAGAACAAAAACCATATGATCATTTCAATAGATGCTGAAAAAGCATATGATAAAATTCAACATTGCTTTGTGATTAAAAAAAATGAATTGGGTATAGAAGGAACATATTTCAAAGTAATAAAGGCCATGTGACAAACAAATAACTAATATTAAACTGAACAGGAAAAATTGAAAGCTTTTCCTACAAGATCTGGAAGAAGACAAATATGTCCAATGTCATCACTTTTATTCAATATGGTACCGGAAGTCCTGGCCAGAGCAATTAGCAATTAGGCAAGAGAAAGAAATAAGGGGCACCCAGATTGGAATGGAAGAAGTGAAATTAGCCTTGTTTGAAGATGACATGGTCTTATATTTAGAAAAACCTAAAGACTCCAGCAAAACAATAGTTAGAACCGATAAATGAATTCGGTAAGGTTGTAAGATATAAAATCAACATACAAAACTCAATAGCATTTCTACACATCAACAATGAACAATCTGAAAAAATCAAGAAAATAATCTCATTTACAATAGCTACAAAGAATATAAAATGACTAGTAATCAATTTAATCAAATAAGTTAAAGATCTCTACAAGAAAAACTACAAAACAGTAATGAAAACATAGACAAGAACACACAAAAACTGGAAAGATATTCATGCTTATGTACTGGAAGAACTAATATTGTTAAAACATCCATTCTACTGAAAGCAATTTAAAGATTCGGTGCAATCCCTATCAAAATACCAATGAACTTCTTCACAGAAATAGAAAAAAAAAATCTAAAATTTATATGGAACTACCAAAGAGCCAGAATAGGTAAAGTAATTCTGAGCAAAGAAAACAAAGCTGGGTGCATACTATTACCTGATTTCAAAATTTACTGCAAAGCTATAATAAGCAGATCAGCATAGTTTGGCATAAAGACACACATACTAATGGAACATAACCTAGATATAAATAACCTAGATATAAACCTAGATATGAATCCACACATTTATAGCCCACCTATTTGTGTTTTGTTTTGTTTTTTTTTCCAAGTGTCTTGCTCTTGCCCAGTCTGGAGTGCAGTGACGCAATCACGCCTCAGTGCAGCCTCGACCTCCCCAGGATTAGGTGATCCTCCCACCTCAGTCTCCTGAGTAGCTGAAACTACAGGTGCACACCACCATGACTGGCTAATTTTTGTATTTTTTGTTGAGATGGGCTTTCACCATGTTTCCCAGGCTAGTCTTGAACTCCTGGCCTCAGTGATCCACCTGCCTTGGCCTCTCAAAGTGGTGGGATTACATGTGTGAGCCACAGTGCCCAGCCCAGGCAAATCATTTTTTACAAAGGTGCCAAGAATACACAATAGAGAAAAGAGTGTCTTCAATAAATGGTTCTCGGGAAACTGGATAACCACAGGCAGGACAATGAAACTAGAGCCCTATTTCTCAGTATACACAAAAATAAAATAAAAATGAATTAAGTTCTTTAATGTAAGACCTGAAACAATGAAACTAATAGAAGAAAACATTGGGGGAAATGCTGGAGTACATTGGTCTGGGCAAAGGTATAAGACCTTGAAAGCACAGGCAACCAAAGCAAAAATGGACAAATGGGATTGTATCAAGCTAAAAAGCTTCTGCACAGCAAAAGAAACAATCAATAAAAGGAAGAGATAACCCACAGAATGAAAGTATTTGCAAATTATCCATCTGACAAGGGATTAATAACCAGAATGTATAAGGACCTTAAATGACTTAATAGCAAAAATCATAATCATAATAATAATTTGATTTAAAAATCGGCAAAAGATCTGAACAGACATTTCTCAAGAGGAGACATACAAACAGCCAATAGCTATATAAAAAAATGCTCAACATCACTAATCAAAGAAATGCAAATCAAAGCCACAATGAGCTATCATCTCCTTCCAGTTAAAATGTCTTTTATCAAAAAGACAGGGAATAGCAGATGCTACTCAGAATGTGGAGGAGGGGGAACCCTCTTATACTGTTGGTGGGAATGTCAATTAGTACAGTCACTATTAAAAACTGCACTGAGGTTCCTCAAAAATGGAACTATCTTTATGACCCAGCAATTCCACTACTTGGTATATATCCAAAAGAAAGGATATCAATATGTTGAAGAGCTAACTGAACTTCCATGTTTATTTCAGCACTACTCACAATATCCAAAATACGGAATGAACCTAAATGCCCATCAGTGGATGAGTGGGTAAAGAACATGTAGTGTATATAGACACAAGGGAATATTATTCAGCCATAAATATTCTAAACATTCTTTTAAAAGAATGAAACGAAATCCTGTCATTTGCCGCAACATGGATGGAACTGGAGGCCATCATGTTAAGCGAAATAAGTTAGGTTCAGAAAGAAAAACATTATCAGATGTTCTCACTCATATGTGAGAAGTGAAAAAGTGTATCTCATTAAAATAGAGAGTATATTAGTGGTTATCAGAGACTGGGAAGGAAGATTAATGGTAGAAATATACAGTTTGATAGAATAATAAGACCCAGCGTTTGATAAATCAGTGGGGTGAATATGGTTTACAATAGTCTATTGTGTATTTCAAAATAGCTAGAAGATAATTATTTAAATGTTTCTAGCTTAAAGAAAAGACAAATATTTAAAGTGGTGGACATCCCAGCATCACTGATTTGATCTTTATAAATTGTATGAATGTATTAAATTATCACATGTACCTGAAAGTATATACAGCTTTTATCTATCAATAAAAAATAAAAACAAAAAGTAAAATCCAGCTATTATTCTCCCTACCCCCAGTCATCTGAATCCTTTCTGTTCTCCATGCCTGCTCCAAAAAGGTAAACAGGGTTTTCACAGTCATTTGTATAATTGGTCAATGCCCTGAAATCCAATTCATATCACTAGACGACTGCATAGATTTGTCTATTTTTGATTTTTGTTCTGCAACGTGCAGCTTATTCATATCACTAGACGGCTGCATAGATTCGTTTATTTTTAATTGTCGTTCTGCAATGTGCTGCTTACTTCGATGTACCAAGAATTGGCACTTTTCTGGGCACTGAAGTAATAATTCACAGTTATTTTCAGGGACACATTAACTCGGGGTGGGAATGGGGCGGGGGGGTAATATTGCTTCCTGATTGAAAACTCCCAGAGAGCAGCGTCTTCGTTTTATTCTCCTGAGCGTCCTCAATGCGCCGCACCGGAAGCCCCCGCTGCCCGCGGGACTCGCACCGCCCTCCTACTTACGCGCCAGCTGGGCTGGGGAGGTGCCTGGCCGGGTGCCGACTCTGCCGGACTCCCTACCCCGCTAGGATCTGACAGCCGCCTCGGCCAGACGTCTTGTCCCCGCCACTCCGACCCGGTCTCTCCTCGCTTCTGGGCAGCGCCGCCTACAACTGGGGTACGTGCCTGGTTTGGGGAGCGGCTTCCACACGCGGGCACCACGTTATCCGCTATTGCGCCTAAGAAAGGGGCAGGAAGCTGCGAAGGTGCGCCAGGGATAGTGCCCACCACGCCTTCCTGGACCTGGGACGTTTTCCTGGGGCTTCCGGACGGCAGGGGCGTAGCTGCGCCGGACTGAGACCCCTGCCGGTCCTGACGAGGACGCGGGTGGGGAGGATGGGTGCGGATCTGGGGAGTGCCTGTCTGGGTTCGTCTCGGCTCACCCTGCTGGAGCTGGGAGACAGGTGCAGACATTCAGGCCGCCCAGCCCACCCTGCTGAAGTACTCACTGGGGGCAGGAGGAGGCGGTGACTCCTCGGACCACTAGGACCCCAGGACTCGGGGCCGTGCACCTGGAGGCCCAGGAGGAGGCAGGGCCGCCTGCGGGATGGGGGCGTCGGGGAGCCTCTAGGTCTGTAGCCTGGGGCCACCTGGCCACAGGTGACCCTGCAGAGAGCAGTGCGTTGGAAATTTCTGAGAAGAATGGAGACACCCGAGAGAGAACTAGGGGCGGGTCCCAAAGGCAGCCTGGACCCTGCGCCTCCCCCAACACCTTTTCCAAGAATGAGCGCATGGGTGTCACAGCCCTCTCTGGTCTCCAGAGTTTGGCGAACACCACAGCACTTTTGAGGTCGTCCAGGCCTGCAAGGATAATCGTGAGGGACATTCCACATCTGTTTTAAATGAACTCATTGCAAGATAAAATATTTCAAAATTCGTTATCCTTAAGCTAAGAGAAGATTGGGTGTGTGTGTGGCGGGGTGGGGGAGGGGGGTGCAGTTTAATCGTATTTCGATTTTGTCGTGTAAGATAAAATTGGCACTGGAATTAGTTTCTTCTCACCCATCCCTTAAAACTCAGTTTTGGAAAACATAAGTTATAGCAAATTAATATTCAGCACTGTAGGGGTCTAATTGTGCCTGGCGACGGAAGTGTGACTGAGAGCTGTAATCTCCCTGTTGTAGTTCATAGAGCTGATGTGTTAAGTCACGCAATGTGCACTGTGATTGATGTGAAACTAAGAGAGGAAGCAAACAGTGGGCAAGAGATTTTCGCAGATTTTCGGAGGAGGAAAGAGGATAGAAGAGTGAGACTGGTGCCCTCAGTGCCTTTTGTGGGGTGGGGGTGGGAAGTAACCTATAAAGAACTGTGAGGCTTCACGTTGGGGGCACTAATTACCTGAAATGACAGGAGGGAAATGCGGGGCTGAGAAATAGGGGCCTTGGTCTAAATCTGTTTACAGAATGGTTTGATCCCCTGATGCCAGTACCCACCTTGGCAACCAACCACCCTCCCTCCCCTAGTCAGCTACCCAATAGCAGGCCAATGTCTCACCCCTACAGGATCTGATGCTCAAACGCAGGGACCCACAGGTTCCGTGAGGGGATGGAGGAAGGCACCAGGCTGGAAACCAGCTAATGGCCAAGTGAAAGTCCCCTCAGTCCCCGACCCCACCTGCTTCCATACCACCAGAAGATTAGTGTCTCGAAAAACCTACTGGTCTCAGAAAAAAGACCTTCATTTCCTGGTTCCTCAACAAAATCGCATTGCAGTGAATCACCTTTCCCTCCCATAGCCTCCACCCTTACAACCAAAATGGCCTACCCATGTAAACAGAATTTCTAATCAGTGTTTTCATTTTAAACATGGACTGGAAAGTTCAGCATTTCTGGAAAAGCCCATGTATGAAGAGAGAGATCTAAATAGAGCAAACACTAACCACAATGGCAAAGACATCTGAGAAAGTGAGGCAGCACCAGAGGCAGAAGACAGCACAATAAAACTATAATTGACGTTCTCTAGGGAATTAAAACTGAATGCTGTGAAAAAGGAATAACAGGCCATAAGTAGGATTTTTTGGAAATCAAAATTTTACTAGCTTAAATTTTAAAAATTAATAGAGGCCAGGTGTGGTGGCTCACACTTGTAATTCCAGCACTTTGGGAGGCTGAGGTGGGCGGATCACTTGAGGCCCAGGAGTTCAAGACCAGCATGGGCAACGTGGTGAAACGCCGTCTCTGCCAAAAAATGCAAAAATTAGCCAAATATGGTGGTCATGCCTGTGGCCTCAGCTACTCAGATGGGTGGAGGGCCCTGAGACAGGAGGATTACTTGAGCCTGTGAGGTCAAGGCTGCAGTGAGCCATGATCACAGCACTGCACTCCAGCCTCGGTTAATCCCAGCTATTCAGGAGGCTGAGGCATGAGAATCACTTGAACCCGGGAGGTGGGGTTGCAGTGAGCCGAAATCACGCATTGCACTCCAGCTTGGGTGACAAGAGCAAAACTCTGTCTCAAAATACATAAATAAATAATAAATAAATAAAGCATCTGATTATTAGACTTCATAATTAATGCTTAAACATTAAAAAAATGACTTATTTGTTGTGTAAGCAGTATGCTTTACAGTTTAAGAAAAAAATTAGGTTTATCATATTGGAAAACAGTAAGTTGATCAATAACTAAAGTGTAATAGTAGGGAAAGTTGTTCTCTGCTTGTGAAAATTCTTTTTTGGTAATGAAAATTTTAGACTTTAAAGAATGCTGCACTCATCAGCAGACTGAAAGACTGAGAGATGAAAAATGGGATTGATAGGTTCTTCATATGTGGTTGAACATATAAAGTAATTACTAAAAATGTTTGACTGATCTGTAGAAAATTTAGGGGAAAATTTGCCAGAGATACATTGAAAACTAAAGAAATGAAGAAAAAGCAATATTAACATAAGGAAAAACAGCTAATGCCCCATTTCTTTGCTTGTAAAATGCAGATATTTACAGCACCTACCTCATCACGTTGTATGGATTAAATGAAATTTTGCAAGAAAAGCCCTAGTGTAGTTTTTGCATGTGTACCTATCACTGAACAAAAGTACTAACCATATTTATTAATAAATAAGAGTAAAAATACAATACATATGTAAGCCCACATTGATGTAATGTTGTTTTAAAATCCATTGTTTCAGGTTCACTGTCATGGACGCCCTATCAGAAGCAACTGGCATCTTTGCATTAAACCTTTTGAAAAAGCTAGGGGAAAACAACTCAAACAACATATTTTTTTCACCCATGAGCATGTCATCAGCCTTGGCCATGGTTTTCATGGGAGCAAAGGGAAACACTGCAGCCCAGATGTCTCAGGTACCTAAAGCCACTTCAAGACAACAATAAATGCTACTACTCAGTTGAGCTCTTCTTCTACATTTCAAGTCCCAAAGAAATTCCTCTTTTAACAGACAGCTTTGATAGTATCATAGGATGTGGATGGAGAGTTGGCAGGATGGAGCATGTTACCACTGCCTGACCATCCGTGGTGACTTGGGGTCACTCATGTGGGTGCTTCTGCAGGCTACTGGGCTAGAAGGTCCAGGAAGGTCTCACTCACTTGTCTGGGTCTTGGTGCTGCTTTGGTGGCTGGGGCCTTAGTTCCCTACAAGCAAGTCTTCCCATTCCTCCAGGCCTTTCTGTGTATCCTTGCTTTAGGACAGCTTGTGCTTCCTTACACCATAGTAGCTGGGTTATGAGAGAGCAAAAATGGAAGCTGCTAGGCTTTTTAAGGACAGTATCATGTCTGCATTCTGTTATTCAGAGCAAGTCACAGGACCAGCCCAGATCCCACAGGAGGGGAGAGAGACTCCATCTTTTGATGTCAGGAGCAGCCTGTGCATGCAGAGATGGAACATATGGTTGGCAGCTGTGTTTTCAGACAAACTACCACAAATAGTGAGCACAAATAACTAGATACATTTTGTTAGGATTTGCAAAAGGCATTTCCACTCATACTAATACTTAGAAAACTTTGGTTTCCTTTAGGAAGTAATTATAGGCAGGACTGAGAAGAGCTATAGGTAGGGAGACTGGGTGGCTTTCAAGACACTTTTCATCTTTAATTAATCGTCATTTAAGCTGCAATAAGGATCTGTAAACCTCTTAGTGCTAAGTTTAGTGTTGTGCCTATTTTTTGAAGTCAAGGAATACTGAAAATGTTATTTTCCCCTGTTTTTTTGTTTTGTTTAATTTCAGGCACTTTCTTTTAGTAAAATTGGAGGTGAAGATGGAGATATTCACGAAGGTTTTCAGTCACTTCTCACTGAAATTAATAGAACTGGCACTCACTACTTGCTTAGAACTGCTAACCAGCTCTTTGGAGAAAAGTCTTATGATTTCCTCTCGGTAAGTCATACTTGTTTTTCTTTGGAGAAAATAAAGATAGTAATGGGTGATGGACAGTAGTAGAAAGAATGTGGGCTCTGAATTCATACAGGTGGGCCTGAATTCAGGACTCCATTCAGGAACCTCATACACTCCTCTGATTCCGTTTTATCATTTATAAAATGGGTCTTAGAGCAAATACTGCCCAGTTTTGTGAAGCTTTAATGAGATAATCTTTATAAAAGAATTTACACACATTTACAATTGGAAAAGAATCAGCCAAAACAAAGAAATGATCAAAATGAGTATTTCTGGTAATTGCTTTGCAGATATTGTTAACGTTTATGTGCATTGTGATACTTTCTTAATGTTTTACACATTTTAATATTTTGCTTTACTTTTTAGACACTGAAAATCTTTTAAAGCTTACTTTTGGCTAATTATACTGGTCGTATTTGCTGACAGTGCTTTTATGACATTTAAATTTAAATTTTATTTTTTAAATGTATTTATTTATTTATTTATTTTTGAGATGGAGTCTCACTCACTCTGTCGCCCAGGCTGGAGTGCAGTGGCACAATCTCGGCTCACTGCAGCCTCCACTTCCCTGGCTCAATGATTCTCCTGCCTCTGATTCTCAAGTGGCTGCAATTACAGGTGTGTGCCACCACACCTGGCTAAGTTTTGTATTTTTAGTAGAGATGGCGTTTCACCATGTTGGCAAGGCTGGTCTTCAACTCCTGCCCTCAAGTGATTCGCCTGCCTTGGCTTCCCAGAGTGCTGGGATTACAGGTGTGAGCCACTGTGCCTGGCCACGACATTTTTATTTTTAAAAACCAAAACTACTCAAGTAATTTCTTGATATATGAAAACACATATAATGTATATAAACCATGAGTCGTCATCAACATATTTCCAACCCCATGACTCTCCTTTTCAATGTCAGAGCTTTTATAGATTTGAGGTGTATCCTCCTTCACATCTAGAAATTTTGCTTTGTGAGTTTTCCCCCCATATAATATTATTATACCATACATATTGCTTTATACTTTGTGGTCTTTTACTTAACAATGTGTCTTAAATTCTTTCCACCTCAGTCTATGTGAATCTGCATCACTCTTTTTAACCATTGTCCGATATTCCTAAGTACGGGTGTATCTTGATGTAGGAAACATTTCTTTCCTTGATGAGCATTTCAGCTGTATTTAAACGGGGCCATTACCGACAGTAATATCCTGTACACAGTTGCGTTCCTATGTGTGTAAGTTACTGTCTAGGATGGATTTGCAGAAGGAAGGGAATGAAGCTTTGAAGTTTTAATAAATACTGCCAAGCTGCTTACCACAGTACTGTTGCCATTTTACGATCCCGAAGGCATATTTGTAGAGTGTTCATTTCCACCCACCATCAGCAACACCGCATATTGTTAACTTTTAAAGCTTTTGGTTATTAGTGGAATTAAACAATTTTTCTTATGTTTATTGAGCATTTCTATCTTTTCTGCGAATTACCTATTTACGTATTATTTTACACATTTCCCCATGGGGATGGATGTCTTTTTCTTACTGATTTATAAGAATCATTTATGTTTAGGATATCACTCTTACTGTGTTATATGGTTTTATTCATTATTTTTCAAACTTGTTTCAGACTCTAAATTAATTGTTTCAAAACAAATTGTTATAAAGTGAAGGTTGTAAGGCATAAAGTCAAATATTTATAAGATTTGTATACGGTATTGTGATTTTTACAGCTTATTTTTGTAGTCTTAGCTACTATTAACTTTATTACCAGCTTTTTATTAGTTTTCTATATAAAGACAACCAAAATGTTAACAAACAAATATCCATTTTTGGTGACTATTTTAAGAAAATCATTGATATTTTAAATGTTATTTTGATACTGAAATGTAAAATAAAGAGATGAGAATTATTTGTCATCTGTTTCTCATTAATTAATTAATTATTCTTATTTCCAAGAATCTGGCACCAATAGCAATATATAATTAGATGTTATTTTACTTTGACTAGTGATGGCTTGTAAAATAGTAACTTAAAATAGCAAACAATTATTTTAAAACATGTTTAATAGATAAAAAGATCACCTAGGGGTGCAACAAGTCATCAATATGTGAGATTCATCAGTTTACTTTCAGATTATTTTTCATATTGAGAGATGTAAACAATTTCCAAACCACTGGAAAACAAGCAGAGCCAGCAATTTTGGCAAGGCATGAATTATGGGAGGGTTAAGTGAAATAATGTACATAAATCAGTTATGTAGTGCCTGAAACATACCAAGAATTCAAAAATGCTACATGAAAAGGTGCTATTTCATAGGAATTCACAGTTATCTTGTGAGGTGTAGCTATTACTGCTTCCTTGTTCTACAGGAGAGAACACGGAGGCATAAAGAGATTAAGAAAGTGTTTGAAGGTCACACAGCTAGTAAGTTGCAGAAATTGTGTTCCTAACTACTGTCACATTTCCTCTCCAATGCTATGCTGAAATAGAAGTAGAAAATTCTGTAAAAACGAAACAAAACAAACAAACAAAAAAACCCCACAAAATTCTGAAGAGGGGAATTAAATAGTTAGCTGTGAGTAGTTTGAGGGAAAGTTTGGCAAACAATTCTATAGTGCACGATCAATAAATTAGCTATTTCAGTCCATTTAATTTCCACCAAATTTCCTGCTTTTATATGACATAATGTAGGTTTTTGTTAATATTATAATTCTACAGACTATATTAACTAAATATAGTTTGATTATTTATTTATTTATCTATCTATTTATTTATTTATTTTGAGATGGAGTTTCACTCTTGTTGCCCAGGCTGGACTGCAATGGCACGATCTCGGCTCACAGCAACCTCTGCTGCCTGGGGGGGTTCAAGCAATTCTCCTGCCTCAGCCTCCCAAGTAGCTGAGATTACAGACGCCTGCCACCACGCCTGGCTAATTTTTTATATTTTTAGTAAAGACAGGGTTTCACCATGTTGGCAAGGATGGTCTTGATCTCTTGACCTCGTGATTTGCCCGCCTTGGCCTCCCAAAGTGCTGGGATTACAGGTGTGAGCCACCGTGTCCGGCATAGTATGAACTTTTTTTGCAAAGTTGATTGTAGTCTGAAACATTCACTATGTATATGTGGTTACTAAGGTTTCCATGAAATTAATTAAAATTAAATAAAATTAAATGTTTAGCTCCTCAGTCCAACTAGCCACATTTCAAGTGCTCAATAGCCGATGTGGCATTACTTGGGACATTGCAGATTTACACCATTCTCATCATCCCAGAAGGTTCAGATGGAGATTGCTGGCCTAGAATTGTATATTTTTCCAATATAATTTATGGAACGGTAGACTCATATTTATATTCTGTTGTTCTAAAATGAAGAGGCAGCCATAGCACTTGCTGTGTTAATCCTCACTCAACAAATTTAATAGTTTGTAGGAGTGTCAGATTTTATAGTCACAGAATCTCAAAGCCTTGAAAAACAAAGTTGAGTTCAACTATGTTCTTACTCATTTTCTGCCTGCGGGATTGGACTATTTCTCATAAAGGAGTGTTGAAATCTCCAATTATAAAAGTGAATTTATTTGTTTCTTCTTTTAGTTCTATCAGTGTTTGTCTGAAGTATTTTGATGTTCAATTATTAGGTGCATGCATGTAAGGATTGCTAGGTCTTCTTGAATAATTCTCTGTGTCTTTAATCATGTCATTGATGCACTGCTATTGTCTTCAGGGATCCAGCAGGTCATGAAAATTATTTGATACGCAGACCACTATATTACTTAGTTTACAAGCTAAGAGTAAATATTGCTGAAAAGAATTTGAACTTTTGGTTAATTCGTTATATTTGTAAATGTATATTTGTAAATCATAATATTATTGATTTTCTGATGTGGCACAATGAAGAAGTAAGCTGTTGGTATTGTTTCTGTAGCTATAAAATTATGTTGCTTGGTTTATCCTAGTGTTTTACAGATTCTTGCAGCAAATTCTACCAAGCAAAAATAGAAAACCTTGACTTTGTTAATGATGCAGAGACTTGCAGAAGACACATAAATGCCTGGGTTGCTGAAAAGACTGAAGGTGAAAATATATCGTTATTCTATTTCAATAATACTTTAACAGTTTTATAGTTAGTTTCTTTACAAAATTGTCAAATATAAAAGGAGTGATTTTTTCTCTAATTATGCAAATCTTAAAAATTTGTTTCTGAAATATTGCCAATGGATAGAAATTTTCTCTAGCTTTATCCCCACTCTTACCAAGTATCTGATGTTTCTCAATATTCAGTACGTTTCTTCCAGAACAATCTACATTTCAATTGACTTCTTTTCTGGTTAGTACTAAGTAGGTTTTATTTTCATTAATAATAATAAAATTTCCTTCTTCTTAATTTAAACTGTTCTTTACACTTGCTACAACTGCTCACTTTTTTGACAATTCTTTGTTTCTTTCTTTATGCCATAGTCACCAATTATTCCTTTCTACCTAATCTATTATCAGTTCATCCTCTGCCTATAAATATCTGCTTGTTTGTTTTATGCACTCTTTTCAAGTTGTGGAATTCTTCTTCCTAGAGCTTATATTCAATTTCAACTGTTCGTTGCAGTGTTGTTACTATGGTTGTTTTAGGGACAAGCATCCCTTTACATGGTTATATTTCATGACACCATGAACTCCTTTCATGCATAGTTGCCTTCTCAAAGAGACCACACAATCTGAATATCCCTCCTGATACAAGCATCAAGGAATACATTTAGGTAAATGGTTCTTTAACTCTTCTTTACAGGTAAAATTACAGAGGTGCTGCCTCGAGGTTCAGTTGATTCTTTGACTAAGCTGATTCTCGTGAATGCCATCTACTTCAAAGGAAACTGGGATCATTCATTTGAGAAATACAAAACTAGGGAAATGCCTTTTAAAATCAGCAAGGTGAGTATTTTGCACTATCAAAGGTGATTTTAGAAACTGTCCTATTGGCTTTAACACCTGCAAGAAGCTTAACTTCAATAACTTTGACTGGATATGACCCTTCGGTAGTTCAGCAGCTGGACTCCCCTCCAAACCTTGAGACTTTTCTCCTTCCCTTTGTCTCTGTTTGGTGTCTCAACCAATGTGGTTACATACTCCCAGGCCTCTGGTCCAGCACCCTATTTCATCTCATCTATACTGGGTACTATCTATACCACAAATCTGAGTGTACAGAGTGTACAGCCACTGGCTTCCCAAAGCTTGTGAGATAAAGTTCAAACTCCATGGTATGATGTGATCCTTCATGATCCGGATCCTGCCTGTTTCTCTATCTTCATTTCCCTTTGTACCTTCATGCTCCTTTCTTTCTGCCAGCGTTCCCTCCGAGATGCCTTTCTTGACAATGCACCTCCCCAAGCTGTCTCCTCCTCTAAGCTGTCACAGTGACCCCTACCTGTCTCCCTGGTGGCATTGGAGTGGTTGAATCAGGTGTCTTCTTTTCCTGCTCTGCTTGTTGCTGTTTGAGTGTAGAGAATGCTACAAGTGCCTGACACACCCATGTACTCAGTAAGTACTGAACCAATGAATTATGTTCAGTCTTTTTTTTTAATAATAAAGATATTAAACAAGCACAAATTTTTGCTTAAAACCAAGTGAGCAAAAACACATACACAGGACAGACAGAGTTTAGCTACCTCCAATTTTGAATATATTATTTGCAGAAGGCTCTTTATCTTTCTCTAAATCGTGTTTATTCTTTCTTGTTTAACTCTAGAAATGTTTGGACATACACAAAAGTAGACAGAATATGTTAATTAAGGTAATTACTGATCATTGACCATTAGTTAAATCTTTCAGGCCAATGTAAGCCAAAGTCTTCAGTTTCTCAAGAAATGTATTTTTTTTCTAGCTTTATTTTGAAATGAACTGTCATGTTTTCTCCTGGCAAAATATTTCTCTCCTTGAAATTTATTTTAATAAGATGTATGTTAGGATGTCATTGAAAACCCTGCTCATAGTGTTTACACTCCTGAAGTTCATCTCCCTTAACAGGAAGTCTGGAGGTGGTCAGAGGCCAGGGCTGATGTGGGATGTTGGTGAAACTTCCAGGGACCAAACCTCTCTATTTCCGCTATGTCATTTTTAGAACATTACCTATTTCCTCATGGTCTCATGATAGATCAGGCATTAAGCCCATAACGCAGGCAAGAAGTTAGAAGAACATATACCCAGTAATGGGATGGCTGGGTCAAATGGTATTTCTAGTTCTGGATCCTTGAGGAATCGCCACGCTGTCTTCCACAATGGTTGAACTAGTTTACAGTTCCACCAACATTGTAAAAGTGTTCCTATTTCTCCACATCCTCTCCAGCACCTGTTGTGTCCTGACTTTTTAATTATTGCCATTCTAACTGGTGTGAGATGGTATCTCATTGTGGTTTTGATTTGCATTTCTCTGATGGCTAGTGATGATAAGCATTTTCTCATGTGTCTGTTGGCTGCATAAATGTCTTCTTTTGAGACGTGTCTATTCGTATTCTTTGCCCACTTTTTGATGGGGTTGTTTGTTTTATTTCTTGTAAATTTGATTGAGTTCTTTGTAGGTTCTGGATCTTAGCCCTTTGTCAGATGACAAGATAGAAAAAATTTTCTCCCATTTTGTGGGTTGCCTGTTCACTCTGATGGTAGTTTCTTTTGCTGTGCAGAAGCTCTTTAGTTTAATTAGATCCCAT
>NW_012101388.1:3598496-3599577 GCF_000951045.1 Mandrillus leucophaeus | reverse complement strand
CACCAACATGGCACATGTATACATATGTAACAAACCTGCACGTTGTGCACATGTACCCTAGAACATAAAGTATGATAATAATAAAGAAGTTAGAAGAACAAAAGGGGTGGTGCAAAAGTCTTCTCCTCCTGAGGCTCTACCATTTTACTCATAAAAGGAAACTTTTTCTATATTTCACTGGCCAGAATTGTTTTACACTTTAAGGAGGTGAATAATTATATCTTCCATTCTAGCCTCTATACTAGAGAAAGGCAATATAAAGTAGTTGCAGTGGGTGTAAGAACACCAACCTATTTGGTTCCTCAAAGAGCACAGATTTTGATTTGACATTACTTCTTTCATTTTAATTCTAGTTAGTACTTCTCTTCCTAAATAAAACAAAACATCTACACAAATGCATATTTACTAAATAATTCAGTTAATATAGAAGACCAAGAATGGATCCTTTTCTATTGTAAGGCTAGAGGTTTGGAGGTGATGAGAGGAATTCTTTAGGCCAGGAGTTGGCAAACTATGGACCATGGTCAAATCTAGTCCACCACCTATTTTTATGCATATAATTTTATTCAAACAACCATGTTCCTATGTTTACATATTGTCTCTGGTTGTTTTAATCCCACAACAGCAGAGTTAAGCATAGATTGGGGGTCCTGAATCTGAAAATCTGAAATCTGAAATGCTCCAAAATCTGAAACTCTTTGAATACCATCATGATGCACAATTTACCAGGATTTTGGCTTTTGCTCTGAGTTTTTTCCAACTGAAAAACTCAGACAGGTTTTCAGTTGAGGAGTGATGTGATTTAAGTTTTAAGAGTCCCTCAGACTACTGTACTGAGCATAACCACAAGGAGGATAAGAGCAGAAACAGGGCACCCAGGGCTAGGATGATAACAGTGAAGGCAGCACAGGTTAGATTTTGGTTACATTTTACAAACGGGGCTGATATAATTTGCTAATGGGTCAGATCTGTAGTGTGAGAGAAAGATAGGAGTCAAGGTTAACTCCAGGGCTTTTGAAAACTGGAAGGATGGCGTCCCTGTGAACTGAGATGGGGAAGAAAATAGATGGTGCAGACCTGG
>NW_012101388.1:3593547-3598296 GCF_000951045.1 Mandrillus leucophaeus | reverse complement strand
TTTATGCATATAATTTTATTCAAACAACCATGTTCCTATGTTTACATATTGTCTCTGGTTGTTTTAATCCCACAACAGCAGAGTTAAGCATAGATTGGGGGTCCTGAATCTGAAAATCTGAAATCTGAAATGCTCCAAAATCTGAAACTCTTTGAATACCATCATGATGCACAATTTACCAGGATTTTGGCTTTTGCTCTGAGTCAGAAGGGTTTTCAGTTGAGGAGTGATGTGACTTAAGTTTTAAGAGTCCCTCAGACTACTGTACTGAGCATAACCACAAGGAGGATAAGAGCAGAAACAGGGCACCCAGGGCTAGGATGACAGCAGTGAAGGCAGCACAGGTTAGATTTTGGTTAGATTTTGGTTAAATTTTACAAATGGGGTGATATAATTTGCTAATGGGTCAGATCTGTAGTGTGAGAGAAAGACAGGAGTCAAGGTTAACCCCAGGGCTTTTGACAACTGGAAGGATGGCGTCCCTGTGAACTGAGATGGGGAAGAAAATAGATGGCACAGACCTGGAAGGGAATGGGGGAACCCAGAGTTACATGTTAGACTGGAGGTTTCTTTTATATGTTCAGATGCAGATGTTGAGTAGGCAGCAAAATGGAATGTCTGAACTACTGGGGTGAGCTCCAGGCCAGAGGTGCAAATTTGGGTTTCCTATTTAGATTCATGACACTCAATGAAATTATAGGGGAGAAAAGAAATCTTTTTCTTTGATCTTCCCAGGTTCTCTGGCTGGGGCCCTAATAAATTAGAATAACATAAGACAATTAACAAGAGAAAAACAAATAGAAACTTATTAACATGTGCATCCCGCATACCCATGGGAGAACTCAGTGATGAGTAACTCAAGTGGGTGGTTAGAATTGGTGGTGTATTTACCTAACTTACTAGGGGAAAGGGAGGGGAAGGAACGGCACTTAGGGAAAAAGACATGACTTTGGGGAAAGAGAAATGGATCTTTCAGAGTAGAATAGATGGCAGATATAACAGTCAAGTGACAATGCCTGGCTGGGTGTGTGCAGAGTTCTCATCTTTAAGAAAATTAAGGTTGTTCCCAAGGAATTAACCTATGACAACTGAGTTCTTTTGAGGCCTTTTGGGAGGCTCTGCTTTTAAGTAGTTAAGATATTTCAGGAACTTAAGTGCCTTCAGCTCAAAATAATTCTTAAGCCAAAGTGGTGTATTTTGGGGTGGCATATCCTGATTCCCTTCAAGATCACCAAGAGAAAGTAAGGTAAGGATTGAGCCATGGGAACCCCAGCGGTTGGAGATCGAGGTAATGAACATGACCCAGTAAAGGCAGGGGCTAATACAAGGTTCTAGAGACCAAGGGAAGAAAGCATTACCGCAGACAGACACTTGCCAACTCTGTTGATTATGTCCAATATTCAACTCTTGTGCTTCAACTTAAATGGTTAACTGTTTTCATTATAGAACAAAGGAAAACCTGTGCAAATGATGTCTCAAAAATCTACTTTTAAAATTACCTATGCAAAAGAAATATTCACTGAAATTCTGGTCCTTCCCTACGTTGGAAAGGAGCTGAATATGATCATCATGCTTCCAGATGAAAACACTGATTTGGAAACGGTAATGAGTGTTCAAAGTATGCATTGTATCATAGTAAAGGCTTTCAGAGGATGCCTTTTAGGGAAAAACTTTGAAAATGTGCTTTGATCAGTGTTTCCTTGACATATTTGGCCACATGCCCTTTTCTGTTTTTATGGTTACATTCAGTGGGATGGTTTCTAAGTGTTGAACACCTTTTAGAAAATACTCTCATCCCAGAAAGGACTCAGGCTGGGGACAAACCAGGTCAGAGTTCAAGGTCCTGCTTTACAATTTAGAAATGTGTGCTTTCTTAGCTTTTCCTTTCTATGAAAATTGATGTCAGTACTTCTCTGTGAGGGTTATTGTAGGATAAAGGGGATTGCCTATATAAGGCATTTGTTTCAATGCACAGAATATGACATTGACTAATATTAGTAGTCTTCTCTCCAGCCTTGCCCAATAGTTGTGAGTTTTCCCCTCAGAAAGCAGTCATTGGGGAAGAGCTGCTGTGACTCTATGCATCACCAAAGGATCTTGTTAAAATGTAGATTTGGGTTTAGTGGGACTGGGTTGGAGCCTGAGATACTGCATTTCTACCAAGCTTCCAGGTGATGCTGAAGCCACTGGCCCATGGAGCACACTGAGTACCAAGTTTGTAGAGAGTCAATGAAGACTTTTAGCAGGGCAGTAATTGGCTTTTTAAAGAAAGCTAATCCTTATGGCTGCAACGGACAAATTGGAAGGAGCGAGAATGGAGGAGACATATCAGAAAGCAGGTGCTGTGGCATTTCAAACAAGACATGACAAGGGCCTGAATGAAGGCAGCAGCAACAAAGGTGGAGGAAAGGCCGAAAGGCCTAGAGGTTTTGGAAGTTAAACGAACAGAAAATGGTGATGGATTCATTAAAAGGGAGTTTGGGTGAAAGCGGAGACAAGTCTGAGATGCCCTACATCAACATGCTTTTGTTAAGATACAACAACCAACTTTATTTATTTATTTTTTTGAGACAGAGTCTCGCTCTCTCTCCCAGACTGGAGTGCAGTGGCGCGATCTCGGCTCACTGCAACCTCCGCCTCCCGGGTTCATGCCATTCTCCTGCCTCAGCCTCCCGAGTAGCTGGGACTACAGGAGCCGCCACCACGCCCGGCTAATTTTTTGTATTTTCAGTACAGACGGGGTTTCACCCTGTTAGCCAGGATGGTCTCGATCTGCTGACCTCGTGATCCGCCTGCCTCGGCCTCCCAAAGTGCCGGGATTACAGGCGTGAACCACCGCACCCGGCCAACAACCAACTTTAAAGAGGACAGTCATTCTCTTACAAATGTACTCCAGGTTGTAAGTGTCTGCCTCAGGGAAAAGGTTTGGCAGTTTCTGGAATTTAGGAATCAAAGCATTGAAATATAAAGTCATCTCCTACCTGAATGGCTCAGCATTCACGTGCTGTCTTCCATATGTGTGCTGTCCAATATAGTAGCCACTAGCCACTTGGGATGATGTACACTTATATTAACGAAAATTAAATTTACAAAACAGGCCTTTCTTGCACTATCCACATTTCAAGTGCTCAGTGGCCATATTAGGCTCATGGCTAGCACATTAGGCAGCTCAACTGGAGAGTGTTAACATCATAGAAAACAGTCCCATTGGACAACACTGATCTAGATGTTTAAATCTCCAACTCTCTTGTTTTAGGTGGAGAAAGAACTTTCTTATGAGAGATTCATAGAATGGACAAAGCCAGACAAGATGCATGAACGAGAGATGGAAGTTTTCCTTCCTAGATTTAAACTAGAGGAAACTTACAACATGGAGGACGTCCTTCGCAGTATGGGCGTGGTCGATGCCTTTGAACAGGACAGGGCAGACTTCTCAGGAATGTCATCTAAGAAGGATCTGTACTTGTCCAAGGTCATGCACAAGTCCTATGTGGAGGTCAGTGAGGAAGGTACAGAAGCAGCAGCTGCTGCTGCCTGCAGGATAGTTCTCCAGAGCTTACAAATCATCCCCACATTCCGTGCAGACCATCCCTTCCTTTTCTTTATCCAGCACAGCAAAACCAATGGTATTCTCTTCTGTGGCCGGTTTTTCTCTCCATAAGGAAATAGTAGTCATTGGATATAGTCCTTCTCTTTTCTCTAACTGATCTGCTTTTCCTGTATGCTTTACAGTATGCCTGCAACTCAAAGTGATATTATTATTATTATTGTGGTGAAAAATGAGGTATTGGGAACCTGATTTTGAAATTCCTTGTTCAGAATGCTTGTGTGTGTTTGCATATTACATTTTTTCTAGGCCCTGAACCTGACATCCCCCAAGGATATTGTGGTGACTTTGGCAGTGGTATTCCTAAACATTTACCCAAATGACTCCCCTTAAAATAAAGTGTCTCCCCGTCCTCACTATTCTCCCACATTCCAACTGTCAGAGCTAAGTCCTGTGTCTTTACTTTGTGCAAGGTGTCACCCACATGTTCAGCTGTGCTGTTCTTCTTACAAGCACAAGATAGATGTAAATGTTACTTCTTCTCTGCTCAATAGTATTGATATAGGAACCCATTTTTAAAGGGAGAATAGAGAGTGAAATGGAGATGAGGGAGGAGATGTGGTGAGCAGGCCTCAGATTCTCAGAAGTGTCCTCTATTCCAGAAGGTTACCAGCTCTTCAGAAGCCATTACAGAGGGTGAGAGAGCAGTTAACTCAGACCGTCAGAATTCAGTCCAATTTCCCGGGTATTTTTGTTTTAATCATAGTTTGCATTCATAGCAATTGGTGGGTTACAACCTTTTCAAATGTGGAAGTATCCCGTTTCCCTGAAAATTTAAAACTGCTACAAGGAGGAAGAGGTGATTGTATATGTTCTATTACAGTAATGTAGTTTGAGACAGCTTCATGGGTATACATTGCATGTCTTTCTATTTTATTTCAAATATTTACTGAAAAGGCAGGTAAGCTGTCTGTAGCCATTTGTGTTACAGGCTTGAAATGCAACTGCTGTTGACAAAATTCAACAGCCCTTCACGCTAAAAACTCTCAATAAATTCGGTATTGATGGAACGTATCTCAAAATAATAAGAGCTATTTATGACAAACCCACTGCCAATATCATACTGAATGGGCAAAAACTGGAAGCATTCCCTTTGAAAACTAGCACAAGACAGGGATGCCCTCTCTCATCACTCCTATTCA
>NW_012101388.1:3573980-3591207 GCF_000951045.1 Mandrillus leucophaeus | reverse complement strand
AGGAAATAGTAGTCATTGGATATAGTCCTTCTCTTTTCTCTAACTGATCTGCTTTTCCTGTATGCTTTACAGTATGCCTGCAACTCAAAGTGATATTATTATTATTATTGTGGTGAAAAATGAGGTATTGGGAACCTGATTTTGAAATTCCTTGTTCAGAATGCTTGTGTGTGTTTGCATATTACATTTTTTCTAGGCCCTGAACCTGACATCCCCCAAGGATATTGTGGTGACTTTGGCAGTGGTATTCCTAAACATTTACCCAAATGACTCCCCTTAAAATAAAGTGTCTCCCCGTCCTCACTATTCTCCCACATTCCAACTGTCAGAGCTAAGTCCTGTGTCTTTACTTTGTGCAAGGTGTCACCCACATGTTCAGCTGTGCTGTTCTTCTTACAAGCACAAGATAGATGTAAATGTTACTTCTTCTCTGCTCAATAGTATTGATATAGGAACCCATTTTTAAAGGGAGAATAGAGAGTGAAATGGAGATGAGGGAGGAGATGTGGTGAGCAGGCCTCAGATTCTCAGAAGTGTCCTCTATTCCAGAAGGTTACCAGCTCTTCAGAAGCCATTACAGAGGGTGAGAGAGCAGTTAACTCAGACCGTCAGAATTCAGTCCAATTTCCCGGGTATTTTTGTTTTAATCATAGTTTGCATTCATAGCAATTGGTGGGTTACAACCTTTTCAAATGTGGAAGTATCCCGTTTCCCTGAAAATTTAAAACTGCTACAAGGAGGAAGAGGTGATTGTATATGTTCTATTACAGTAATGTAGTTTGAGACAGCTTCATGGGTATACATTGCATGTCTTTCTATTTTATTTCAAATATTTACTGAAAAGGCAGGTAAGCTGTCTGTAGCCATTTGTGTTACAGGCTTGAAATGCAACTGCTGTTGACAAAATTCAACAGCCCTTCACGCTAAAAACTCTCAATAAATTCGGTATTGATGGAACGTATCTCAAAATAATAAGAGCTATTTATGACAAACCCACTGCCAATATCATACTGAATGGGCAAAAACTGGAAGCATTCCCTTTGAAAACTAGCACAAGACAGGGATGCCCTCTCTCATCACTCCTATTCAACATATTATTGGAAGTTCTGGCCAGGACAATCAGGCAAGAGAAAGAAATAAAGCTTATTCAAATAGGAAAAGAGGAAGTCAAATTGTCTCTGTTTGCAGATGACATGATTGTATATTTAGAAAACTCCATTGTCTCAGCCCCAAATCTCCTTAAGCTGATAAGCAACTTCAACAAAATCTCAGGATACAAAGTCAATGCGCAGAAATCACAAGCATTCGTATCACCAATAATAGACAAACAGGGAGCCAAATCATGAGTGAACTCCCATTCGCAATTGCTACAAAGAGAATAAAATATCTAGGAATACAACTTACAAGTAATGTGAAGGACCTCTTCAAGGAGAACTACAAACCACTGCTGAAGGAAATAAGAGAGAACACAAACAAATGGAAAAACATTCAATGCTTATGGAAAGGAAGAATCAATATTGTGAAAGTGGCTATACTGCCCAGAGTAATTTATAGATTCAATGCTATCCCCATCAAGCTGCCAGTAACTTTCTTCACAGAATTAGAAAAAAACTACTTTAATGTTCATATGGAACCAAAAAAGAGCCCACACTGTCAAACAATCCTAAGCAAAAAGAACAAAGCTGGAGGCATCATGTTACCTGACTTCAAACTATACTACAAGGCTACAGTAAACAAAACAGCATGGTACTGGTACCAAAACAGCGATATAGACCAATGGAACAGAATAGAGGCCTCAGAAATAACACTACACATCTACATCCATCTGATCTTTGACAAACCTGACAAAAACAAGCACTGGGGAAAGGATTCCCTATTTAATAAATGATGTTGGGAAAACTGGCTAGCCATATGCAGAAAACTGAAACTGGGCCCCTTCCTTACGCTTTATACAAAAATTAACTCAAGATATATTAAAGTATTAAACGTAAGACCTAAAACCATAAAAATCCCAAAAGAAAACCTAGGCATTACCATTCAGGACATAGGCATGGGCAAAGACTTCATGAATAAAACACCAAAAGCAATGGCAACAAAAGCCAAAATTGGCAAATGGGATCCAGCTTCAGCAAGCAAAAGAAACTATTATCAGAGTGAACAGGCAGCCTACAGAATGGGAGAAAAATTTAGGCAATCTATCCATCTGACAAAGGGCTAATATCCAGACTCTACAAAGAACTTAAACAAATTTACAAGAAAAAAAAAACCCATAAAAAAGTGGGTGAAAGATATGAACAAACATTTCTCAAAAGAAGATATTTATGTGGCCAAAAAACATATGAAAAAAAGTTCATCATCACTGGTCATTAGAGAAATGCAAATCGAAACCACAATGAGATACCATCTCACGCCAGTTGGAATGGCGATCATTAAATCAGGAGACAACAGGTGCTAGAGAGGATGTGGAGAAATAGGAATGCTTTTACACTGTTGGTAGGAGTGTAAATTAGTTCAACCATTGTGGAAGACAGTGTGGCAATTCCTCAAGGATCTATTACCAGAAATAGCATATGAGCCAACAATCCCATTACTGGGTATATACCCAAAGGATTAAAAATCATTCTACTATCAAAACACATGCACATGTATGATTATTGTGGCACTGTTCACAATGGCAAAGACTTGGAACCAACCCAAATGCCCATCAATGATAGACTGGATAAAGAAAATGTGGCACATATACACCATGGAACACTATGCAGTTCATGTCCTTTGCAGGGACATGGATGAAACTGGAAGCCAGCATTCTCAACAAACTAACACAAGAACAGGAAACCAAACGCCACATGTTCTCACTCATAAGTGGGAGTTGAACAATGAGAACACATGGACACAGGGAGGGGAACATCATACACCTGGGCCTGTCATGGAGGTGGGGGCCTAGCGGAGGGTAGCATTAGGATAAATACCTAATGTGGATGACGGATTGATGGGTGCAGCAAACCACCATGGCACATGTATACCTATATAGCAAACCTGCACGTTCTGCACATGTACCCCAGAACTTAAAGTTTAATAATTAACATTAATTTAAAAATAATCAATTAATTAAAAAATAAAATATACAATCTGATACATTTGGATCTATGTGTATATATATATATATACATCTGTAAAAGCAATCTAGATAATGAACATATCCATCACTCCAAAGTATCCCCTTCTCCTTTATACTGCCTCTCACCCACCTCTCTCTGCCCTGTCCTCAGTTCCATGTTCCATGCAACTACTGATCTACCTTATATCACTATAGATCAGTTTGCATGTTCTTGAAATTTATGTAAATAAAATCATATGATATATAAAAGTAAAGAAAGTGTGTTTTTAAGTAAAGAAGTGTGTTTTTAAGATATTGTGTTTTAAGAAGTGTGTTTTTAAGTGTGTTAAGAAGTGTGTTTTTAAGTGTTTTTAAGTGTGTTGAAGTGTGTTTTTAAGTAAAGAAGTGTGTTTTTAAGATATTGAGCATAATTATGGGATAAGACTTCAAAAAAGTGAAGGGGTTAAAGATGAAGGAGTGAAGGTAAATATTTGCTTAACTAATTTAGTTTAGTGAGTTAAACAATAGATTCAATCACAGATTATTTAATCCACTAGTTCCCATATTTTACTCACCTAAGGTTAGAGTTTACTATTTAGACACTTAACATTTCTTGGCTTACTGGACAATGTGAGTCACCTCTCCAGAAAAATTCATGGCATTGAATGGATAAATTTAAAAAGTAGAAACTTTGTTTTAAAAACTCTAAAATCAGTCAGCACAGCTTCTACTTTAGAACATCAGAAAAAAAAGAGTAAATTAAACCCAACTAAGCGGAACAAAATAAATAATAAAAATGGGGGCAGAAATGAATGCAATCCAGAGAGAAAAATCAATGAAAACAAATGCTAATTATTTTAAAAGATCAATGAATTGATGTGACAGTAGCCAGGTTAAACAAAAAGAAAAGCCTAAATTACTAATATCAGAAATGAATGAAATCCAGAGAGAAAAATCAATGAAAACAAATGCTAATTATTTTAAAAGATCAATGAATTGATGTGACAAAAAGAAAAGCCTAAATTACTAATATCAGAAATGAAAGTGGTGACATGCTAAAAATCCCATGTACAATAAAAAAATCATAAAAGAATACTCGGGACAGCTCTGTGCCCACAAATTTGATAAACTACCTGACATGGATCAATTTCTTGAAAGACACAATCCGCCAAAAGTCACACAACAGGAAATAGAACATTTGAATAGGCCTATATCTACTAAAAAATTTAATCAATAATTAATAGCCCTCTAAAACAATCACCAGACCTAGATGGACTCACTAGTGAATTCTAAAAAAATAAAAATAAATAAGAAAACATTTACACCAATTCTCTAAGTCTCTTTCAGAAGATAGAAGCAGAAGAACTACTTTCTAATTCATTCTATATGGCTGGAATTACTCTGAAAACAAAACCAAAGACATGAGAAGAAAAGAAACTTAATGACCAGTATCTTTCATTAGTATAGGTGTAAAATCCTGAGCAACATATTCACAAACGATATCCAACTATGTGTAAAATACTTGGATTTACATTGTGACTAAGTCAGATTGATTGCAGGTGTACCAGGCTACTTCAACATTTGGAAATCAAATAAAGGAATCCATCACATCAACAGGTAAAAACAGAGAAAATCCTCAAAAAATTACTAGCAACTCCAATTCAACAACACATTAAAAAGATCACTCACCACGATCAAGTGAGATTCACCAGGGTATGCAAGTATGTTTCAATATACACAAATCAATAAATGCGATACATTACATTAACAGAACCAACAACAAAAACTACACGATCATTTCAATAAATGCCGAGAAAGTATTCAGTAAAATTCCACATCGCTTTATGATAAAAATCCTTAACACATTGGGTATAGAAGGAATATACCTCAAAATAATAAAAACCAAAATGAAAAACCCACTGCTAATATATTGAACGGGGAAAAGTTGAAAACCTTTCCTATAAGATCTGCAACAAGACAAGGATGCCCAGTTTCGCCCCCTTTATTCAGTCTCTGACTGGAAGTCCTGGCCGGGGCAATTAGGCAAGAAAAAGAAACAAAGGACACCCAGACTGCAAAGGAAGAAATAAAATTAGCTTTGCTCACCAATGGCATAATCTTAAAATCGGAAAAACCAAGAGACTCCCCTCAAAAACTGCTAAAACTAATAAATGAATCAGTAAGGTTGCAGAATACAAAATGGATATAAGATATCAGTAAGATTTCTATACATGAACAGTGAACAATCTGAAAAAGAAATCAAGAAAGAAATCCCACTTACAATACCTATAAGAAATATAATGTATAAAATACCTAGTATCAATTTAATCAAAGAAGTGAAAGACTTCTACAAGGACAACTATAAAACACTGATGAGAAAAACGTAAAGAGGACACACAGAAAATGGACACATATTCATGCTCACGGGTTGGAATAATTAATGTTAAAATTACAACGCCACCCAAACAATTTACAGAGTCAGTGCAATCCCTATCAAAATACCAATGTCATTCTTCACAGAAATAGAAGAAAAAAAAAAATCCTACAATCTGTATGGAACCACGAAAAACCCCAAATGGTCAAAGCGCATTATCGCTTCTTGACTGAAAACTCCCAGGCAGTTGCGGTTTTTACCCGCACAGAGATTGGCCGCTTCGCGCACGTCAGGAAATCCCGCGGCCTGCGGGACCCGCCCCGCCCTCCTGCCCAGGCGCCTGCTGGGTGGCTCCTGGCTGGGCCCGACTCCGCCCGCCTCCCCACTCACTAGAAGCTGATACCTCGCGCAGCTCCGACAGCTCTATTCCCGCCTCTTCGACCAGGTCTCACCTCGCTCCTGGGCAGCTGCACGGAGAACTGGGGTAGGTGTCTGGCTTTCGGAGCGGTTCCCACACGCGGGATTCCCATTATCTGCTGAGCCCAGGAATAGGGCTGGAACCCGCGACAGGGAAGCCCAGTGAAGTGCTCAGCGCGCCTGTTGTCCAGACCTTTCCCTGGAGCTGTTCTTCTTCACTTGGTCTCTGGCGGGGCCTCCCTAAGGGCAGGGACTTGGCTGCACCTGGCTGTGTGCGCTGTGGGTCCAGGCACGCGGAGGAGACGCCAGGGCGAAAGGGCGAGGAGCTGGGGGGTGAAAGTCCTGCCTGGGCTCCACGCCTCCTGTCGGAGCCGGAAGTAGGTGCAGACAATGAGGCCTCCCACCCTGGTGGAGTTTCCGCTGGGCGCTGGAGGGGGCTGTGAGGCCTGGGACCTCCAGGAATAACAGGAGCAACAGTATTTATTTGTCGGTGCCGAAACTCTTATGCTCTCAGTATTCAGAATTTGTACTTGGCATTCCCCCTCCTTTAAAAGAAACCAGGAGAGGCGTTGATGGTTTGTTTTTGGACTGGAAAAAAATCAAAATGAGGAAGATACTGTTGCCAGAAAGCAAGAATGTTGGGATAGTGTAAAAAGAAAGTAACCAATTTAAAGAGATTCCCAGTAGGTAAGTAGATAGGGTTTGCTCAAGAACGAAAACCAGCATGTGTTAGTTGAAATACATGTTACTACAAAGCCAAGAAAGAGTCCTTGAGTAAATTCAGATAAAGCAAGTAAGATGGGTCGTTCGCGGTAGCTCACGCCTGTAACCCCAGCACTTTGAGAGGCTGGGGTGGGGGGGGTGCGGGGGGGTGGTGGATCAAGAGTTCAGGAGTTCGAGAGCAGCCTGGCCAATATGGTGAAACCTAGTCTCTACTGAAAATACAAAAATTAGCCGGGCGTGATGACATGGGCCTGTAATCCCAGCTACTTAGGAGGCTGAGGCAGAAGAATCGCTTGAACCTGGGAGGCAGAGGTTGCAGTGAGCCAAGATTGCATCACTGCACTCCAGCCTGGGGAACAAAGCGAGACTCCGTGTCAAAAAAAAAAAAAAAAAAAGAGCAAGATGAGTTTAAAGGAAGGAAGACATAATTTCAATAATGTTTACAAGAAATGCTGTGTGATGCGTATGATGATTCATATACAATTGCTGTGTAGGAATTGTGACTATAGGCATGTAGGTTGACAGGCACAGTGGTTATAAACCAACCCGAAGGCCTAAGTATTAAACCAGGAGACCTTGAAAGCCAACTTGTGTGATAGAACTCTGTGTTACGCAAACCAGATGCACGAAAACCTCAAATAGTATTTCATTTCAAGGAAAGGCATTTGGCCAAAAAAAAAAAAAGGAAATTTAATGGTTGTCTTTGGGAAATCCCAATGTAGGACCAAACCACAAAACAGTCCTTACATTTATTTGGCTTTAAAAATATTGTTTGGCTATAAAAGTAAATAGCAGTATGACCTGAAAAGTAGCAGTGTCAGGTCAGTCAGACCCCATGTCCTAATCATCAATCTGGCAGCCCCATCCTATCGTTTCTGTGAATAGGAGATGGTCTGTTATTAATTTAACCCCAGAAAAGTTATTAAAGTAATCATTACCATCACCCTAGGAAATATAAAAAGATAGAGCGAAGATAAAGTGAATAAAACCCACAGTATTACTAGTGGTGTGCTAGAAATAAGTTTTATAATCACTGTTGTACAGTTGTGTGTATTTTAAAACATGTTTGAAAGTCTTAGGAGAATCTAGTTTACCAGATTTATAAGTGTTGATTTATTCAGTTTATTATTGTACAAATGCTTTTATTAATGATATTGTTGTTAACTTCATAAGTTTGTTCTTCAAAGTGATTACAACTTTAAAACATCTGATACATTAAGCTTTATCATCAATGCTTAAATGTTTAAAATAACCTATTTGCTGTATTAGCAGTGTGCTTTAAAGTTTAAGGAAAACAATTTGTTTACCAAATTAACAAGAAATTAATTGATCATTGACTAAATAAGGTATAATAGTAGAAAAAGTTGTTCTCAGTTTATGAAAATTCTGCTTTGGGAATGAAAATCTTAACAGATTAAATAAACCTGCACTCACCAGCAGGGGGGAAACTGGGAGATGAGAAATGGGACTGGTAGATTACCCATATGTGGTCGAGCATATGAAGAAGTTACTGAAAGGGCTTGAGTGATCTGTAGAATATTTGGTGGGAGGGGAATTTGCCATAGATTTTTAAAAAATGAAAACAAAAAAGGGGGGGAAGCAATAGTAACATAAGGAAAAACAGACATGTAAAAAAAGAAATGCATCCATTATTCATTCATTGGCTTAGCAGTGAATACTATATAGTCACAATAAAGCAAACACTTGGAGAGAGGAAGTGTGGTAAGTGATAAAAGAAAATTAATTATCAACCCTAAATTAGGAAGGCAATTTATAATGTCAAAAATTGTGGGGTTAAAAATAGTTGTATACACAATTATTTCTAAATATGAAAGCAAATACCGAGAGAAAGGGTGCCCTGAAGTTTGATTGTTTCTAGGGAGTTGGAAGTAGTGGGAAGATACTGGTTGATTTGTGTAAGATCTTGCCTAGTGTTATCTCACTTTTCAACTAAGTGCAAGTCCATTAATTTCATAAAAGCAAAATTACCAAATGACACTACAACAAATATAGGCACATTGTAGGGAAAGTAGCAAAGGATATAAATAAAATTAGAATTACCCATTATCCAGAAATATGTGATGTTCAGTGTTCCCCTGTAGTCTTTTTATTGATGAATTATACTTATGTGTAACTTTATTCTTAATTTATACTTAATATTATACTTAATATTTTCTCATGGCATTACTGTGATTTTTAATATCTCCATTTATATTCAATCATGGATGTGACAGTATCTAACTGGTTCTCTGTTGCTGGGTATTTAAATATTTTCTCTGTAGCATATAGAGTGCTTCAGTAGTCATCTTCCTGCATACTGTTTTTATCAGTACTTGTGAGCTTTATCTTTAGTGAAATTCTTTAAAATGGGATTTTTTATCCTGAAAGTATAAATATTTTCATGGCAGTTTCTTTTTCCCACCCTTCTACCTTCCCTGTGTTCCTTCCTTTGTTTATAAAAACATAGTTCTAAGTTACATTCTGAAAATATTGGTGTCCTAATTTACATAATCACATATGGAATATAGGAAGGAATACCTATTTTACCAGAATTGGAAATCAATAGTTTTTCTACTTACAAATTTCATGTTTTAAGCAAGTATCTTTTTTGCTTTCTGCTGCTTCTTTTGTTGGAAGTCCTTATACCGTAGTGATTAAGAGGTGCCCTAGAACCACAAAGACCTGGTTTCTAATGCCTGCTCTTCTGTTTGTAGTTGAGTGATCTCAGGGGAAACAGACTTAAAAAGTGAAGGCTCAGTTTCTTTGCTTGTAAAGTGCAGACATTCACTCACAGCACGTACCTCATCAGCTTGTATGGATTAAATGACATCTTGTAAGAAAAGCGCTCGTATAGTTTTTGTGTGTGTACCTATATGTTCAATGAAAACAAGTATCCATTTAACTGGTAATAGATAGAGTGAAAAGTAAATACACATGTAAACCTATATTAATGTAATATTGTTTAAAAATCCATTGTTTCAGGCTCACTGTCATGGATGCTCTATTGGAAGGAAATGGCACATTTGCATTAAACCTTTTGAAAAAGCTAGGGGAAAACAACTCCCCTAATCTGAAAATTTGTCCCTAATGTGAACAAGTCCCTAATCTGAAAACTTGAAATCTAAAATGCTCTACAATCTGAAACTTTTTGAGTACCATCTTGATGTACTATTTGCAAGTCATTTCAAAGAGTTTTGCTTTCACTCTGAGTCAGAGGGGTTTTCAGTGGAGGAATGATGTGACTTGTGTTTTAACAGTAGCCCTCGGGCTCCTGGGCTGAGAATAATCATGGAGAGGATAAGGAAAGAAACAGGGCAATCTCTTGGGAGTTTACTGCACCATCCAGGACTAGGATGATAGCAGTGGAGGAAGGAAGCATGGGTTAGATTTTGGTTACATTTTAAAGATGGGGCTGATATAATTATAATGGGTCAGATATGTGTTGTGAGAGAAAGACGGGAGTCAAGGTTACCTACAGGATGGCATCCACATCAACTGAGACAGGGAAGATGAGAGATGGAGCAGATTTGGAATGGATTGTGAGGGACCCAGTGTTACATGTTAAATTGGAGGTTTCTTTTATACGTTGTATGTTCAGGTGCAGATGTCGCGTAGGCAGAAAAATTGATGAGTCTAGACTATAGGGGTGAGTTCCAGGGCAGAGGTGCAAATTTGGCTTCATATTTCAATTCAAGAGACTAAATGAAATTATAGGGGAGAAAAAAGCCTTTTTCCTCTATCTTCCTGGGATCACTGGCTAGGATCTTATAGTGTAACAAAAGAGAATTTACAAGAGAAAAGCAAACGGAAATTGATCAATCTGTGTGTCACATATACACGTTGGAGACCTCAGTTATGAGTAACTCAAATGGGTGGTTAGAATTGGTGGTGTATTTACCTAATTTAGGATGGGAAAGGGAGGGGGAAAAGGGAACTTACGGAAAAGAACTGACATTTTTAAGAGATAAATGGATCCTTTAGGGTAGAATGGATAGCTGATGTAATAGTCGAGTCGTAATGTCTGGCTGAGTGTATACAGAGTTCTCAGCTTTGAGAAAATTAAAGTTGTTCCCAAAAAGCAAATTTATGACAATTGAGGGCTTCTGAGTCCTTTTGGGAGGCTCTGCTTTTAGGCAGATAACATATTTCAGGAACTCAAATGCCTTCACCTCAAAATAATTCTTAAACGAAAGTAGCATATTTTGGAGTGATATATTCTGATTCTTTTGAAGTCCACCAAGAAAAGTAAACTAAGGATTGAACCATGGACACCCCAGTGTTTGGAAACTGAGGCAACAATCAAGGGCTGGTAAAGGCAGAGGCCAATATGGGAATCTAGAGACCGAGGGAAGAAAGTGTTTCCAAGGGCAGAGAGTGGCCAGCTCTGTTGATGTATGTACAGTGTATTAATGGTTGTGTTTCAAGTTAATTTTTACCTGTTTCTTTTATAGAATAAAGAAAAACCTGTGCAAATGATGTTTAAGAAATCAACTTTTCAAATGACCTATGCAAAAGAAATATTAAACAAAATTCTGGTGCTTTCTTATGTTGGAAAGGAGCTGAATATGCTTCCAGATGAAAACACTGATTTGAAAATGGTAATGAGTGTCCAAAGTATGCATTTTCTCATAGTGACTGCTCTCACAAGCTTTTAGGAAAAAAAAACCTTTGAAATTCGGTTTTACCAATGTTTTCTTGACATATTTGGTCACATGCCTTTTTCTGTTTTTATGGTTATATCCAGCGGGATGTTGTTCTAAGTGCTGAACACAATGTAGAAAATTGTTGACCGGGCGCGGTGGCTCACGCCTGTAATCCCAGGGCTTTGGGAGGCCAAGGCAGGTGGATCATGAGGTCAAGAGATCGAGACAATCCTGGCCAACACGGTGAAACCCTGTCTCTACTAAAAATACAAAAAGTATCTGGGCGTCGTGACATGCACCTGTAGTCTCAACTACTAGGGAGACTGAGGCAGGGGAATCACTTGAACGCAGGAAGTGGATGTTGCAGTGAGCCGAGATCGTGCCACTGCACTCCAGCCTGGCAACAGTGCAAGACTCCGTCAAATTAAAAAAAAAAAAAAAAGAAAGAAGAAAAAAAGAAAAGAAAATACTCTTATTCCAGAAAAGACTCAGGTTGGGGCCAAATCAGGTCAGCCCTCAAAATCTTGCTTTACAATTTTGACTTTTTTTTCTCTTAGCCTTTTCCTTCCTGTGGAAAATGATATCCGTACCTCTCTATGAGGGTTATTGCAGGATAAAGGAGATTGCCTATGTAAGGCATTTGTTTCAATGCGCAGAGTATGACATTGACTAATATTAGTAGTCTTCACTCCAGCCTTGCCCACTAGGTGTGAGTTTTCCCTTCAGAAAGCAGTCATATGGGGAAGAGCTGTTCTGAGTCTATACAATCAGCCAAGGATCTTGTTAAAATATAGATTCTGGTTTAGTAGGACTGGGATGGAGCCTGAGATGCTGCATTTCCACCAAGCTTCCAGGGGATGTTGAGGCGGCTGGCCCATGGAGCACACTGAGTAGCAAGGTGTTAGAGAGTCAGTGAAGACTTTCAGCAGGGTAGCATTTTGCTTCTCTCGAAAGCTAATCCTTACGTCTGCAACGGACAAATTGAAAGAAGTAAGAATGGAGAGAGATAAGAAAGGAAGCTGCTGTGACATTTTAAACAAGACACAATTAGGGCCTGAATGAAAGCAGCAGCAGCAGAGGCAGAGGAAGGGCCGAAAGATGTTGGAAGTTAAAAGAACAGAAAACGGTGATGGATTCATTGGAAGGAAATTTGGGTAAAAGAGAAGATAGGTCTGAGATACCAGCATGCTTTTATTAAGATAGAACACCACACTTTAAGAGGACAGTCATTCTCCTACAAATATACTCTAAGTTGTAAGTTTCCGCATGAAGGAAAAGGTTTGACTAAGTGTCTTGAATCCAGGAATCAAGGCATTGAAATGTAAAGGCATCTCGAATAGTTTCGCATTAAGGTGCTTTCTTCCATATGTGTGCTGTCCAATATGGTAGCCACTAGCCATTTGTGATGATGTACACTTACATTAAAAAATTAAATTTACAAAACAGGCCTTTATTGCACTATCCACATTTCAAGTGCTCGGTAACCATATATGGCTCATGGCTACCACATTAGGCAACTCAGCCGGAGCACGTTAATATTGTAGAAAACAGTCCCATTGGACAACACTGATTAGATTTTCAAATCTCCCACTCTCTTATTTTAGGTGGAAAAAGAACTTTCTTATGAGAGATTGATAGAATGGACAAAGCCAGACAACATGCATGAACGAGAGATGGAAGTTTTCCTTCCTAGATTTAAACTGGAGGAAACTTACAACATGGAGGATGTCCTTCGCAGTATGGGCGTGGTCGATGCCTTAGAACAGGACAGGGCAGACTTGAAGGATCTGTACTTGTCCAAGGTCATGCACAAGTCCTTTGTGGAGGTCCGTGAGGAAGGTACAGAAGCAGCAGCAGCTACTACACCAAAAAGGGTTTTATGTTGTGCCAGTTACTCCCTCAGGTTCTGTGCAGACCATCCCTTCCTTTTCTTCATCCAGCACAGCAAAACCAATGGTATTCTCTTCTGTCGCCGGTTTTCTTTTCCATAAGGAAATAGTAGTCATTGAATGTAGTCCTCTTTTCTCTAACTGACTTACTTTTTCTCTACACTTCATAGTGTGCCTGCAAACCCAAAATGACTTTATTATTGCAGTGGTCAAAAATGAGATATTAGGAGCCTAATTTGAAATTCCTTGTTCAGAACCCTTCTGTGTATTTTTGTAGGTTAAATGTTTTCTAAAGTTGGAAGTTGATATTCTCCAAGGATCCTGTGGTCACTTCGGCAGTGATACCTCTAACCATTCAGCCAAACCACTCTGCTTGGAACGAGCTGTCTCCCTCTCCTTTGTTGCTACTTTTCTTTCTTCTCTGCTGAATAGTATTGACATATAGACCCATTTTTAATGAGAGAATAGAGAGTGAAATGGAGAATGGGTAGAAGATGTGGGCAGGAGGTCTCAGAAATCCATAGAAGCAATCTCTAGTCTAGAACTTTACCAGCAATTCCAAGGCCAGCACAGAGGATGAGAGAGCAGTTAACTCAGACCAGTGAGAAATCAGTCCAACTTCTTGTATGTTTCTGCCTTACTTGTAGTGTGCATTCATAGGGATCAGTAGGTCACAAACCTGTTCAAACATGTAACTATTCACTTTCTCTGAAAATTTACAATTGTTATCAGGAGGCAGAGATGAGTAGATAATGTTCCATTCACAGTTTGAGACAGCTTCATGGGTATACAGAACATGTCTTTCTATTTTATTTCAAGTATTTTTGGAAAGGCACCTCAGGTTTCTGTAACCATTTGTATTACAGGCTTGAAATGAAATTGCAGTGTTCAGTGTGAAGAGAACACACTGATTAGTTCGATTGAAGAGGGAGATTGGTACTGTTTTCTAGGGGACAGCAAAAAGGACTTATTCCATCAACACCCTTGCAGTCAGAAGAACCCTGGGCAGCCCCTAATTTCACTGACACCACTTATATTTGCATTCCACAGCTAGTTCACTTTTCCCTTTTGACCCAAGTTGGCGAATTAGCTGCAGGGAGGGAATAGGACTGAGGAGTACAAGGAAACATCCACGTTGTGTGCGGGCTGAGAGAGGAAAGAGGGAGTATCAGAGGTTGCCGGGTTTATCATTCTCATTCTACTGCCTCCTCTGCCCAACACTTGCACTTGGAAAGAATAATCCTAGGTGGGGAATAATCAGTTAATGTGATTCTTTCACTGCGGAGAGAGCTTCTGAGTGTTACAGCCAGGAGCAATAGGCTGGCGCCCCGTTCGTTATGGAAAGGCATGCCTTCTTGCACAGCCTTGCAAGAAGTCCAGTTAAGTGGGTTAGTAGTTGGGAGCTGGAAGTGTAAATGGAGCAGCTGCCTACCATCCATGTGGGAATGTGTCTTTTTTTTTTTTTTTGACGGAGTCTCACTCTGTCACCAGGCTGGAGTACAGTGGCACAATATCGGCTGACTGCAACCTCTGGTTCCCGGGTTCAAGCAATTCTCCTGCTTTAGCCTCCTGAGTAGCTGGGAATACAGGTGCGTGCCACCACACCCAGCTGATTTTTGTATTTTTAGTAGAGAAGGGTTTTTACCGTGTTGGCCAGGTTGGTCTCGATCTCCTGACCTTGTGATCTGCCTGCCTCAGCCTGCCAAAGTGCTGGGATTACAGACGTGAGCCACTGCACTTGGCCGGGAATACGTTTTTTAAATCGTTCCTGGGATGAGTATATTCAGATCATATCAATAGTGAATTACAAAAGTTAATGATACTGGTTTGATCTGTTATAGACCTATAATACAATCAGACTTTAGCCATGTAAATCACAATACATAAAAGGTAAAAATAAGCATATTGGCCAAGAGGATCTTGTAAAGTTATATGTTTATCAAATTCTCTTTGAAGAGTTATCACTCAATATTTTATTTCTGTCTTATAAGACCTGAAATCTATGTGCTGCCTTGACATCTACGGACTTAGGGCCTCAGAGGCCTGGCCATGCAGTCCCCTGCTCTTGTCAGATATGTGCACCCTGTTCACCCACTGAGCAGGAAGCCTCCTTGCCCTTCTAAGTTCCCCTATCGGCCAGTCAGCTGTACCCCACCTGGGTCTTAACCTGGCTCACTTTCCTGCCAGCCTGGAAACTTATTCAAATAAGCCTGTCACATCCGGAGCATCCAGCAATTGCCTCTTCCTCTTGTTACTATAGAGCCTGCCTTCCACAGCCCCTGCTGGTTCACTCTTTTCCCAAATGCAACTCTCCTGTGACCCTGCATGGCATGCGGTGACCTCCCTCCTTGGGCTGTGAGCAGATGTGACTAATAAACTGCTGCCAGTTTCATCTGTCCAGTGTCTCATGCTATGTGCCTGGTTGTCTCCTACTATTTAGTGGGGGAGATCCCTCCTTCACCAACAAGGTGAATATGAGATGATCAAAACAACTACACTTCAGCGAAAGGTCCAGCCTCCCAAATAATAACTCCATGTCTATTATGAAATCGCACCAAAAGACATTTCTATTATGCTGAGCAGTGTTTCTTGTAAGTGTCCACAGAATGAATTCCATTTAGAATTTAATTCTAGGAAACAGTAGATCTCACCTCTCCATAGGCCTATTCACAGATGTTTACTGGATAGCTGCTTTGCATTTGGGTATTTTAAATAGATTACTTTATTCAATCCACGGGAATAATAAACCCACGAGTAATCTAGAATTAGAAGTCAAGTAGTTTGAGCAAGTTCTTGTAGCTAGCAAGGGGATAGAACCGGATCCAATATCTGATCATACCAAAGACTGGGTTCTGTATAAGAGGCCAAGCTGCTACTTCAGCTCCTACCAGAGGGCAACTGTCAGCACAGTGCAGGAGGAGCAGGGACCAGAAACCTGTCTCCCTTTGACGTGAAGTCTCATTTCTCTAGGTCTGTAACACTCTTATCTAAAAAGTGGGGCTTGGAAACCTAGCACCAAAAACACATCATCCTGGACCTGGGGATGAGGTTCCTGGAACAGAGAGCTAAGGTCAAGTTCATCTAGGCTATACGAACTCTGCAAGGGTTACTGCCCCCTCCAGGAGTCATAGATGGAAGTCCTGAGAGCCCTCCTTCTTCCTATGCGTGAATAAGTGGGAACCCTAAGGCTTTCTCATCACTATTCTCTAAGAAAAGGCTGTAGGACCACAGTTGCAAAGGAGGGGGCCAAAGCCAGGGATGGTTTGAGGACTGAGAGCATAGAGGCTCTGCCTGCAGGAAATACCCCTAAAGGAGCTGATGCCCTTCTGCATGCGGCAGGTGACCTTTCCTTTCCTGACCTGCAGCTTCTGCAGTGAAGGTGATGGAGGGGGCAGAGGACTAGAGGGAGGCTTCCAGTCCAGTGGGTTTGCTGCATAAGCTGACCCTGATCTGACATTCACAGGTCAGGGCATGGACCATCCACACCTGTTTGGCACATCTAGTGGCTATTGATGAAAGAAGCATCAGATTCCTTTCCCACCCTTGCTAGTGTTGCCTCCAAAAGGAGTTCACTGTCTCTAGTTGTTTCTGACAAAGGATATAATGCTTTCTTAGTTTCTTACATATTGTCCTTGAAATGGAGAGTTCTGCAAAGGGTTAGGAAAAGAGAGACAGATTCAGTAGTTGCCTTTCAGATTTAATGACAAGTTCAACTGGGAACTCTATTCATTACTGTGCCAGGTATCAATTTATTGTCTGTCAGCTCTCAACCTACCTTTGTGGACTTACTTTGTGATAATGAACCTAGATCTTATAGCAAAAACTGAACTGGTTAGCCCAGTGTTAGGCTTTGCCAATAGAGGGAGCTGGAGGGACACTCTAAGGAGATAGCAGTAGAAATGCTCTTTCTAGATTCTGGTCCTCCTAGAATTTCATATTCAGTGTAAGTGGCCAGCAGCCCACTTGGTCATCTGTAGCCACATTCTCAGGCCATGCTTTCTCCACACAATGGCTATTTCCGCATTTGGTCAAGACCCAACTTCTGGCAAGTGTATCCCTACTAGGCATTTACTTCTACAGACCA
>NW_012101388.1:3525227-3573925 GCF_000951045.1 Mandrillus leucophaeus | reverse complement strand
ACATTGTCTTAATATGTGTGTATGTTGCTATAAAGGAATATCTGAGGGTGGGTGCTTTATAAAGGAAAGATGCTTCTTTGGCCTAGCGTTCTCTAAGGAGATAGCAGTAGAAATGCTCTTTCTAGATTCTGGTCCTCCTAGAATTTCATATTCAGTTTAAGTGGCCAGCAGCCCACTTGGTCATCTGTAGCCACATTCTCAGGCCATGCTTTCTCCACACAATGGCTATTTCCGCATTTGGTCAAGACCCAACTTCTGGCAAGTGTATCCCTACTAGGCATTTACTTCTACAGACCAGCCCCTGCCTGCCCACACCCTCCAGCAAGGGCAGATGGCTTCTGTGAACAGCTTTGGCCCTCTGGCAAGTTTCATTGCCACTGCAGACTGCATGTTTCTGTGGCAGCCACAGCTCCAAAGAGCTCCGAATCTCAGCCCTGGGGCATTCAGTCATTTTAGTTTGTTCAGGTTGGTATAATAGAATATCACAAACTGAGTAGTTTAAACAACAGATATTTATCAGAGTTTTGGAGGCTGGGAAGTCCAAGGTCAGGGTGCCAGCAGATTTGGTTTCTGGTGAGGGCTGTCTTCCTGGCTTGTAGAAGGCTGCCTTCTAGCTGTGTCCTCATATGGCAGAGAGAGCAATCTCTCTCTTCCTCTTCTTATAAAACCACTAATCCCATTCTGAGGGCCCCGCCCACTTGACTTTATTTTACCCTAATTATCTCCCAAAGGCCCTTTCTCCAAATACCATCATATTGGGGTTTAGGACTTTCACATAATAACGTTGTGGGGACACAAATCAGTCCGTAGCCTATGTCCCCTCTAAACCCTTAGTTCTTTCATTTCTACTCACCCCACCCATTAGGTAGCAATTTCTCTTTAATATCTTCTATTTCTGCTCCCATTAGAGTCTTTAAAAATAAAAAAGCTCCTATTGCTAGTTAATAATTCTTTATATAAACTCTCCCCTGTTCAAATACTGATGTTTGTTTTGTTTGCAGCTTTGTTTGCACTTTACTGTTAGTTTCTGTTTGCAGTGTGAACCCTGGCTGGAGTAACAGAATGTGCTTCTCACACACTATCAGGGAAGACTGTGACAGATGCTTGAAGTATAAAGTGCTGGTCTACCAATCCCATCCTGGCTTGAGTTAATACAGATATTAGAAAAATTACTCCATTAAAAACTGAAAATTCTGAGGTTAATGCTGCACAAGAAAGGACACTAGGACAACTGGTATGAACTAGCACAGTTTCAGGCAAATCACCCATGGCCACTCTACTGATATGCCATATTCTTTTTTTTTTTTTTTTTTTTGAGACGGAGTCTCGCTGTCGCCCAGGCTGGAGTGCACTGGCACGATCTCGGCTCACTGCAAGCTCTGCCTCCCGGGTTCATGCCATTCTCCTGCCTCAGCCTCCCGAGTAGCTGGGACTACAGGCGCCTGCCACCACGCCCGGCTAATATTTTGTATTTTTAGTAGAGACGGGATTTCACTGTGTTAGCCAGGATGGTCTCTATCTCCTGACCTCGTGATCCGCCTGCCTCGGCCTCCCAAAATGCTGGGATTTATCAGAGATTCTATTCCCCATTCAATTTTCCTATCTGCAGTATAACCAATCAAGAATCCCTGAAAGGAAAAGACACATTCAAATGCCAAAGAATTCTTCGTAATTGACATTCAATTCCTTATCCTTTAATACTTCCTGATAACAGCCTTGAAATTAATGGAGAGAATGACGATGCACTGACGAGGCACTAATGGCAGTTACCAGGCAATGTCATATCAGGAGATGTTTTTTCTTTCATAACTTCATTACAATACAAAACCAGGCATACTGCTAATGTAATGGTTTTCAAATTTAATTCTATTGGGTTCTCCATATCCTTGGTCAGCAGATGCTCTAATGGCACTAATGGGAGTTGCCAGGCAATGCCATATCAGGAGATATTTTTCTCTCTCATAAGTTCATTAAAATACAAAACCAGGCATACTGATTAATGTAATGCTTTTCAAATTTAATTCTGCTGGGTCCTGTATATCCTTGGTTAGCAGATGCTCTGCAATACTTATGTTTCATTGCTTGCCTTTGTTTTGGTAATATTCTAGATACTTTAATAGAAACATTGTCTTAATATGTGTGTATGTTGCTATAAAGGAATATCTGAGGGTGGGTGCTTTATAAAGGAAAGATGCTTCTTTGGCCTAGCGTTCTCTAGGCTATTCAAGAAGTGCGATGCCAGCGTGTGCCTGGCTTCTGGTGGGGGCTTCTGTGCTGTGTCTTAACATGGTGAAGAAGGTCAAAAGGGATGTGGATGTGTGCAAAGAGAAACCAAACAGGAGGACGAACCTCATTTTATAACAACCCATTCTCAAGGGAACTAATCCATTCTGAGAGAACTAATTCTGCCTCACCAGAATGAGAACTCACTCACTACCAGGAGAAGCACATCAAGCCTTCTTCGAGATACCCATTCCCTTAAGGCAAAAACATCTCACTGGGTCCAACACCAATACACCAGGGATTAAAGTTCAACATGAGTTTTGTTGGGGACAAACAAACTGTGTCTAAACCACAGCCAGAGTATTCTGAATGACTTAGACATCCACTTGTCTCAGTACTCTAATCAAATTTAGGATTGTGTTGGTACTAAGCAGTAGTAATTTGGCTGGAGAATGTTAATGAAAAGGGACAGAAGAAGAACCTAAATAGTGATTCATTATCTCAAAGGACTGGCCAAATAATATTCAAGAAGTTTTGTAATTGTTTGAATAGAGAGAAGTGATGGGAGTACTGGAAAGAGAATGTATCTGAGTAAACAGAATGTACCCAACTGGATAGGCACACTGAGCTCAAAAGAATGGGCGTTAATGCAGTCAGAATAAATTTCAAGTTAATAATAGGAATTTACCTTCAGCAAAATAACATCGCAGATCACACACAAGGAGACTCCATTTAGTCTTTTAGCTCAGCTTCTCCTACAGAGTTAAAACTCCATTCCTTAAGTGTTATCAACAATCAGATGAACTTTGTTGACATTTGTTCATTATCATTAAAATTCTCTTATATCACTGAATATGTGGAACATTCTTCAGTTGTGTTATCACAATATTATAATATTACTGCAGAGTATGGCAGAAAAAGCAGTGCTCTGGGAATGTGACCATACAGACTCTGGTCTCACTTCTTCCATGAATTCCTCACGGGACTCTTGGCAAATCACACAAACTACCTCTATTTCACCATCCTTCTCTGTAAACGTAGCAGCCACAATATGAGTCTTTCTAATGCTTACATTTTTCTCTGTGTCTCTGGACTTGATTATCAGAAGCAAGTGGGGTTTTTTGTTTTTTTGTTTTTACCTCCCACTTCCTCAAAACCGTGAAGACTTGCTGGAAATCTCATGAGGAAACTGAAAGGTGCAGCAGGGTGTGTAAGGAGTGGCTGTTGCTGGTGAATATGGTCAGTCACTGAGTGGAAACATTTTTAAGACCAAGAAGCCTCTTTAAGATGGAGCATTTGTTCATTTAACAATAAGAAGCACAGAGATCTCAAACCATGCTAGGAAGTTCCAACTACATTTGGACTCTAGTTCCCTCTTGACAAGTGGAAGTCTAATTTGTAGACGCTGGTAGCTCAACCTGAGACTAACCTAGGAGTGTGCCCTTCCTGAGGTCCACAAAGTCCGGAGCCATGGGAGTCAGACAAAACTAGGTTAAGGTTGAGTTGGTAGTTGAGAACCAGCAGATACTCCCCAGTACTGACTGAAGAGATGAAAATTAGGTATGAGGCTAGAAGACAGAAGATGAAGCTGAGCACAATTTCTGAGACACTGAATGATATAGTCCAGAACCTTCTTAACAGGTACCTGTCACCTCCCTAGTGGGGCAGGCAGAAGGGTTTGTGAGTGGAGATCCTGTTCAGGTTGTCTGAAATTAGGCTCTAGTTACCTAGAGGGATGGGTTCCCCTTTAGGGCCCAGCATTTAAATTGTCCATACTCAGAAAATAAATACAATTAATCCTCACAAATATAGATTTGCAGACAGATTTCTCACTTAGGAATACTGACCATTTTCACATTTCATTGCACTATTACAAAAATTAGTTTCATTCTTTCTTGGATTCATCTTTGATACTTCCCACCCCCTCCTCCTTTCATGGCCCAAGAAGTGATGCCTAATCTATGTCCTAGAAATCCCTCCTCTCCATTTCCCTCCATTTCCCTCTGCCTCATTTCAGCTTCCCTCATCTCTCACCCATGCTGTGTCCCCCTAACACCTCACTACATGCGATGGCAGCCTCCTACAATATCTTCCATGATGCAGTCAAAGGAATCTTTGTAAAAGACAAATAGGACTATGTTTCTCCTCAGCTTAAAATATTTTAGTGATTTCCTATTGTCCACAGGGAATGAAGAAACTCCCCCTAGAGTTGACATGGCCCTTCATGATCTGCTCCTGTGGACACAACAGAGGCTTTTCTGTGGTACCTCATTCCAGTTGTCTGTGCCACTGAAGGCCTGAAATGGTCACAGTTATCCGACATCATGGTGCCATCATAGCCCTCTCTGCACTTGCATGCACTATTTTTCCAACCTGGGACACTTGTGTTTACAATGAAACTCTCAGTTACCAAATTATGTCCTTAATAAACAACTTTGAAACAACTAGGCAGTGGGAATAAGGTAAAAGTATTTATCATATTTTAACTTGTGGAGCTGGTCAAGGAGAAAAAGGAGTGGATGAATGAAGTTGGGCCCAAAGTCTGGAGCTAGATCTGAACAACAAGGAGTAATTGGTACACAACTGGGAAGTGATATTGGCATTTTCCAATTGTAAGAGCAGGAAAGTTTGGGCACAGTTCAAATGTGAGTCTTTAGCTACTACAGAGAGGGCTTTTCAGAATCATGGAGAAAAGACGTGGGTGAATCCTGCATCAAGACTACTGAGGAGATGTTCTTGGGAACAGTTACTTTTAGGATTCCACACTGAAATCACCTGGATAGCTTTATAAATTATTGCTGCCCAATTCCATTTCCTAAGATTTAATTGGGGATTTTTTGAAGTAGAATTACCAAACTGGAAAGTTCTGGGAAAGCTTTCTTCAGTGAGATTCATCCCGGATATGCAAAGATGGTTGAATGTGCATGAATCAATACATGCAATACAGCTCATTAACAGAGCCAAAAACAAAAACTATATGATTATTTCAATAGATGCTAAAAAAGTACTTCATATAATTCTACATCCCTTTATGATAGAAGCCCTCAATAAACTGGGTATAGAACAAATATACCTCAAAATAATAAAGGCTATAGATGACAAATCCACAATTAATATCATACTGAATGGGGAAAAACTGAAAACATTTCAATAAGATCTGCAACAAGACAAGGATGCCTAATTTCACTCACTTTATTTAATACCTTACTGGAAGTCCTGGCCAGAGCAATTAGGCAAGAGAAAGAAGTATAAAGCCAGCCAAACTGAAAAGGAAAAACTCAAATTAGCTTTGTTTGCACATGACATAATCTTAGAAAAACCTAAAGACTCAGCCAAATATCTGTTAAAACTGATCAATGAAGCAGTGAAGCTGGAGGATACAAAATTGGCTTACAAAAATCAGTAAGATTTTTATACAACAACAGTGAAAAATCAGAAAAAGAAACCAAGAATGAAATACCACTTACAATAGCTACAAAAAATATAAAATATGAAACACCTGATAATCAATTTAACCAAAGATGTAAAAGATTTCTACAAGATAAACTATAAAACATTCATGAAAAAAATTGAAGAGGACTCAGAAAAACTAGAAAGATATTCATACTCTTCAACATCATGGATTGGAAGAATTAATGTTGTTAAAATTACCACCCAAAAGCAATTTACTGATTCAGTGCAATCCCTATTAAAATACCAATGTCATTCTTCATAGAAATAGAAAAAACAATCCCACAATTTGTGGGGAACCACAGAAGACCCCAAATAGCCAAAGCAATCCTGAGCAAAGAAAACAAAGCTGGAGGCATCAAACTACCTGATTTCAAAATAGACTGCAAAGCTATACTAAGCAAATCAGTATAGTCCAGCATAAAAACACATAGACCAATTGAGCACAGTAGAGAACCCAGATATAAATACACACATTTGCAGCAAACTCATTTTTGACAAAGATGCCAGGAACATAAAATGGGGAAAATACAGTCTTCAATGAATGGTGCTCTGAAAACTGGATAACCATTGTCAGAAGAATGAAACTAGACTCGTATCTCTCAATATATACAACAAACAAATCAAAATGAATGAAAGACTTTAATCTATGACCTGACACTATGAAACTACTAGAAGAAAACACTGAGGAAATGCTCCAGGACATTGGTCTAGGCAAAGTATTTTTTTTTTTTTTTAATGTGCAAGGGCTCAAAAGCACAGAAAACCAAAACAAAAATAGACAATTGGGATTACAACAAGCTAAAAAACTTCTGCATAGCAAAATAAACAATCGACAAAAGGAATAGATAACGCACAGAGTGGGAGAACATTTTTCCAAACTATCCATCTGACAAGGGATTAATAAGCAGAATATATAAGGATCTCAAAGAATTTAACAGCAAAAAAAAAAAAAAAAAAAATTTGATTTAAAAAATGGGCAAAAGATCTGAACAGATTTCTCAAAAGAAGACATACAAATAGCCAATGGGTATATGAAAAAGTGTTCAACATCACTAATCATCAGAGAAATGCAGATTAAAACCACAATGAGCTATCATCTCATTCCAGTTAAAATGACTTGTATGAAAATGACCAGGGGCAGGCGTGGTGGCCTACACCTGTAATCCAGCACTTTGGGAGGCCGAGGTGGGTGGATCACCTGAGGTCAGGAGTTAAATACCAGCCTGACCAACATGGTGAAACCCTGTCTCTAATAGACATACAAAATTAGCCAGGCGTGGTGGCACATGCCTGTAATCCCAGCTACTTGGGAGGCTGAGGCAGGAGAATCACTTGAACCTGGGAGGTGGAGGTTGCAGTGAGCTGAGATCACACCACTGCACTCCAACCCGAGCAACAAGAGCAAAACTGTAAAAAAAAAAAAGAAAGAAAAAAAGAAGAAGAAGAAGAAAGAAAACAAACAAAAAGGAATAATAAAATAATGAAATGCTGGGGAGTGAGAATGTAGAGAAATGGAAACCCTCTTAGTGGGAATGTCTATTAGTACAGCCGCTATAGAAAACTCTATGGAGGTTTTGCAAAATCCTAAAAATAGAATTGTCATATTACCATCAATTCCACTGCTGGGTATAGATCTAAAAGAAAGGATATCACTGTATTGAGGGATATCTGCACTCCCATGCTTCCATGTTTATTGCAGCGCTATTCACAATAGAGAAAATATGGAACCGACCTAAGCGCCCATCAATGGATGAATGGATAAAGAAAATGTGATATATACACACAATGGAATATTATTCAGCATAGAAAAGAATGAAATAAGTTCTATCATTTGCAACAACATAGATGGGACTAGAGGTCATAAAGTTAAGTGTTAATAACCCAAGTACGGAAAGACAAATACTGCATGTTCTCGCTTATAGGTGGGAGCTAAAAAAGTGGATCTCATGAAGATAGGAAGTAGACTGAGGCTTTCCAGAGGTGAGGAAGGGTAGAGGGAACGGAGTGTTGAAGAGAGATTGATTAATGGGTACAAATATACAATTTCATAGAAGCTAAGACCTAGTGTCTAACAGATCAGTAGAGTGAAAATAGTATACAATTTCAAAATATTGTATTTTGTATATTTATTATAATTACATATACACATATATTACATATATGTATAATATATCTATTTTATATTTCAAAATAACTAGAAGAGAGTAATTTGAATGTTTCTGCATAAAGATAAATATTTAAGATGTTGGAAGCCCCAATAACACTGATTTCATATTTACAAATTATATGAATGTATTAAATTATGCACCCTAAAACGATGTCAGCTATTATCTATTAATAAAAATAAAAAATAAATAAATAATAAAAATCTGGCTAGCCCTCTCCCCACCCCCAGTCACCTGAAACCTTTCTGTTCCCCATGACTGCTCCAAAATGGGAAATAAGGTTTCACAGTAATTTCTATAATTTGTCAAATCCCCAAAGTCTAATTCTTATCTAATGCCCCAAAGTCTAATTCTTATCTAATTCTTATCACAAGACCCCTACATAGATGGTTCATTTTAAATTTCTGTAAGGCAGTGTGCACCTTACATCTATCTATGCACCAGGAATTGGCATTCTTCTAGTCCCTGAAGTTATGATTCACAGTTCACTACAAACACACTTTAACTCGGGGTGGGGTGCGGGGTGGATTATCACTTCTTGATTGAAAGCTCCCGGAGAGTAGGGGCTTTTTTCTGCACAGCGAGCGGCCGCTTCCTGCACACCAGGAAATCCCCTCCGCCTGCGGGACCCGCCCCGCCCTCCTGCCCACGCGCCCGCTGGGTGGTGCCTGCTCGGGTCCCGACTGCGCCCGCCTCCCCACTCACTAGGATCTGATACTCCGCGCCGCCCAGACGCCTCTATTCCCGTCACTACCACCGGCCTCCCCTCGCTCCTGGGCAACGGTGCCCACAACGGCGGTACGTGTCTAGCTTTGGGAGCGGCTCCCACAAGCAGGCATCGGGTTATCCGCTCCCGCGCCCAGGAAACGGTAGGAGCCCGGGAAAGCGGAGCCTGGCAAAGTTCCCTGAGCTCCGTCCTGGGGCTCCCCTCTTTCACTTGGTCTCGGGCCGGGGCCTCCCCGAGGGCAGGGGCGTGGCTGCGCCTGGCTGCGACCCCTGTGGATCCTGGTGTGGTCAGGGCGGGTGTCGGGGGAGATCGCGTGGAGCTGGGGGATGAGCCTCTAGGCTCAGCTCAGCTCAGCACGCAGGAGCTGGGAAGCGGGGGTGCGGAGAATGACGCCCTGCGATCCTCTCTGGTGAAGTACTCTTTGGGGTGGGAGGGGGCTGTGATGCCTCAGAACACTAGGACCCTAGGACCCCAGGACCCTGGGAGCGCGCACCTTCAGGGTCCAGGAGATGGGCCACCTGTGGGATGGGGGCGTCGCAGAATGTTGGTGCCATAGCTCAGGGCGCCTTGGCCATAGGTGATGCCGCAGAGAGCAGTGCATTGGGAATTTCTGAGGGTACCGAAGACCCTCGAGAGAGAACTAGGGGTGGATCCCAACGGCAGCCTGGACCCTGCGCCTACCCCAGCGCCTTTTCCAAGAATGAGCGCACGGGTTTCACAGCCCTCTCTGGCCCCCAGAGTTTGGCCAACACCACAGCACTTTTGAGAGTGTGCAGGCCTGCAAAGATCATCGTGAGGGACATTCCAGATCTTGTTTTTATTAAATTCACTGACGGGATAAAATATTTCAAAATTCATTGTCCTTAAGGTAAGATGGTGGGGGCCTTTTAATCATATTTTAATTTTGTTGTATCAGATCATATTGCCACTTAAGTTACTTCCTTTTCTCCTCCCACTACCCTTTAAAACCAAGTTTGGTGAGAATCAAGGACAAAAAACCAAATACCACATGTTCTCACTCGTAGGTGGGAATTGAACAATGAGAACACTTGGACACAGGAAGGGGAACATCACACACCGGGGCCTGTTGTGGGGTGGGGGGAGGGGGAAGGGGGAGGGATAGCATTAGGAGATATACCTAATGTAAATGATGAGTTAATGGGTGCAGCACACCAACATGGCACATGTATACATATGTAACAAACCTGCACGTTGTGCACATGTACCCTAGAACTTAAAGTATAATAATAAAAACAAAACTAAGCTTGGAAAACAGAACTTATAGAAAACTAATATTCAGATGCTGTCAGGCGTACTTAGATGCTAGGGGGAAACTGGGTCAGGTGAGGGTCCTCTTGCTTCTGGGGTCTAATTGTGTCTGATGACAGGAATGTGACCCAGAGCTGTCTCCTCCCTGTTGTGATTTATAAGACTGATGTGAAAAGTAACATTCATATTTGGTCCCAGCCAAACAATCAATAGTATCTAATAGTAGAATATAAATATTTTCAGATATGCAATAAATCAAAATTTATGTATTCTGTCTCAGAAAACTATTGTTCTAGCCAAACAAAGGAATAAACAATAAAGCAGAAAAGGCATTGGGGTTCAAAACAAAGGACATTGGCAAAGGGCTGTCTTAGATGAGACAGGGATGCTGCACACTAAAGAGAAGTGAGTTTAGAAAGGAATAGTCAGCAATGTGAGTGATCAATAGCAATGGATGCAACACATTGGAATTATGAAAGAGAAGGGTAGTACAATTACAGCCCAGCAGACAGCCTCTGAATGCAAGAATGTTTAGAAAAGAAAGGTATGTAATGTATTTAAATACTAATGTAATTTACATCATAATGTATTTAGAAACCAAAATGGAATATCTATCTCAGTTTTGTCACTGGTATGGCCCTAGAAAAGCTTTTATTTTATTTTTAAACTTTTAAGCATTGATTACAAATCTTTGTACTCAATGCTTAAAAGTTTAAAAATATTTTATTTGCTGTGTTAGTAGTGTGCTTTAAAGTTTAAAGTAAAAGTTGATGTTTACCAAATTGACAAACAATAAGTTGGCCACTAACTAAAGTATAATAGTAGGGAAAGTTGTTCTCTGCTTTTGAAAATTCTGCTTTGGGAATGAAAATCCTACAGATTAAAGAAACCTGCACACCAGCAGGATGAGAGACTGTGGGAGACGAGCAGTGGGACTGAGATTATTCATATGTGGTTGAGCATATGAAGAAATTACTGAAAAGGTTTGACTGGTGGAACACTTGGGGACAAATTTGCTATATATAAAAGAAAGTCAAAGAAGGTGAGGTAGAAGAAATATTAACGTAAGGAAAAACAGAGTTATGTGAGAAGAGGAATGGATTAATTGTTCACTACTTGGCTTGGCTATGAATACTATTTAATTGCACTAAAGCAAACACTTGGATAGAGGAGGTGAAGTGCAGTGACTGAAGTAAGGGATGTAATTCCATAAATTAGGAAGGCAATAGATGATGTCTAAAATTGTTAGGTCAAAAACAGTAGTATACACCTATTATAGCTAAACATGGATAAATGCCAGGAGAAAGAGCAAGCTGACTTGTGATTGATTGCTTCTAGGAAGTTGGGAGGAATGGGAAGGTGCCTGTTGATTTGTATAATGTCTCTCCTAGAATTATTTGACTTTACAACTAAGTGCCAGTTCATTAATTTCATAAAGAGCAAATCTGACTAAATCACACTAAAAAGAATATACACACATTGCAGAAAATGCAAAAATACAGGAGAACATAACTAACATCAAAATTACCCATTGCCCAGAAGTATTCGATATTCAGTATTTCTTTCCAGTCTATTTGTGAATTATATGTAACTTTATTTCTAATTTACACTTAACATTAATCTTCATTTATATTCAATCACAGATATGACAGAATCTAACTGGTTCTCTATTGTTGGCCATTTAAAGATTATCTCTGTAGCATATGAAGTGCTTCACTAGTCATCTTTCTGCAAAATGTTTCTTATCAGTACATGTGAGTTTTACTTTCAGTGAAATTCTTTGAAATGAATTTTTTTATTCTGAATGTATAAATATTTTCTTGGCATTTTCTTTTTTCTATCCTTCCTCCTTCCCTCTCTTCCTTCCTTCCTTTTTAAAATGTAATTCTAAATTACACTCTGAAAATATTTACATAATCAGTTGTAGAGTACAGGAAGGAATACCTATTTTACCAGTGCTGGAAATTAATAGTTTTTGTACTTATGAATTTCATGTTTTAAAAAGAGAGCTTTAACTTGCTTTCTGCTTTCTAAAAAAAAAAAACAACCTTGTACCATGGTGATAAAGAGATTAAGAGGAACCCTAGATCTACAGCGTTCCTCAGCAACCACAGACCTGGTTGCTAATCCTTGCGTTGCTGTTTGTAGCTGGGTATCCTCAGAGGCAAGATACCGACACGGCGAAGACTCCATTTATTTGCTTGTAAAATGCAAATATTCGCTGCACCGACCCCATCCGGTTGTACAGATTAAATGAAATTACGCATCAAAAGCCCCAGTTTAGTTTTTGTATGTGTACCTATTTGTTCACTGAGGAAAAGTATCCACTCTCTTAATAAAGTGAAAATGCAATACATAGTAAGCCCATATTGATGTAAAATTGTTTTTAAATCCATTGTTTCAGGCTCACTGTCATGGACGCTCTATCAGAAGCAAACGGCACCTTTGCATTAAACCTTTTGAAAAAGCTGGGGGAAAACAACTCAAACAACATATTTTTTTCACCCATGAGCATGTCGTCAGCCTTGGCCATGGTTTTCATGGGAGCGAAGGGAAACACTGCAGCCCAGATGTCTCAGGTACCTAGAGCCACTTCAAGACAAAAATAAATGCTACTAATTTATCAGTAATGCTGGTCTAGAAGGTCCAAGAAGGTCTCACATATCTGGGCCTTGGTGCTACTTGGTGGCTGGGGTCGGGAGTACCCTACAAGCAAGTCTTTTCATTCCTCCAGAGCCCTTCCACATGGCCTTTCCTTAGGGAAGCTTGTGCATCCTTACATCATGGTAGCTGCGTTATAAGAGAGTCAAAGTGGAAGCTGCCAGGCTTTTTAAGGTCTAGGCTTAGAACAGAGCTACATCTGCATTCTCTTGTTAAAAGTAAGTCATGGGGCCATCCCAGATCCTAACAAAGGGGAGGGAGACTCCATCTTTTGGTGTCAGGAGCACCATGTGTATGCAGAGACAGAACACATGTTTGGCAGCTGTGTTTTTAGACAAAGTACCACAAACAGTGAGCGTTTAAGTAACCTGAATCATTTTGTTAGGGTTTGCAAAAGGCATATCTAGTCATACCAATATTTAGATAATATTGATTTTACATAGGAAGTGATTATAGGGAAGCTTAAGAAGAGCTATAGGTAGGGAGAATGGGTGGATGTCAACCCACTTTCTATCTTTAATTAGTGTAATAGTGCATTCTCATACTGCTATAAAGCAATACCTGAGATTGGGTAATTTATAAAGGAAAGAGTTTTAATTAACTCACAGTTCCACATTGCTGGGGAGGCCTCAGGAAACCTACAATCATGGCAGAAGGCAAAGGAGAAGGAGGCACCTTCTTCACAGGGTAGCAGGATGGAGTGAGTGCAAGCTGGGGAAATGCCCGACACTTATAAAACCATCAGCTCTTGAGAGACTCACTCACTATCATGAGAACAGCATGGAGGAAACTGCCCCCATGACCAATTACCTCCACCTGGTCTCACCCTTAACATGTGAGGATTATGGGGATTATAATTCAAGATGAGATTTTGGGGGGAGACATAGCCAAATCATATAAATTAGATTAATCATCTTTTATGCTCTAGTAAGGATCTATAAATCTCTTAATGTTGAATTTAGCATTGTGCCTATTTTTGAAGTCAGGGAATACTGAAAATTTTATTTGTTTTTAAAAATTTCAGGCACTCTCTTTTAGTAAAATTGGAGGTGAAGATGGAGCTATTCACCAAGGTTTTCAGTCACTTCTTGCTGAAATTAACAGAGCTGGTACTCAGTACTTGCTTAAAACTGCTAACAGGCTCTTCGGAGAAAAGTCTTATGACTTCCACACAGTAAGTTGTACTTTATGTTTTATCAAGAAAATAAAGATAGCAATGTGATGGACACTAGTAGAAAGAATGTGGGCTCTGAATTCATACAGGTGGGCCTGAATTCACAACTTCATTCCCTAACCTCACACGGCTCCTCTGATTGTTTTATTGTCTATAAAATAAGTCTTATAGCAAATACTGACAAGACTTTCATGAAGCTTAAATGACTTAATCTTTATAAAAGAACTGACACAGAGCATAGCACAATTGGAGATGAATCAGCCGAAACAAAGAAATGATCAAAATGAGTATTTCTAGTAATTGCCTTGCAGATGTTGTTAATTTTTTGTGCATCATGACACTTTCCTAGCTTTTTATGTATTTAAATATTTTGATTGGATTTTTAGACACCGCAAATCTTTTAAAACATATTTTAGCTAACTACCTTGGCTCTATTTGTTGACAAGCCTTTAATGACTTTTTTATCTTTTAAAAACAAAGGTACTCGGCTGGGCGCGGTGGCTCACGCCTGTAATCCCAGCACTTTGGGAGGCCAAGGCGGGTGGATCATGAAGTCAGGAGTTCAAGATCAGCCTGGCCAAGATGGTGAAACCCCGTCTCTACTAAAAATACAAAAATTAACCAAGCGTGGTGGCGGGCATCTGTAATCCCAGCTATTTGGGAGGCTGAGGCAAAAGAATCCCTTGAACCCTGGGGGTGGAGGTTGCAGTGAGCTGAGATGGCGCCACTGCACTCCAGCCTGGGTGACAGAGCAAGACTCCATTTCAAACAAACAAACAAACAAAAACAAAGGTACTCAAGTAATTTCTTACACAAAACTGCAAGTAACACATATAAATCAAGAACCCTCATTAACCTCTAATTCCAATACTCCTCTTCTCAATGTCTGAGCTTTTATAAATTTGAAGTCTATCCTGCTTCACATACAGAAATTTTGCTTTGTGAGGTTCCTCCCTACATTGTTATTATACTATACATATTGTTTTATACTTTGTTTCTTTTTACTTAACAATACGTCTTAAATTCTTTCCATCTCAGCATATGTGTATCTATGTCACTCTTTTTACCCATTTTCTAGTATTCCTAAGTAGGACTGTACTGTAATGGAGTAAACCTTTCCCTTATTGCTGAGCATTTAGGTTGTATTTAATCTGGACCATTACAGACTCTAATATCCCTGTACAAGATTTTGTGCTCATGTGCATTCGTTACTGTCTAAAATGGATGTGCAGAAGGGAGAAAGGGAATGAAACTTTGAAGCTTTAATAAATATTGCCAAATTGCTGTTACTGGTATTATAGCCACTTACATTCCCCAAAGCATATGTGTAAAGTGCTCATTTCCACCTACTATCAACAGCACTGCATATTATAACCCTATAAACCTTTGGAAGGGTGGGGCCAACCAAGAAACCGGACTAGAAGCAGCTCCTGTGTACCGCTGTACACATGAGAAGGAATAGAAGGGGTAATGGACACTGACACTGCACACCGATCAAACATCTGAGAAATTACACTGGGTTCCATCAAGGCGGGAGGGGAGCACAGAGATCAGAGAGGAAGGAGTCCAGGAACCAGCCTGTCTGAGCTCAGCGTGGAGCCAGGAGATTCTGTTCAACACAGGAAAGGGTGAATGAGTGAGAGCTCCCAGGGGAATTCACGCTGTCCACCAGGACCTGTGCATGATTGAGAACAGGAGGATCCCCCTGACCCCTAACACCCCACCACTGCACTTCTAGACTGAGGCAGAGAGCCACCTGGACGTATTGTGGGGGCAACTCTCGAATTCAAGAAGGCCGCTACAAGCCTTGGGCCCTGAAGCAGACCATCACCGGTGTCACATCCCCATTAGAAGCCACAGTTGCAGTGCCTGGGAGCAGTAAGTTTGCCCCGCCCCTTCTTACCAGACAGGGCTTGGTGCCAGCTTCTGCCCAGTGGTCCTGCTTTTGTGTGAACTGACCTGGAGAGTGCAGCCTCACGTTTTCCCAGGAAACACTCAGATGACAGGGTGCATGACCCCACCCACTCCCACCACTCATAGCCAGGAAGGCAATGCTTGGTAGAGCTTCTGGCCTAGCGGTCCCACTTCCGTGTGAACTCAGCTGGAGGGTGCAGTTTTATCTTGTCCCCAGAAACACTTGGATGGCATGCTGTGTGACCCCAACTTCCCCCACCACAAGTAACCAGGTGGACAATGCCTGCTAGAGCTTCTGGCCCAACAGCCAGCCCAACTTCTGTGTGAACTCAGCTATTGGGCACAGGTTCCTATCGTCCCAGGAAACACCCAGATGGCAGAGCATGCAACCCCACCCACCCCTGCAACTGGTAGCCAGGTGGGAAATGCTGGCTGTAGCTTCCAGCCCAGTGGTCACCCTTCTGTATGAACTCAGCTGGAGGTCACAGTCTTCTGTTGTTCCAGGAATAACCTGGAGAGCAGGGCATGTGACCTGCCTACCCTGGCCATTGGTAGTCAGACTGGCAACACCTGCTAGAGCTTCTGGCCCAGTGCTGCTGCTTCTGTATGAACTCAGCCAGTGGATGCAGCTTTTCTGTTGCCCCTGGAAGCACATGGTGGGCACAGTGTGTGACTCCACTCGCCCCTACCACTGGTAGCCAGGCAGGTAATACCTACTAAAGCTTCCAGTCCAGTGGTCTTGCTTCTGTGAGAACTCATCTTGCAGTGGCAGCTTTCTGTTGTCCCAGGAAGCACCCAGAAGGCAGAGCAGTCATTTCCACCCACCTCTGGTTGGTAGCCAGGCAAACCACACTTGCTATAGCTTCCAGCCCAACAGTCCTGCTTCTTCCTAAGTTTTTCGAGAGGTACAGACCCCTGTCACGCTGGAAACCCTGAATGGCAGGGGGGGCAAGTCCATCCACTCCAGCCTGTCATAGGCAGATGGGCCACACTCACTAGGTCTTCTAGCCCAGTGGTTCCACTTCCACTTGAACTCTGCTGGAAGGTGTAACTCTATGTTTCCCCAGGAAGCATAGGGGCAGCAGATTAGGACTGACCTGGCAAGGATACAGCTTGTCTGCCAGCTGTGGGCCTTGACTGAAGGAGCCCTATGGACCAGAACACCCAACAAAAGAAACACAGGCATGGAGAAAGTAATCAGAAGGAGCACCCCCAAGACCCAGGAGTAGACTAGAATCAGAGTCCATCAACCAAAACCATCTTGTGCTGTAATCAAACCTCCAAGTTCATCAAAGAAGAAAATAGCAAAATAATCTATCCAAAGCACAGCAACCTCAAAGACCAAAGGAACATGAGCCCACACAAATGAGAAAGACCCAGCAGAAGAACTCTGGTAACTCAAAAAGCGTGTCTTCTTATCTCTAAACAGTCACACTAGTTCCTCAACAATGATTCTTAGCCAAGCCGAAACAGCTGAAACATCAGAAACATAATTCAGAATATGGATAGGAACAAAGATCATCAACATACAGGAGACAGTCAAAACCCAATCCAAGAAACCTAATGATTACGATAAAACAATACAAGAGCTCATAGACAAAGTGGCCATTATAAGAAAGAAACAAATTGAATTGATAGAGCTGAAAAACACTCTACAATAATTTCACAGTGAAATTGCAATATTACCAGCAGAATTGACCACGTGAGAAAACAGTCTCAGAGCTTGAAGACTGGCTTTCCAAAATAACTCATTCATATAAAAATAAAGAAAATAAATAAAGAAGAATCAACAAAACCTTCAAGAAATATAAGATTATGTAAAGAAACCAAATTTATGACTCATTGATGTCTCTGAAAGAGAGAGAGAGAAACCAAGCAACTTGGCAAACATATTTCAGGATATCATTCATGAAAATGTCCCCAAACGCTAGAGAGGACAGCATTCAAATTTAGAAAAATGCAGAGAACCCCTGCGAAATACTACACAGGAAGACCATCCTCAAGACGCATAATCATAAGATTCTCCAAAGTCTAAATGAAGAAGAAAAAAACAGAAGGGGCAGGTCAACTACAAAGGGAATCTTATCAGGCTAACAGCAAACCTGTTAGCAGAAACATTGCAAGCCAGAAGAGACTGGGGCGGGGGGCAACATTTAGCTTTCTTAAAGAAAATAATTTTGAATAATTTTGAACCAATAATTTCATATCCAGCCAAGCTAAACTTCATAAGCAAAGGGGAAATAAGATCCTTTTCAGACAAGCAAGTGCTAAAGGAATTCATTACCACCAGACCTACCTTGCAAGAGGTCCTGAAGGGAGTACTAAATATAGAAAGGAAAGATCATTACCAGCTACTGCAAAAATACATGTAAATACATAGATCAGTGACACCATAAAGCAGCCACACAACGAAGTCTGCATAATAACTAGCTAACAATATGATGACAGGATCAAATCTACTACTAACCTCAGATGTAGATGGTCTAAGTGCCCCAATTAAAAGGCACAGAGTGGTACATTGAATAAAGATGCCCAGCCCAACCGTATGCTATCTTCAAGAGACAAGTCTCACATGCAAAGACACACATAGGCTCAAAGTAAAGGGATGGAGAAAAAAAATCTATGAAGCAAATGGAATACATAAAAAGGGAGGGATTTCTGTTCTATTTTCAGACAAAACAATCTTTAAACCAACAAAGATCAAAAAAGGCAAAGAAGTGTATTGCACATTGGTAAAAGACTCAATTCAATAAGAGGACCTAGGAAGAGGTCATACAATAATAATGGGATAAAATAACACCTCACTGATAGTATTAGACAGATAATCATGGAAGAAAACTGACAAAGATATTCAGGACCTGAACTCAATTATTGATCAATGGACCTAACAGACATCTATAGACCTCTCCACCCCAAAACAATAGAATATACATTCTTCTCATCTGTACATGGCACATACTATAAAATTGACCACACAGTTAGGCATAAAACAATATCCAGCAAATTCTTAAAAATGAAATCATACCAACCACATTCTTGGATCACAGTACAATAAAAATAGAAATCGATGTGATGAAAATTGCCCAAAACCACACAATTACATATAAATTAAACAACCTGCTCCTGAATGATTCCTGGGTAAATAATGAAATTAAGACAGAAATCCACGAACTCATTAAAGCTAATGTAAACAAACATACACCATAACAGAATTATCTGGGACACAGCCAAAACAGTATTAAGAGGGAAGTTTATAGCTGTAAACACCCACATCAAAAAGTTAGCAAGATTTGAAATTAACAACATAACATTACAATTGGAGGAACTAGAGAAACAAGAGCAAACCAGCCCCAAAGCTAGCAGAAGACAAAAAAACCAAAACCAGGGCCGAACTAAAGGCAATTGAGACATGCAAAATGATACAAAAGATCAGTGATCTATCTATATGATTATATGTATTATATTAACAGATTCAATGCTATTTATATAAAACTATTTATATAAAACTACAATGACATTCTTCACAGAATTAGAATGAAACTATTTTAAAACTTACATGAAACCAAAAAAACAGCCCACATAGTGAAGGCAGTCCTGAGCAAAAAGAACAAAGCTGAAGGCATCACATACCTGCCTTCAAATTATACTCCAAGGTTACAGTAACCAGAACAGCATCGTACTGGTAAAAGAACTGACACAATGACCAATGGAACAGGATTCAGAGCCCAGAAATAATGCTACACACCTACAACCATCTGATATGTGACAAAAACAAACCATGGAGAAAGGACTCTTATTCAACAAATGTGTGTGGGATAACTGGCTAGCCATATGCAGAATATTGAAACTGGACTTCTCCCTTACACCATATACAAAAATCAACTCAAAATGTAAAAGACTTAAATGTAAAACCTAAAACTATAAAATCTCTGAAGATAATCTAGGAAATACCATCCTGGACATAGGAACTAGCAAATATTTCCCAATGACAACACCAAAAGCAACTGCAACAAAAACAAAAATCGACAAATGGGACCCATTTAAACTTAAGATCTTCTGCACAGCAAGAAAACTGCCAAGACAATAAGCAGACAACCTACGGAATGGGAGAAAATATTTGCAAAATATACATTCAATAAAAGTCTAATATCCAGAATCTAAAGAATTTTGTTTTACATGCAAAAAACAAATAACTCCATTAAAAAGTAGGCAAAGGATATGAACACTTTTCAAAAGAAGACATATATGTTGCCAACAAACATGAAAAAATGCTTAACATCACTAATCATTAGATAAATGCCAATCAAAACCACAATAAGATACCATCAAACAGCAGTCAGAATGGCCACTGTTAAAAAGTCAAAAAATAACAGATGCTGGCAAGGCTACAGAGGAAAGTAAATAGTTGGTGGGGATGTCAATTAGTTCAGCCATTGTGGAAAGCAATCTGAAGCTTTCTCAAAGAACTTGAAACAGAATTTCCATTTGACCCAGCAATCCTATTATTGGGTATGTACCCAAAGGAATATAAATTCTTCTACCATAAAGACACATGCACACATATGTTCATTGCAGCACTACTCACAATAGCAAAGACATAACATCGACCTAAATGTCCATCAGTGGTAGACTGGATTTTTAAAAATGCGCTACATGTATGCAATGAAATACAATGAAGCCATAAAAATGAATGAGATCACATCCTTTGCAGAAACATTGATGGAGCTGGACATCCATTATCCTAAGCAAACTAACACTGCAACAAAAAACCAAATACTGCATTTTCTCACTTTTAAGTGGGAGCTAAACTTTGAGTACACATGGACACAAATAAAAAAAACAACAGATACTCGGGCCAACTTGTGGGTGGATGGTGGAGGAGGATGAGGATCCAAAAATTACTTAACAGGTACTATGCTTATTAGTGATGGGTGACAAAGTAATCTCTACGCCAACCCCCACAACATGCAATTTACCTGTATAACAAACCTGCACCTGTATTCCTGAACCAAAAATAAAAGTTAAAAAAAGGATAGCCTGAGATAAAATGATTACAACATATATGATACACAAGGGCTAATATCCATAAAGCAAGAAAAGCACCAAAAACACCATTTTGATTATTAATGGAATTGAACAGCTTTTGTTTTTTTTTCTAATCAAACTGTTTAATCAGCTGTTTATATTACAGAGCAGAATGTGAAATTTAAGTGCATTTTTTAAAAGTTTTACTTTACATTCCCAGGATACAAGAGCGGAACGTGTAGGTTTGTTACATAAGTATGCTTGTGCCATGGTGGTTTGCTGCACCTATCAACCCGTCATCTAGGTTTTAAGCCCCACGTGCATTAGGTATTTGTCCTAATGCTCTCCCTCCCCTTACCCCCAAGCCCCTCCTGGTGCTAGTGTGTGTTGTTCCCCTTCCTGTGTCCATGTGTTCCCATTGTTGAACAGCTATTCTACGTGAACTGAACATTTCTAACTTTTCTGTGAATCACCTATTTATATTTCCTTTGCACATTTTCCATGGGGCTGGATGTTTTTCTTATTGATTTACAAGAATTCTTTGTGTTTGGGATATCACTCTTACTGTGTTATATGATTTTTTCATTATTTTTTAAACTTGTTTCAAAATCTAAATTAATTGTTTCAAAACCAGCTGGTATACAAGAAAGGCTGTGAAGCATAAAGTTGAATATTTATGAGAGTTATACATTATGGTGTGATTTTATGATGCATTTCACTTATTTTTATAGTCTTAGCTACTGTTTAGGTTATTACCACCTTTTATTAGCCTTCGGTATAAAGAAAAACAAAACTCCAACATATAAATATATACTTTTGGTGGATATTTTTAAAAATTGGTGTTAACATGTTGTTTTGATATTGTAATACAAAATAAAGAAATGAGAAATACTTGTCAACTATTTATCATCAATTTCTTATTTATTTATTTATTCTTATTTCCAAAATCCAAGACCAACAGCAGTAGATAATTAGATGTTCTTTTAGTTTTATTCTTCATGGCTTCTAAAATAGTAAGTTAATTTAGCTGACAATTATTTTAAAATGTTTAAAAGTTGAAAACATCACCTAGGGCTGCAACAAGTCATCAATATGTGATTCATCAGTTTTCTTTCAGATTGTTATCTTAGATTGAGAAATTTAACCAATTTCCAAACCATTGAGAAACCAGCAGAGCCAGCAAAATTGGCAAAGCCTGAATTATGGGAGGATTAAATAAAATGATGTATACAGATCAGTTATGCAATGCATGAAGCATACTGAAAATTCAAAAATGTTACATGATAAAGTGAAAATAATTCGTCAGTTATTCACAGTTATCTTGTGAGGTGTAGCTATTACTGCTTCCCTGTTCTACGGGAGAGAACATGGAGGCATAAAAAGACTAAGCAATTTTTTGAATATCCCACAGCTAATAAGTTGCAGAACCTGTGTTCATAACTACCGTCATATTTCCTCTCTAATGCTGCACTGAAATGGAAGTATAAAATTTTGAAATAAAAACCAAAACCTGAAAAGGGGGATTAAATATTTACCAGTGAGCAGTAGGCGAGAAAGATTAGGAAACAATTCCATAGTGCGTGAACAACAAACTAATTATTTCAATCCATTTAATTTCCTCCACAGATTCTGCTTTTATATGGCATAATGTAGGTTTTCATGAATATCCTATAATTCCGTAGAATAAATTAACTGATTATAGTTTGGACTTTTTTTTTTTTGAGCCTGGGCTCTTATTGCCCAGGCTGGAGTGCAATGGTGTGATCTCGGCTCACTGCAACCTCCGTCTCCCGGGTTCAAGAGGTTCTCCTGCCTCAACATTCCCAGTAGCTGGGATTACAGGCATGCCCCACCATGCCCAGCTGATTTTGTATTTTTAGTGGAGATGGAGTTTCTCCATGTTGGTCAGGCTGGTCTTGAAATCCTGACCTCAGGTGATCCGCCCACCTCGGCCTCCCAAAGGGCTGGGCTTTTTTTGTAAAGTTGATCATACTCTAAAACAGCCAGAATCACAGCCACTGTCCACATGTGGTTATGAACGTTTCAAAGCAATTAATTAAAGTAAATGTTTGCCTCCTCAGTCCCACTAGCCATATTTTTAGCATTCAGTAGCTCTGTGTGACACCACTCTGGACACTGGAGTTTACAACTTTCCTAGCATTGCAGCAAGGTCTGATAGAAATTGCTAGTGTAGGAGTATATATTTTATTCATCTAATTGATGAAACAACAGACCCAGTTTCATACTCCGTTGTTCTAAAACATAGATGCAGACATAGCACTTGCTGTGTTAAATCCTTAGTCAGCGAGTGTAATGGTTTATAGAAGTGACAGATTCTATAGTCACAGTGTCTTGAAGCCTTTTTTTTAATAATAAAAAAAAAAGACTTTATTTTTTAAAGCAGTTTTAGATTCACAGAAAAATTGAGCAGAAGGTACATGCATAGCCTCTCCCACTATTAACATGCCCACCAGAGTGGTGAGCGACAGCTTAGTTGTTTCCAACTTGGGCAATTATGAATAAAGCTGCTATGAATATTTGCATGCAGGTTTTTTCCACACCTTTGGGTAAATGCCAAGGGTCATGATTGCTGAATCATACTTTTAGTTTTATAAGAAACTGCCAGACTGTCTTCCAAAGTTACTGTGCAATATTGCATTCCCAGCAGCAATGAATGAGAGTTCCTGTTGCTCCACATTTTTGCCAGCATTTAGTGTTGTCAGTGTGTTTTCACTTTCACCTAGCTCAAAATGTTTTTAGTGTCTTTTGAGATTTCTGTTTTGATGCATGTGTTATTTAAAAGTGTACTGTTTAATCTCCAAGTACCTTTGAATTGTTCAGCCATCTTTCTCTTATTGATTTCTAGATTAATTCCATTGCACTCTGAAAGCAGACATCAAAATGATGTTTATTATTTTAAATACGCTAAGATGTGTTTTATGGCCCAGAATGTGGTCTATTTTGGTGAATGTTGCATGTAAGCTTGGGAAGAATGTGTAATCTGCTCTTGTTGGATAAAGTAGTCAGTGCCAATTATATCCATCTCTTTGTTGACTGTTGTTGAGTTCAACTACGTTTTTACACATTTTCTGCTTTCTGGATCTATCCACTACCGATAGAGGGATGTTGAAGTCTCCAATTATAATAGTGGATTTATCTATTTCTCCTTTCAGTTCTATTTGTTTTTGCCTTATGTATCTTGATGCTCCTCTATTTGGTGCTTACATATAAGGATTGTTATGTCGTCTTGGAGATTTCTCAGTGCCTTTTATTATCTCATTGATGCATTGCCACTCTCTTGAAAGATCCAGCAGTTGTGTTGATGAAAATTATTTGATACACAGATCACTGTATTACTTAGTTTATAAGCTAAGATTAGGAATAGCTGAAAAGAATTTGGACTTTAGGTTAATTTCTCACACTTGTTTGGAATTTATATATGATAAATAATAAAATTATTGATTTTCTGAGAGGTGTCACAATGAAGAAGTAAGTTGTTGGTGTTAATTATCTCGTTAGCTGTGATATTATGTTGCTCAGTTTTTCCTAGTGTTTTACAGATTCCTGTGGCAAATTCTACCAAGCAAAGCTAAAGCAGCTTGATTTCCTGAATGATTCAGAGAAGTCCAGAACACACATAAATAACTGGATTGCTGAAAAAACTGAAGGTGAAAACATATTGGTATTTTATTTCAATAATATTTCAAACAGTCTTACAGTTAGTTTCTTCATAAAACTGTCGCATATGACAAGGAGTGCTTTTTTTCTCTAAATCACTATGCAAACTTTAAAAACTTGCTTCTGAAATATTGCCAGAGTGTAGACCTTTTCTCTAGCTTTATCCCTGCTCTTATCATCTATCTGTGATATCTCTCAATATGCAGTACATCTCTTCCAGAAGAACCTACACATTTTTGTTGTTAATATTAGATAGGGTTCTATTCACACATAGCATTAACATTTGAATTTAAAGGCCTGCCTCTCTGGTATTGCCTATGCGCTATGGTTTATCTATGTAATGTGGCAGGATGCTTGGCCATGTCTTTTCTTTTCTTTTCTTTTCTTTCTTTTCTTTTCTTTTTCTTTTCTTTCTTTTTTCTTTCTTTCTTTTTTTTTTTTTTTGAGACAGAGTCTTGCTCTGTTGCCCAGGCTAGAGTAAAGTGGCACGATCTTAGCTCACTGCAACCTCCACCTCTTGAGTTCAAGCAATTCTCCTGTCTTAGCCTCCAGAGTAGCTAGGATAGCTGGGACTACAGGCACCTGCCATCATGCCCAGCTAATTTTTTATTTTTAGTAGAGGCAGGGTTTCACCATGTTGGCCAGGCTGGTCTTGAACTCCTGACCTCAAACGATCCACCCATCTCGGCCTCCAAAAGTGCTGGGATTGCAGGCGTGAGCCACAGCATCCAGCCAGCCATGCCTTTTTTAGGCTTTAGTTCTTAAACTGTTCTTACGCTTGCTACAACTGCTCACGTTTTTGCCAGTCTTTTATGTTTATTTCTTTAAACTATACGCACCAATCATTCCCTGCTATATATTATCAGGTCATCCTCTTCCCATTAATATCTACTTGTTTGTTTTATGCATTCTATTCAAATAGTGATGTTTTTATTACAAGAGCTCTATTTCGAGTTTTTGTTGCAGTGTTGTTACTATGGTCATTGGGAGGATAAGCATCCCTTTACATGGTTGTATTTTAGGACACCATGAACTACCTTCATGCATACTTGCTTTCTCAAACAGATGACATAATCTGAATATCCCTCCTGATAAAATCATCAGGGAATACTTTTAGCTAAATGGTTCTTTAATTCTTCTTAACAGGTAAAATTACAGAGATGCTCTCTCCAGATTCAGTTGATTCATTGACTAAGCTGATTCTCGTGAATGCCATCTACTTCAAAGGAAACTGGGAAAGTCAGTTTGTGAAAGAGATGACCAGGGAAATGCCTTTTAAAATTAGCAAGGTGAATATTTTTCAATTTCAATGGTGATTCTTGGGAACAGTCTCCGTCTTCACGTTGGCTTTAAACCTTGACTCTTGGTAGCTTTGACATGACCCTTTGGTAGTCCAGCAGCAGGACTGCCCTCCAAACTTAGGGGCCTTTCTCCTACCCTTCATCTCCTTTTTGTGTCTCATCAACAGTGGCTACATACTCCCAGCCTTCTGGTCCAGCTCCCTATCTCATCTGTATTCACATCTATACCACAAATCTGAGTCTATAGCCCTTGGCTTCCCAAAACTTGTGAGATAAAGTTCAAATGAGTGGTATGATATGTGAGGCTCTTGGATCTTGCATATTTCTCTATCTTCATTTCTCAACAGTACCTATATGCACCTTTCTTTCTTTCATTGTTCCTTCTGGAAAGCCTTTCTGACAGTGCACCTCCCTAAGCTGTCTCTTCCTCCAAGCCATCACAGCGATCCCTCCCGCTCCATGGTGGCATTGCAGTGGTTGAATCAGGTGTCCCTTTTCCCACTTTGTTTGTTGCCATTTGAGTGCAGAGACTGCTACCTTACCAGTGCTTATCTCACTCACACTTGTGCTCAACAAGTACTGAACCAATGAATTATGTTCAGTCTTCTGTTGATAATAAAGACGAATAAGCACAAATTTTAACCTAAAAACTAGGTGAGCAAAAACACTTACACAGGACAGACATAGAGTGTAGCTACCTCCAACTTGGAATACATGATTTGCAAAAGGCCCTTTATCTTTCTCTAAATCGGGTTTATTCTTTCTTTTGTTTAACTCTAGAGATTTCAGGATATTTTCAAAAGTAGACAGAATAGATTAAGTTAATTATTAATCGCTAGTTAAATCTTCTGTGCCCACCTGAGCCTGATTGAGTCTTTGGTTTCTCAAGGAATGTATGTTCTTTCTGGCTTTGTTTTAAAATGAACTGTTCCATTTTCCCCTGGAAAACTATTTCTGTCCTTAAATTTTTTTTTTTTTTTTTTTTTTGTGAGACGGAGTCTCGCTCTGTCGCCCAGGCTGGAGTACAGTGGCGTGAACTCAGCTCACTGCAAGCTCTGCCTCCCGGGTTCATGCCATTCTCCTGCCTCAGCCTCCCAAGTAGCTAGGACTACAGGCGCCTGCCACCACCCCCAGTTAATTTTGTTTTTGTATTTTTTAGTAGAGACGGGGTTTCACCATGTTAGCCAGGATGGTCTCGATCTCCTGACCTTGAGGTCCGCCGGCCTCGGCCTCCCAAAGTGCTGGGATTACAGACGTGAGCCACCGCACCTGGCCTCTGTCCTTAAATTTTTTAAAACAAAATTTGTTTTGTTTTAAAATTTGTGTTAGGATTTCGTTAAACTGCAATTGACAGAAAACTCAACATGCAAGGTTTAAACTCTTGATACTCTTCCTCCACAATAGGAATTCTGGAGGTGGGCAGAGGCCAAGGCTGATGTGGGATGTAAGTGAAAGTTTCAGGGAATCACTCTCTCTTCTGCTCTGCCTTCATTACTTCCATGACTTACTTCCTCATGGTCACAAGCTGGTTCAGACATTAGATACACAATCCAGGCAAGAGAAAGCAGCAAGGACGAGGAAGAAGAGTAAATCTTGTCTTTCTAAGGTTCTGCCATTTTTCTCATGAAGGAAAACTTTTTTTCTTTATCTCACAGGCCAGAATTATTTTATGCTATAAGGAGATGAAGAATTCTGTTTTCCTTTCTAGTCTTTACACACACATACACACACACACACACACACAAAAAAAAAAAAAAAAAGTTGCAATGAATGTTAAGTGTACCAACCTATGTACTTTCTCAAAGGGTGAAGATTTTGAGATGATATACATTTTTATTTTAATTCTTTAATTACAAAATAAAATAAAACTTACCTATACAATTGCAAATTTAGTGAATCATTGAGTTACCACAAATGACCAAGATTGGATCCTTTCATATCACAAGACTAGAGGTATTGGGATCTGAAAGTGGGGAAAGGAATTTTCCTAGACCAGTGGTTGGCAGACTATGCCCAATGGCCAGGTCTAGTCCATCACTTATTTTTATAAATAAAGTTTTATTGAAATACAGCTTTGTTCATATGCTAAAATACTGTCTATAGGTGCTTTCATTGTACAACAGCAGAGTTGAGTATCATTGAGTGTCCCTAACTTGAAAATCCAAAACCTAAAGTGTTCCAAACATCTGAAACTTTTTGACCACCAACATGATGCTCAAAGAAAATGGCCACTGAAGCATTGTGGATTATAGATTTTTTTTTTTTTATACTTTAAGTTCTAGGGTACATGTGCACAATGTGCAGATTTGTTACATATGTATACATGTGTCATGTTGGTGTGCTGCACCCTTTAACTCGTCATTTACATTAGGTATATCTCCTAATGCTATCCCTCCTGATGCTGTCCCTCCCCCCTGATTTTAACATTAAAGATGCTCGGGACAGGCTCGGTGGTTCACACCTGTAATTCCAGCACTTTGGGAGGCAGAGGCAGGTGGATCACGAAGTCAGGAGATCGAGACCATCCTGGCTAACATGGTGAAACCCCATCTCTACTAAAATACAAAAAATTAGCTGGGTGTGGTGGGGCACACCTGTAGTCCCAGCTACTTGGGAGGCTGAGACAGGGGAATCGCTTGAACCTGGGAGGTGGAGGTTGCAGTGAGCCGAGATCGCACCACCGCACTCCAGAGCGAGACTCTGTCACACACACACAAGAAAGATTAAGGATGCCCAACCAGTAGGTATAATACAAATATTTCAAAATCTGAAAAAAATCCAAAATCTGAAACGCTTCTGGCCCCATACATTTCAGATAAGGGACACTCACTCAGCAATTGAGCAGAATTATTGTGTAGAATATAATCATGGTCCTCGAATCATTCTTACTTTTTGAGGATGCATTAGCAACAGATGTGGTGTTCTTCTAGTAAGTTGTGTTAATTTTTCTTTTTTTTTCAGTATTTTTGTTGTTAAGTTTGTTTCTTCATTTATTTAATGAACAGTGATTGAGCGCTCACTATATGTCATGTATTGTGCTAGGTACTATTCCAGCCATGTTCAAAATCTGCAAAGTGTCCCTCTCCTCATGGAGCTTACATGTTCCTCGGGGAGAAAGACAGTAAACATATATTAAAAAGCAGTGCTATGGAGACAGGTACAAAGAAAAGGTGATAGAAAGTTGAGGTGGGGCAACACAACTTCTGGTAGGGGTCTCAAGGAATCCCTCACTGAAGGAGGTGGTATTTGAGACAAGGACAGAAGGAGGTGAGGCCATATGTGTTACAGGTTCTGGGGGAATGAGTTCAGTGGGCAGAGTTGAGATAGTTTGTCCATGGATCCGTGAAGCAACCACTCTGAGTGTAGCAGACAAGCAAAGGGAGTGCAGTAAGAGGTGAGATCAGAGAGGCAGTGGAGGACAAGCTCCTGACATGATTTGCCAGTTTTTTCAAAGACTTCAGCTTTCACTCTGAGTCAGGAGGGTTTTCAGTTGAGGAGTGATGTGACTTATGTCTTAACAGGGTCTCTCGGGCTCCTGTGTTGAGAATAATCACAGGGAGGATAAGGGCAGAAATAAGGCAATCACTTACAAGTTTATTGCATCGTCCAGGACTAGGATGATAGCAGCGGAGGTAGGATGCACAGGTTAGATTTTGGTTACGTTGTAAAAATGGAGCTGATATAATTTGCCAAGGGTCAGATATGTGTTGTGAGAGAAAGATGGGAGTCAACATTCATTCCAGGGTATCCGACAACTGGACAGATGGCGTCCCCCTCAACTGAGATGGGACAGAAAACAGATGGAGCAGATTGGGAAGGGGTTGTGAGGAGCCCAGTGTTACAAGTTAGACTGGAGGTTGGTTTTATATGTTCAGATGCTGATGTTGAGTAGGGCAGTGAAATTTATGAATTTGGACTACTGAGGTGAGCTCCAGGCCAGAGGTGCAGATTTGGGTTTTATATTTAAATTCATAAGACTAAATGAAATGATAGGGGTGAAAAGAAATCGTTTTCCTCTATATTCGCAAGTTCTTTGGCTGGGACCTTGTAAAGTGACAAAAGAGAATTAACAAGAGAAAAACGAACAGAAATTTATTAACTTGTGCATCACATACGTACATGGGAAAACTCAGTGATAAGTAATTTGAAGAAGTCATTAGAATTTGTGGTGTTTTTACCCAACTTCGTAGGAGAAAGGGAGGGGAACAAAGGGCACTTGGGAAAAACAAATGCCTTTTGTGGAAAGATAAATGGATCCTTTTGGAGCAGAATCGATGGCAGAGGTAATAGGCTTGTGACAATGTCTGGCTGGGTGTGTGCAGACTTTTCATCTCTAAGAAAATTAGAATTGTTACCAAGGAAGAGAATAATGAAAATTGAGTTTTTTCGGGGAGATTCTGCTTTTAGGCAGATAGGCTATTTCAGGAACTCTAATGCCTTCAGTTCAAAATATTCTTAAACCAAAGTGGTATATTTCAGAGTGGCATATCGTGATCTCCTTCAAGATCACCAACAGAAAGCAAGGTAAGGATTGAGCCCTGGGTAGCCCAGTGTTTGGAGACTGAGGTAATGACCATGAACCAGTAAAGGAAGGGTCTAATACGGGGTTCTAGAGACCAAAGAAAGAAAGCATTTGTAGGGGCAGAAAGTGACCAACTCTGTTGATTATGCTCAATATTCAACTCTTGTGCTTCAACTTAATGTGTATCTGTTTCCTTTCTAGAACAAAGAAAAACCTGTGCAAATGATGTTTAAGGAATCCATCTTTAAAATGACCTATGTAAGGAAAATATCCAGCCAAATTCTAGTGCTTCCCTATGTTGGAAAGGAACTGAATATGATCATTTTGCTTCCCAATGAAGACACTGATTTGAAAATGGTAATGAGTGTTCAAAGTATGCATTTTATCATAGTAAAGGCTCTCACAAGCCTTTTAGGAAAAAAACTTTGAACATTTGCTTTTACCAGTGTTTCCCTGACATATTTGGCCACATGCTCTTTTCTCTTTTCATGATTACATCCAGTGGGGTGGTGTTCTAAGTGTTGAACACAATTCAGAAAATACTCTTATCCTAGAATGGGCTCAGGTTGAGGGTCAACTCTGAACTCTGAACCAGGTCAGAGTTCAATGTCCTGCTTTACAATTTAGAAATCTGTACTCTTTCAGGCTGTTTATTCCTATGGAAAATGGTGGCAGTACCTCCCTATGAGGGATGTCATAGGATGGAAGACATAGTATATATAATGCATTTGTTTCGACGCACAGAGTATGCCATTGACTAATATTAGTAGTCTTCTCCACAACCTTGCCCCATAGTTGTAAGTTTGCTCTTTAGAAAGCAGTCATGTGGGGAAACAGCTGCTGTGACTCCGTGTATCATTTGAGGATCTTGTTAGAAAGAAGATTCTGATTTAGTAAGACTGGAATGGAGGAGCCTGAGAATCTGCATTTCCACCAAGCTCCTCGGCGATACTGAGGCTGCTAGCCCATGGACCACACTGAACAGCAAGGTTGTAGAGAGTCAATGAAAAATTTAGCTGGAGAGTAATTTGAGTTTCTAGAAAACTAATCCTTTTGCCTGCAATAGATGAGTTGGAAGTATCGATAATAGAGATAGGTCAGAAGGGATGTTGCTATGCCTTTCAAGCAAGACATGACAAAGGCCTGAATGAAGGCAGTGGCAGCAGAGATGAAGTAAGGGCCAGATGAGAAATTTAAATTTGGAAATTTAAATTAACAGAGATTTGGAAATTTAAATTAACAGAAAATGATGATGGATTCATTGGAAGAAAGTTTGGATGGAAGAAAAGGCAAGTCTGAGATGTCCTACCTCAACATGCTGCTGTTAAGCTACAACACCAAACTTTGTAAGAACAGCTGTTCTTATACAAATGCAGCCAAACTGTAAGATTCTGCCTCAGGGAAATGGTTTGACTAAGTTTCTGGAAATGAAGAGTCAAAGCACAGAAATATAAAATCAATTCATATTTGAATGGTTTAGCATTACTGTGCTGTCATCCAGGTGTGTGCAGTCCAATATGGTAGCCACTAGCCACCTGTAACTATTTACATTTACATTAGTTAAAATTAAATAACATTTTAAAAATCCAGGCTTCCTTTATACTACACACACTTCTAGTGCTCCATAGCCATATTTGGCTCATGGCTATCACATTTGGCAGCATAGCCATACATCGTTAACATCATAGCAGAAAACTGTATTGGGTAACAGTGATCTAGACCCTAAAATATCCAACACTCTTCTTCTAGGTGGAGAAAAAACTTTCTTATGAGAGATTCATAGAATGGACAAACCCAGACAAGATGCATGAACGAGAGATGGAAGTTTTCCTTCCTAGATTTAAACTAGAGGAAACTTACAACATGGAGGATGTCCTTCGCAGTATGGGCGTGGTCGATGCCTTTGAACAGGACAGGGCAGACTTCTCAGGAATGTCATCTAAGAAGGATCTGTACTTGTCCAAGGTCATGCACAAGTCCTTTGTGGAGGTCAATGAGGAAGGTACAGAAGCAGCAGCAGCTACCACCGAAGAAATAGTTTTATGTTGTGCCAGTTACTCCCTCAGGTTCTGTGCAGACCATCCCTTCCTTTTCTTCATCCAGCACAGCAAAACCAATGGTATTCTCTTCTGTGGCCGGTTTTCGTCTCCATAAGGACATAGGTAGTCATTGGATATAGTCCTTCTCTTTTCTCTTAGTGACCTACATTTCCTCCACTCTTTATAGTGTGCCTGTGACCCAAAGTGACTTTATATTGCAGCAGTCAAAAATGAGATGTTAGGAATCTAATTTTGAAATTCCTTATTGAGAACCCTTGTGTGTGTGTTTGCATGTTAAATGTTTTCTAGAGTCTGAACTTGTCTCCAAGGATTTTGTGGTCACTTGGCAGGTGGTATCAATGACCACTTAGTCAAACCCCTCTGCTTGAAATGAGGTGTTACCCTCTCCCCACTGCCCACACCAATATATTCCAACTGTTAGAGCCATCTGCTGTCTCTTCACTTTGTATATGGTGCCACCCTCACAGAATGCTATCCTTCTGTTTTCCCAAACACAAGAAGATACATGTTATTTTCTGTCTTCTCTGTTCAATAGTATTGACAAATGTGGGCCCATTTTTAATGGAACAATAGAAAGTGAAATGGAGACTGGGGAGGAAGTATGGTGAGCAGGACTCAGCAATTCTCAGAAGTGGCCCAGCAGGGTGGCTCACACCTGTAACCAGCACTTTGGGAGGCCAAGATGGGCGGATCATTTGAGGCCAGGAGTTTGAGACCAGCCCGGCCAACATGGTGAAACCCGGTCTCTACTAAAAATACAAAAATTAGCTGGGCATGGTGTTGCATGCCTATAGTCCCAGCTACTTGGGAGGCTAAGGCAGGAGAATCACTTGAACCTGGCAGGTGGAGGTTGCAGTGAGCTGAGATCGTGCCACTGTGCTCTAGCCTGGGTGAGAGAGCGAGACTCTGTCGAAAGAAAGAGAGAAAGAGAGAAAGAAAGAAAAAAGAAAGAAAGAGAAGGAAGGAAGGAAAGAAAGAGAAACAAAGAAAAAAGAAAGAAAAGAAAGAGAAAGAAAGAAAGAAAGAAGGAAAGAAAGAAAGAAGAAAGAAAGAGAAAGAAAGACATTTTCAGAAGCGACCTGTATTCCAGCTCTTCAGAAGCTGGCACAGAGGGTGAGAGAGCAGTTAACCGAGACCAGTGAGAATTCAGTCCAATTTCCCGGGTGTTTCTGTTTTAATCATAGTTTGCCTTCACAGGGATCAGTGGGTCACAAGCCTATTCAAATGTACAACTCTCCACTTTCTCTGAAAATTTACACTTGCTATCAGGAGGCAGAGATGATTATACATGTTCTGTTCACACTAATGTAGTCTGAGACAGCTTCACGGGTAAACATCACATGTCGTTCTATATTTGAAATATTTTTTGAAAAGGACGTTAAGCTTTCTGTGGCCATTTGTGTTACAGGCTTGAAATGCAACTGCTGTGATCAGTGATAAGGGAACACACTGATGATTTAGATTGAATAGGGAGGGTTATATTGTTTTCTAGGGCACAGCTAAAAAGGCTTATTCCATCAACCCCCTTGCAGCCAGAAAGACCCTGAGCCCTCAGAACTTCACTGACACAACCCATATTTTCTTTCCATAACTGGCCCACTTTTCCCTTTGCACCAAAGCCAGCTAGCTAGCTTCAGGGAGAGAATTGGACTGAGGATTATAAGGAAACATCCACGTTGTATGTGGGCTGAGAGAGGAAAGCGGGAGTATCGGAGGTTGCCGGGTTTGCTACTCTCATTCCTCTTCCTCCTCTGCCCAACACTTGGACTTGGAAAGAGCTCTGAAAGGTGGGGAGTAATCAGCTCATGTGATTCTCCCACTGCAGAGAGACTCTGAGTGTTACAGCCAGGGGCCACAGGGTGGCGCCCTGTTCCTCAGGAAAGCACATGCCTCTTTGCACTGGCTTGCGGATAGTCCAGTCAAGTGCAGTAAGAGGTGGGAGTGGGGAGTGTAAATAGAGTAGTCTCTAACTATCCAAATAGGAAGGTGTTTTTTTTTTTTTCTCTCTTTCCTGGCATGAAGATAATCAAATCATTTCAATAGTGAATTATGAAAATGAATGATAATGGTTTTATCTGTTATAGAAATATAACATAATCAGACTTTAGCCATGTAAACCATAAAACATAGAGATAACAATATGCACATTGTTCCTAGAGCGTTTTGTAAAATTATGTTTGTCATATTCTCTTTGAAGAGTTATCACTCAATATTTTATTTCTGTCTTGTAAGGCCTGAAATCTTATGTGCTGCCTTGACATCTATGGGCTTCTCAGGGCCTCAGAGACCTGGCCACCCAGTCCCCTGCTCTTGTCAGATATGTGCACCCTGTTCACCCACTGAGCAGGAAGCCTCCTTCCCCTTCTGAGTTCCCCTATCGGCCAGTCAGTGCTACCCCACCTGGGTCTCAACCTGGCTCACTGCCCTCCAGCCTGGAAAATTATTCAAACAAGCCTGTCACATCTGGAGGAACCAGGAATCGCCTCTTCCTCTTGTTAGTGCAAAGCCTGCCTTCCACAGCCCCTGCTGGTTCACTCTTTTCCCAAATGCAACTCTCCTGTGACCCTGCATGGCATGCAGTGACCTCCCTCCTTGGGCTCTTAGCAGATGTGACTAATAAACTGCTGCCAGTTTCATCTGTCCAGTGTCTCATGCTATGTGTCTGGTTGTCTCCTACTATTTAGTGGGGGAGATCCCTCCTTCGCCAACAAGGTGAATATGAGATGATCAAAACAACTATAGCAAAAGGTCCAGCCTCCCAAATAATAACTCCATGTCTTTTGTGAAATTGCACTAAGACATTTCCTTTACACTATGTAGTGTTTCTTGTAAGGATCCACAAAGTGAGTTCCATTTAGAATTGAATTCTAGGGAAAAAAGTTTATCTCACCTCTTCAGAGATGTTTACTGAATACCTTCTTTGCACTGGACATTTTACATAGATTATTTAATCCTCAGGGATAATAAACCCATGAGGAATCTGAGACTCAGAAGTAACTCGAACAAGTTCTTGTAGCTAGCAATGAAGTAGAATGTGGATCCAATGTCTGGTAATGCCAAAAACCGGAAAATTACTCAGACAAGCCTGGTACCTCCAGAAGAGCCATGGGTAATCTCTTCCTCTTGTTATCATGAAACTTGCCTATATCAGCTCCTACCAGAAGGGCAGCTGTCAGCATAGTGCAGGAAGAGTAGGGACCAGAAACCTGTCTCCCTTTAACATGAAGTCTGATTTCTTTGGCTGTGTTATCCCATCTGAAAAGTGGGACTCGGAAACTTCCGGCACCAAAAGCACATCATCCTGGATCCAGGGATGAGCATCCTGGGATACAGACCTAAGGTCAGGTGCATCTGGGTGCCATGAACTCTGGAAGCATTGCTACCCCCTCCAGGAGTCCTGAATGGAGGTCCTGAGAGCCTTCACTCCTCCTATGCATCAATAAATGGGAACTCTAAGGCTCTTGCATCCCTCTTCTCAAAGAGGGCTGCAGGGCCACAATTGCAAAGGAGAGGTCCACAGCAGGGGATGGTTTAGAGACTGAGAAGATGCAGGCTGTACCCGCATGAGGCACCCCTCAAGAAGCTGATGCTCTTCGGCATGTGAAAGATGGCCTTTCCTTTCCTGACCTGAAGCTTCTGTGTTGAAGGAGATGGAGGGGGCAGAGGACTGGAGGGAGGTTTCCAGTTCTGTGGGCTTGCTGTACAAGCTGACGTTAATCTGATACAGGTCATAGCATGGACCATGCACACCTGATTGGCATATCTAGTGGCCGTTGGGGAAAGCAGCATAAAATTCTTCTCCCACCTATACTAGTCTTGAACTCCTGTCCTCGTGATCCACCCGCCTTAGCCTCCCAAAGTGCTGAGATTACAGACGTGAGCCACTGTGCTAGGTCGAAAGTAGTTTGCTTTCTCTAGCTACTTGTGACCAAGCATACAATGTTTTATCAGTGAATTCCTTACATATTGTCCTTGAAGGATTCTGGAGAGGATCCGGAACAGAGACAGATTCACTAGTTATCATCCCAAATTTAATGACAGGTTTGCCTGATCACTCCATTGCTGTGCCAGGTATCAATTTATTGTTTATCAGCTCTAAATCTACCTTTGCGGACTTTATGGTAGTAAACCTGGATCCTACAACATGAACTTGACTGACTGGCCCAGTGTTCGGCTTTGCCAGTAGAGGGAGCTGAAGAGACACTGTAAGAAGATAGCAGTAGAAACGCACTTTCTGGATTCTGATCTTAGGATTATTCAGTGTAGGCACCCAGCAGCCCACTTGGTCATCTGTAGCCACATTCTCAGGGCATGCTTTCTCCACACAGTGGTCATTTCTGCCTTTGGTCAAGATGCAGCTTCTGGCAACTATATTTCCTACCAGGCATTTGCTTCTATGGACCAGCCACAGCCTGCCCACACCCTCCAGCAAGGGCAGATGGCTTCTTCTAAGCCAGCTTTGGCCATCTGGCAAGTTTCATAACCACTGCAGACTGCATGTTCCTGTGGCAGCCACACCTTCAAAGAACTCTGAATATCAGCCTTGTGACATTTAGTCACGTTAGTTTGCTCAGGTGGGTATAATAAAATACCATAGTCTGGGTGTGGTGGCTCATGCCTGTAATCCCAGCACTTTGGGAGGCCAAGGTGGGCAGATCACCTGAGGTCAGGAGTTAAGAGACCATCCTGGCCAACATGGTGAAACCCCGTCTCTACTAAAAATACAAAAACGAAAAAAAAACAAAAATAAAAAAATTAACTGGGCATGGTGGCACCTGCCTATAGTCCCAGCTACTCAGCTGAGCCAGGAGAATCACTTGAACCCAGGAGACAGAGGTTGCAGTGAACCAAGATCATGCCACTGCACTCCAGCTTGGGCAACAGAGTGAGACACTGTCTCAGAAAATAAAAATAAAAATAAAATACCATAGACTGGGCAGTTTAAGCAACTGGCATTTCTCAGAGTTTTGGAGGCTGGGAAGTCCAAGATCAGGTGCTAGGAGATTTGGTTTCTGATGAGGGTTCTATTCCTGGCTTGCAGAAGGCCACCTTCTAACTATGTTCACATGGCAGGGACAGCAATTTCTCTCTTCTTCTTTTAATGCCACCAATTCCTTCAAGAGGGCCCAACCCTCCTGACTTTATTTTACCCCAACTAACTCCCAAAGGCCCTGTCTCCAGATACTATCATCTTAGGGGTTAGGGCTTTTACATAAAAATTTTGTGAGGACATAATACAGTCCATAGCGTATGTCTTTTCCTAAGTCTTTAGCTCTTTTTTTTCCCACTTACCCCAAGACACGAAGTGACCATTTCTCTTTTGTACCTTCTATATCTGTTCCCATTACAGTGTTTTTTAAAAAATCTATTACTTAATAATTCTTTATATTAATTCTCTTCTCTTCAAATCTCTGATGTAGTTTCTGTTTGCAGAGTGAACACTGCCTAATATAACTGAATAAACATCTTTCATACTATTATGAAAGAGTGTGGCAGAAGCTTGAAGTCCACAGTGCGGGTCTACCAAACACATTCTGGCTTGAGGGAATGCAGATATTAGAAAAACTACTCCACTAAAAACTGAAAATTCTGAGATTAATCCTGAACCAGACAGGACACTAGAACAAGTGGCATGAACTCACACTGTTTCAACAATCAATAGTAACTATTGATAAGCTAAAATCTGAGAGGATATCAAGATATCTCCCATTCAACTTTCCTATCTGCAACACATTCAATCAAAGCACAAAAAGATACATTTAGAAACCAAAGAGACCTTTCTAACTGCCTCCAAACTCTGTTACTTAATACTTCCCCTTAACCTCCTTCAAATTAACGGAGAGACTGACAATTCACTAATGAGGGACTAATGGCAGTTTCCAGGCAATGCCATATCAGAAGACTTTTTTTCTTTTATAAGTTCCTTGAAATACAATACCAGGCATGTTAATGTAATGCTTTTCACATTAAGGTCCACTGGGTTCTCCATACCCTTGGTCAGCAGATGCTCTACAACATGTATGTTTCATTGCTTACATTTGTCTTGGTAACAATTTAGACACTTTAATATAAGCATTGTCTTAGTCTGTTTTGCATTGCTATACAGGAATACCTGAGGCTGGGTAGTTTATAAAGAAAGGAGGCTTATTTGGCTCATGTTCTGCAGACTATACAAGAGGTACGGCACTGGCATCCCCGGGCTTCTGGAGAGGGCTTTTGTGCTATGTCAAAAGACATTGAACCTTGGGAGGCGGAGGTTGCAGTGAACCTGCAGGTTCAACGAGGAAGAGGTCAAAGGGGATGCAGGTACATGCGAAGAGGGACCAAACACGGGGAGAAAGCTTACTTTATAACAACCCACTCTTGGAGGAACTAATCCATTCCATAAGAGCTAATTCTACCTCACTGACTACCAGGAGAACAGGACCAAGGCTTTCACAAGGAATCCACCTATATGACGCAGACACCTCTCCCTAAGTAGAACACTGGCACACCAGGAACTAAATCGCAGTGTGGGTTTTGGTGGGGACAAAAATCCATACCCAAACCACAGCCAGTATATTTTGGATGATCTAGACATCCACTTGATAACTCAGTAGTCTTTTGAATTTAGGATTGTGCTGTTAGTAAGCAGTACTAATTTGTCTGAAGCAGATCCTGTAAAATGATTCATTAACTCAAAGGACTAACCAAATAATATTCAAGAAGGTTTTAGTTGTTTGAATAGAGAGAAATGGTGGGAGAACTGAAAAGAGAATGTACTTGTGTCAATTGAATGTACCCAATAGGATAGGTACACCGGTCTCAAAAAAATTGGCACTAATGCAGTCAGAGCACATTTGAAGTTAAAAATAGGAATTTACCTACAGCAAAATAGCACCACAGATCACATACAGGGACACTCCACTTCATCATTTAGCCCAACTTTCCCTAGAGAGTGAACACTCCATTCCTTAAGTGTTATCACAATCGAATTAATTTTTCCTAACATTTATTCGTTTCCATTAAACTCTTCTTCCATGACTGAATATATGAAACACTGTCCAATTGTCTTGTGACAATATTATTACTGCAGGGTGTGGCAGAAAAAGCAGTTCTCTGGGAATGTGGCCATACTGACTGTAGTCTCAATTCTTCCACGAATTCTTTATGGGACTCTGGGCAAATCACACAAACTACCTCTATTTCACCATCCTCCCCTGCAAAATTTCAACAATATGGTTCTTTCAAATGCTTACATTTTATGATGATATCTTTGTTTCTCTAGCATTAATTAGCTGAAGCAAGTGTGTTTTGCTTTTGTTGTTGTTTTTTTTTTTACACTTTCTCAAAACCAGGGACGCTTGCTGGGAATCTCATGGAAGATTGAGAGGTGTGGCCGGCATATATGAAGTAACTAACTGTTGCTGGAGTATATGTTCAGTCACTGAAGGATATATTGGAATTCCGGTGAGACTCTTTTTTTTTTTTTTTTTGAGACAGAGTCTTGTTCTGTTTCCCAGGCTGGAGTGAAGTGGTGCAATCTCAGCTCACTGCAACCTCGCGAGGTTCAAGCAGTTCTCCTTCTTCAGAGCCTCCTAGTAGCTGGGATCACAGACACCTGTCACCACGCCTGGCTAGTTTTTGTATTTTTAGTAGAAATGGGGTTTCACCATGTTGGCCAGGCTGGTCTCAAACTCCCGACCTCAGGTGATCCGCCTGCCTCGGCCTCCCAAAGTGCTGGGATTACAGTCATGAGCCACTGTGCCCCGCCCCATGAGACTCTTTAAGGTGGAGTATTTGTTCATTTTGTAACAAGGAGTACAGAGATCTCAAACCACCCTAAGAAGCTCCAATTATGCCTGGACTCTACTTTCCTCCTGACAAGTGGAAGTCTAATTTGGAGGCGCTGGTAGCTCAACCTGAGACTAGCCTGGGACTGTGCCCTTCCTGAGGTCCACAAAGTCAGGAGCCAAGGGAGTCAGACAAAACTAGGTCAAGGTTGAGTCAGGAGTTGAGAACCAGCAGATACTCCCCAGTACCAACTGAAGAGATGTGAAGTTAGGTATGAGGCAAGAAGACAGAAGATGAGGCTGAGGACAGTTTCTGAGGCACTGAATTATATACTCTGGAACATTATCAGTTACCTGTCGCCTCCCCAGTGGGCCGGGGGAAAGCTTCATGAGTGGGGAGCCTGTTCAGGCTCACTCTGAAATTGGGCTTCAGGTACTCTGAGAGAGAGGTTTCCCTTTAGGGACCAGCATTTAAATTGTCCATACTCAGAAAATAAATACAATTAATCTTCATGAATATAGACTTGCAGACAAATTCCTTAACTAGGAAAACAGACCAGTTCCACATTTCATTGCATTATTCCAAAAATTAGGTTTGTTCATTCTTAGATTCATCTTTGATTCTTCCTGCTCCCTCTTCCTTTCATGGTCCAAGAAATGATGCCAAATTTATGTCCTGGTAATTCCTCAAGGCCATGTCCTCCTGTCCATTTCTCCTGCCTCTGCTTCATTTCGGCTTTCCTCAACTCTCACCCATGCTCTGTCCCTAACACATGGTTAGGGACACACTGCAGGCAATGGTACCCTCCTACAATATACTCCATAATGCAGCCAGAGGGACCTTCGTAAATATAAATATGACAATGTTTCTCCCCAGGTTAAACTCCTTTTGTGTTTTCCCATAGTCCACAAGGGAACGAAGAAACCCCACCAAGAGAGTCCACATGGCCCTTCATGACATGGCCCTGTGGACACATCAGACGCTCTCTTGCAGTGCCTCATCCACACTATCTGAACCACTGCAGGCCTGGATACGTCATGGTTTTCATGGTGCTATCTTGTGCCTCTTTGCACCTGCATGCACTGTGTTTCCTACATGGGATGTATCTGTGTTTACAACCAAACTCCCAGGGGCCAAATTATATCCTTTGTAAAGGACTTCAAACCACCAGATATTTGCTGGAAGTTTCACGGAGGAGACAAGCATTTTTCATCATTTAATTTGTTTTGCTGGTCAAAGAGGAAAAGGAGTAGATGGACCAAGTGGGGTCCAAAGTCTGGATCTAGTTCTGACCAGCAAGGAGACATTGATGCACAACGGGGAAGTGACCTTGGCATTTTCAACTGGCCGAGCAGGTAAGTTTGGGCACAGTTCAAATGTGAGTCTGTAGCCACTAGAGAGAGAGGTTTCAAAGTCATGGAGAAAAGATGGGGGCGAATCCTGCACCAAGACTTACTGAGGAGAGTTCTTGGGAACAGTTACTTTTAGGATTCCACAGGGAAATCACTGAGCGAGTTTTACAAAATACTGTGGCCTGGTTCCCTCCCCCAGGAGAGCTTGACTTAATTGGTTTGGGGTGCAGAGAGGAATGTGGATATTTAAAAGCAGAATTCCCAAACTGAAGAGCGCTGCGAAAGCTTCCTGCAGGAGACATTATTTGAACTGAATTTTGAAAGACAAGCTTGCATGCCAGGAACCCCATGTATATGAATGGAGGATATGAAGGAATGTAAATCATTTGCTATGGCTCTAAAGAAAAGAAGGGAGAAATCAAGACATTAAGAGGCTTACACTCCTTGCTCAATAGTTTGTAATTTATCTTTTTGGATAAGAGGATGTTATAAAGGATTTTAAACTGAGGTATAAAATAATTAGAATTGGAATGTTTACCTGAACTTCAGCGTAGGCAATAGGTTGGCATGGATCAGAACTGTAGGTAGGAAAATTAATTGTTTAGGAGAGACATGAGATATGATGGAGGTAAGAGATTGAGTATGGATGGGAGGAACACAAAAGTGATAGAAATAACAGGACTTTTGATCATTTAGTTAAAAGAAGTGGGGAGGGAAACACCCAGGTTTCGGAGAGATGTCCAGTAGTACACAGGTAACATCTACGGCTCGAGACAGGTTAGAGATTTTGAATAAGTTAAAAGTTGAAACATGAACCTATGGATATAGTGGAGGTCATACAAGATCATATTATAGTGAAAAGAAGAGGGCTCAGAATGGCAGGAAAGGAATCAGGATACCAGGCAAAAGAGTCAGGAGAGAAGGGAAGGGTGCACTGGACATCCTGGGAAGGTCAAAGAGGAAAGGACTAAATGTCGCCAACAAACAAAATCAAATAAGACCTGGGATGTATCTTTTGACCAAGGCAATTAGAAGATGATTAGTATCCCTTTCAGGAGGAATTTCAGAGAATGTTTGGGTGGATGTCTAACTGCAGTGGAGTCAAAAGTCAATTAACGGTGAAAACAGGACAACAGCCTATGGGTACACTTTTTATGAAGACGTTGACTGTGAATGGAAAAATGAAAAAGCCGGGTGGTAGCTACACGGTACAAGCATTTTTCATCATTTAATTTGTTTTGCTGGTCAAAGAGGAAAAGGAGTAGATGGACCAAGTGGGGTCCAAAGTCTGGATCTAGTTCTGACCAGCAAGGAGACATTGATGCACAACGGGGAAGTGACCTTGGCATTTTCAACTGGCCGAGCAGGTAAGTTTGGGCACAGTTCAAATGTGAGTCTGTAGCCACTAGAGAGAGGGGTTTCAAAGTCATGGAGAAAAGATGGGGGCGAATCCTGCACCAAGACTTACTGAGGAGAGTTCTTGGGAACAGTTACTTTTAGGATTCCACAGGGAAATCACTGAGCGAGTTTTACAAAATACTGTGGCCTGGTTCCCTCCCCCAGGAGATCTTGACTTAATTGGTTTGGGGTGCAGAGAGGAATGTGGATATTTAAAAGCAGAATTCCCAAACTGAAGAGCTCTGCGAAAGCTTCCTGCAGGAGACATTATTTGAACTGAATTTTGAAAGACAAGCTTGCATGCCAGGAACCCCATGTATATGAATGGAGGATATGAAGGAATGTAAATCATTTGCTATGGCTCTAAAGAAAAGAAGGGAGAAATCAAGACATTAAGAGGCTTACACTCCTTGCTCAATAGTTTGTAATTTATCTTTTTGGATAAGAGGATGTTATAAAGGATTTTAAACTGAGGTATAAAATAATTAGAATTGGAATGTTTACCTGAACTTCAGCGTAGGCAATAGGTTGGCATGGATCAGAACTGTAGGTAGGAAAATTAATTGTTTAGGAGAGACATGAGATATGATGGAGGTAAGAGATTGAGTATGGATGGGAGGAACACAAAAGTGATAGAAATAACAGGACTTTTGATCATTTAGTTAAAAGAAGTGGGGAGGGAAACACCCAGGTTTCGGAGAGATGTCCAGTAGTACACAGGTAACATCTACGGCTCGAGACAGGTTAGAGATTTTGAATAAGTTAAAAGTTGAAACATGAACCTATGGATATAGTGGAGGTCATACAAGATCATATTATAGTGAAAAGAAGAGGGCTCAGAATGGCAGGAAAGGAATCAGGATACCAGGCAAAAGAGTCAGGAAAGAAGGGAAGGGTGCTCCGGATATCCTGGGAAGGTCAAAGAGGAAAGGACTAAATGTCGCCAACAAACAAAATCAAATAAGACCTGGGATGTATCTTTTGGCCAAGGCAATTAGAAGATGATTAGTATCCCTTTCAGGAGGAATTTCAGAGAATGTTTGGGTGGATGTCTAACTGCAGTGGAGTCAAAAGTCAATTAACGGTGAAAACAGGACAACAGCCTATGGGTACACTTTTTATGAAGACGTTGACTGTGAATGGAAAAATGAAAAAGCCGGGTGGTAGCTACACGGTATAAAAGGTAAAGAAAGCACATTTGTTTTTAGTATGTGAGGTACTGAGCATATTTATGTGCTAAGACTTTGCAAAATAGTAGAGAGATTAAGGATGTAGGAACGAAGGTTACTCATGCACTTATGTCCTGGGAAGAAGGAAGGAGGAGGTCTACTTCCTTCCTTAAAACAGAGGGTTAGGATAAGCTAAATCTAGTCAAGGGGACAGTTGGCCACTCCTCCATGGTGGGAGTAGAGTGGAAACCCTAGTGGTATGGATGTTTCAGATTAAGACCTTCCCTTTACCACCATTTGCCTTGAGACCCTGGGAAATAGTCCCTGTCTACTTTTTATCCCAATCATGTTCAGTCCAAGATGTGTTAGGGCTGAGATTTTTGAAAGATTTTCCAGAGTAAGAACCCTCTGAAAAGTAGGGGTTTAATAGAAACCTGAAGTGGCAAAGATTACTTTTCAAAATTGTTCTGTGAGGCTCTCAACTTGAGTGTCCGTGTCTATCTCTGATTTGTTTAGCCTGCCCAGTTCCTCTCTGGAAGCAGAACAGCACAGACTTTGGGATCTGGGATAACTGGGTTTGAACCAAAACTTGGCTCTTTGAACCTCTACATAGACACTGAGGAGCACTGTTTCGTCAAAAATAGGGTTGAGAGTAGCCTTCTTGTGCATTTGCTTTCAGCAAGATATTGCGAGGAATGCTTGCCACCAGATGGTATCACTGCAGTTTTAAAAACCAAAAACCTAGGATGTTAAATAGCAGAACTTTTATAATACTTTGTAATAAGCAGGAAAGCAGCCATCAGTCTTTTGAAAAATGCTGACTTTCTTGTTATCTCATACAAGTGTACGTATATATGTATATACACTTTAAGTTCTAGGGTACATGTGTACAGCGTGCAGGTTTGTTACATACGTATACATGTGCCATGTTGGTTTGCTGCACCCATCAATTCATCATTTACAACAATTGTACTTTAAAAAAAGGAATTCATTACACATTTGCATTTTTTTTTCTTTTGTAAAAGGCTACTGTTCCCTCCTATGCTGACCTTTTCTGTGATGAGGCTGTCAGTAGTGGAATACCTAGCAAACGTTTTTGAAAAAAATACAGTTGAATGCCTTTCAGGTAAATATGCATCTTTTCCATGAATGAGAAATAAACTGCTTTTTGAAAGAGTCTGGGGTCATCATTTTGAGAACCCCTCCTGGGGTATTTTTCCATAATTGTATGATTTTGTTGTTTAAAAATGTTAAAATTCTCATATAAGAAAACTTTAAAAACTTGGAAATGTAGGTTTCTAACCTTCATAAAAATCTTCCAAAAAGAATAGTTTCGGTGGGCTTCAAACTGTTGACATATAAAAATTAAATTATTATTTTTTTGAGACGGAGTCTTGCTCTGTCGCCCAGGCTGGAGTGCAGTGGCGCGATCTCGGCTCACTGCAAGCTCCGCCTCCCGGGTTCACACCATTCTCCTGCCTCAGCCTCCCCAGTAGCTGGGACTACAAGCGCCCACCACCACGCCTGGCTAATTTTTTTGTATTTTTAGTAGAGACGGGGTTTCACCGTGTTAGCCAGGATGGTCTCGATCTCCTGACCTCATGATCCGCCTGCCTCGGCCTCCCAAAGTGCTGGGATTACAGGTGTGAGCCACCGCGCCCAGCCAAAAATTAAATTATTTTTAAAAACTGGTTTCAAGAGGATAGATTTTTACTAATTAGATTCCAATCAAATATCTTTGAGTGATCAGTATATGTACTGAAAATCAAATGTCAAGGTTTAGTAAGTACAACCAATGCTCTTTATTCCATTTAAATCAGTCCATTTCCTGAGACCTTTACCCCCATGATTGCTGTCAATCCAAATTTAAATTTGTTTATATGTTTTATAGCATTTAGAATACATTAGTATTGAGCACATTATTACGTATAAATTCATAGCGATCCATTGGGGATGCGTGTGGAAACTTGCGTTGATGGGTGTCACGCCAAAACAGCTTGGAAACTGCTGACTTTAGCAACTTTAACTTCTGATTTTGCCTTTAGTTAATTTTCAAAGTCAAGTCCTCACTTTGAGAGTGCTCTTGCACGCACACACCCGAAACACGGATACTGAACATACTAATCCAGAAAAACAAACCAATCTCCTGTTGAGCAAAGCCTTCCACAACCACCCTCCAAGGACCAGTCACTGGCCCTCTCTCCGGTGCCCGCAGACATCCACACAGGCCCAAAGAATCAGGGATTGCACAGGCCAGCGCAATCGAACGGTTCTGAGTCATCTGCCGGAAGCCTTGCCCTCAATCAAGGCGGACGTGAAGCATCTACAAAGGAGGAATAGGCGAAGCAGCAGCGGCGGCAGCAGCGGCGGCAGCAGCAGCAGGAGGTGGGGGCCTCTCCCAGGTACCAGGCGGGGCAGGCACGCAGGTGCCCAGGTTCCCGCGGCGGCCACCTCTTCCCTGGAGCGCGGAAGAGAGCGGGGAGAGAGGAAGACCAAAGAAGGACTCAGAGCGAGGCAAAGGCGGGCAGGGCAGGAAGTAGGGGAATGACGGTGGGAGGCGGCCGGGAAAGAGAGTCGCGGGGCTGTGGGGGTCGCCCTGGCACCAGCCGGGGTCCCGAGCCCCACCGAGAGACCCGGCCCAGGCCGAGGGCCGGGCCCAGAGAGCAGGAGCGCGCAGACCCTCCCTGACTCGGAAGCTGCCCCTAGAGAGGAAGCGTCTGTTTCTCCGCCTGCGATTTGCTGCCTGGTGGGAGCGGCGGGTGACGCGAGCAGTGGGTTTGGAAGCGCCGGAAGCTCGGGCGCGAGCCCGGGTAGGGCGACTGGGAGGAGCCGCGGCTGCGGAGGAGACTCGGGGAGTGCTGGCGGCCAGGCCTGGAATTTCCGGGGCGCCTGGGGTAGATCGAGGAGGCGCCGAGTCCCTGCTCCCCTGGCACCCACGCCTGCTCCTGTGCTTACAGCCTATTGGTTGCACCTTCTCCTCCCCTCCCTGTCCCCTCCCTCCGTTCTTTCCATCCCTGCCTTCATTTTTCTGTATCTCTCACATTCCCTTCTTCATTGACTGCTTCCTCTCAAACGGGATTTGGGGGGTGGGTGCTTCTTCACCTACGCCCCTCTCTGTCGCAGCCACCCACCGGGGTTACTTTAACCAATTCCTCACTTTCCAGACACTCTCAGTCCTCTGGCTGCTGCTCCACTCCTGAGACCTCCGCATTCCAAACGGCCTCACCCAGGGCTGCTCTCCGGGCCCTTCCGGCTTCCCTGCCTCGGGCTCTGCGTAGACCGCGCCCTTTTCCCTGGGTCCCCTCGGAGGGGCAGACTCGTCTCCCCAGTTCTGCCAGCACATCCTGATGGCTGGGTCGAAGTCTCCCTTTCGCACGCGGGCTCTCTCTCTCCGTCGCCCTCCTGTGTCTCTTCCTTTTATTACCTCCATATATTTGAAATGCCCCAGAAATAGGTGGATTTCTTCTCTTGTGCCTCCACTACATATTCTGCGTAGTTTCATCAATTTTCATGGTACCTCTCGGAATCGGGATGCTGGTGGCCCCAGGTCTCCGGCTCTAGACCGCCTACTCATCCCCAGTCCCTAACTGTGTTTACAAACATCCTTGGCTGTCTTTGTGACAGGTTTACCTGGTATGGTGTGTTCCACACATCTCAAATGGAACAAGTCATATTCCCCATTCCAGCCTGACTCCTCATATAAAATTCCGATGGTTCATGACCCACCCTAAGTATGAATTTATAACAGCTAGGCGCCTCGGGACTTCACCCTCCTGCGCTATATCCCTGTGTGAGCTGTCACTCTGACTGGCAATTCCAGTCCCCACTTCTCTATTACAGACAATCCCCAGCAGTCCCCGGCCCATGGTGGTGGCCTACCTGCCAGCTCCCTAGCCTCTTTTCAGACCAAATGCTGAGCCGGATCGTCTTTCTAAAGCCCCAATGCACTCATATGAGACGTTTGTTTAAAAACCATGCATGGCTTTCCAGACCATAATCTCAAGTTCAAACTCCTAAATGTGGCATAAGGGTCCATCCTGTCTCACTACCAAGTGGCTCACAGGAAACCATGGAAACCCACCCCAGGGACACCGCACAAACCATGCCCTTTGTCTTCCTGCCACATTCTTGGTACCTGCTAATTCCTCAGCCTATTATTTGCATCCCCCATTTCACCACCCATGGAATGCCTGCCCAGCTTTTATTATTTATTTATTTTTTATTTTTTTGATATGTGGTTTTAATAAGTTTTATTACCTATGGAATAAATACAAAAGAACATTTAAAATGTGTATTAAATTATAAAGAACAGCAGTACAACCCATCACCCAGTTTAATAACTGGAATATTGTCATCGATGGAGGCCCTGCCTGTTTCCCTACTGATGACACCCTCCTCCCTCATCACATCCGCTTCCCTCGCCTCTGTATCCCCACCTTCCTGAGTTTCATGGTAATAACGACGTTGCTTTTCTTGACAGTTTCACTACGTACACATGCATCAAGAATGATTTAGTTTAGCCTGGTTTTGAACTTTATGTGTATGGAATAATACTGCATTACTCTGTGGCTTGCTCCTTTAATACATTATTTGTGGGAATTGTCCACGTCAAAAACTAGAAGAACTTATATCTGTGGTTCTTTTAGTTTTTATTGGTCTGTATTCCATTATACTAATATACCACAATCCATTTATCCGTTCTGTTTTTGATGGACATTTGGGGTGTTTCTTTTTTATTATTATTGTACTTTAAGTTCTAGGGTACGAAAGCACAATGTGCGGGTTTGATACATAGGTATACATGAACCATGTTGGTTTGCTGCACCCATCAACT
>NW_012101388.1:3468504-3523907 GCF_000951045.1 Mandrillus leucophaeus | reverse complement strand
GAGCTCTTTTTTGGTTCCATATGAACTTTAAAGTAGTTTTTTCCAATTCTGTGAAGAAAGTCATTGGTAGCTTGATGGGGATGGCATTGAATCTATAAATTAGCTTGGCCTGCCCAGCTTTTAAAGCCAGCTTCAGCCAGCTTCTCTGGAAGGTCTTTCCAGGATTCTATAGAGGTGGTTTTCTTTTTCTTTTTTTTCTTTTCTGAGGACTTCCTTAGCACTTTGAAAATTATCCTATTATAGAGCACCTGACTGGTTTGAAACTATGCCTTTCTATATGTGTGTCTTCTTTAGGGTGTAAGCTTCTGGTAAGGGATTATGGCATTTATTTTTCATTGTCTCCTCCCAAAACAGGTAATGAACATTCTATGTAAATGCTCTTTGAGTAAACTCACTTTTGGATGTTGTATGGGGAGGGGGTGTAGAGGAGGGAGTTCATAGGTATTTGGGGCTCCCAGGAGAACAATATCATGTACTTGGAAACATAAGGCTTGCTTTTGAGGTTGACTCTCACTTTTTCTGTGAGTCCCACAGACAGTATTTAATTGCCTCTGTCCTTGTTTGTTCGCCTGTAAAGGAAAAACTAGTTTAATGCCAATTTATTTGGTTGGCTGGAAATAAAAACTTCTGATTCCTGTTTTTTTATATCATAATCTAATTGTGGCATTGACATCTAAAGTATTATTTTGTATTAAAATTAATTGCTTTTTAGATATATTGGGTAAAATCCATTTTGTTTAAACTTCCAATCCTTCTAAAAGCCATAATGTCCAAATGAGATTTGAGAGGAAGACGGGGGGAAGAGTCATTCTGTTACCTGGTTTTCTCCCCTGCCTGACTTCTGACCCGAGCAGAGGCCAAGGGGGTACGCTTGTATGTGAGTGTGTGCATGTGTATTGTGGCTGAAGGGTAGATATTGATGGGAAATACCACATACTGACCAGCACCTGAGTGTTGAAAAGGAATGGAAGTGGGGACATGAGATGAAGGAAGAGGAAAGACGGAAGAAATCAGAAGTAGCGGTTTGCAACTAAGAGCAGTTAAAATGTAAAGATGAGATTGATGCAATAGTTCAGTTCATTCAGAACTATTGAAACTATTGATTGAGTAGTTCAGACAGGATGATGAAACACACCTACACACACACACCCCAACCTAAGTTCATGCTTGCTTCACCCTGAGTCCAAAGCTCTTATGCTAAGGTTGGATCAAATCCAAGTTTATTTGTGTCTCTGTCTTACCCAGTTTACCTAATTCTCTCCATCTTTAAGTTTGTTTGGTGCCACCTTCTGGTAGGCCCAGTTCTATGAAGTTTGACTATTCCTTCCTGCCCCCCAGTCTCTGACATGTCCTCAAGTGAAAGATGAGGTCATGAGGGACCCCGGGACTTGCCTGCACAGACTCCTCTGGCTTCCAACATCTGCAGGCCCTAGTATAAGCTCCGGAGAGGCCTTATGATGTGAGGATAGTGAGGAACCGGACCATTTTGTTCCATAAGAAACAACCTATTAAGTATAGAGTACTGTGGTGCAAATTATGCCATGATTGTGTTTTCTTGGTTCACATTTATTTTACTTAGTTTTTTGAACCCTAACCATAACCCTAACCCTACTTGTTTTTTTTCTGAACTGCACTAACATTTATTTTAAACTTTAAAGAATTTGCACTGCTTTAGACTGTTGTTCTATATTTAGGGTGTTGCCTTTACACTTTAAAAAAAATATAAGCTCACTTTTGTGTTTGAGTAAGAGACACCCTTCTGTTTAAAAATATCTTAGGAGTAAGCAAAATATCTTAGGAGGAAGCAAAACATCCAACAGTGAAGATACTTTGGTTAATACAGTTGTTCCCCACTTCCCTGTCTCACCCACTCAATTCCCCTTTCCTCTTGTGCCCTAAGAGACCCAGAAGACCCGTCCAAGACCCCCAATAAGGGGATACAGTTTCCAAGCTGCTGCACCGGGCACTTTGTAGGCCACTGGGAAACTGGATGAGGCTCCATCTGTTTACAGAAATGAACACATGCACGATGATTTATATCTCTAGATAGAGTTTTCAGGACTTTTTGTTTTGCTCATTTGCTAATTTTCAAAACCGGAGCATATTTTTCTTGTTTGACTTTACATTTTTTCAGTTAAACATTATACATGTTTATGAAAAAAAGGATAATATAATAGAAAAAATGTCTTGTAGGATCATGAGACTATAGATAATGATTTGTCCTTTTATTTTCCCAAATGTTCTCAATTGTAAGAGCAAAAAGGCTCAGGAAAATTGAGATGAGTTGGTGAACTGTAATATTTTGTGAAATAATAGCCCAAGTTTTTATAAGGTTTGATAGAAATGAACAATAACGTAGGACTTGTAATAATGTGCGACAGAGTGAGACTCCGTCTCAAAAAAAATGTACTAAAATTCTAATAATTAATAGTAAGCTGTAATAGCTTTTTAGCACTTTAAGCAAGGTGCGCCCCTCCGTTAGGCTTCTACCTTCCACAGAACTGGTTGATAGGGATGATATCTTTCTTGATAATTACATTTCAAAGGGATGGCTTCCAGGTCTTTGAGAAAGACTGTCCTGGGATGTAAACAAAGACCTGTCCTGGGATGTAACACTAGCAAGAAGCGTTTAAAAAAGATTTACATCTCAAAGGGGCTGATAAAGAATTTACAATGACAAGTTCTCTGAATAAAATGCTTTAAGAAAAAGGAAGAAAGGGCCTAGAGGCAGGAGGAAGCCTGTTTAGTTTGTTTATTTAGTCAAGTTTGGGTTGTCTAAAGTTTATTCAAGCTGAGGGGAATGTTAAGACTCTCTTAGCCAGGAGGAATCAAAAATCAATGCACCTAATTAAAAGTGCTCACCCGATGACCAGATTGGGGCTTCATATTTTATATCCACACCTATGGGCTTTCTTTGCCACTCCATAACCCAGTTTCAGCAGCTCTTGGGGAAAATGGGACATCTGTTTGGAGTCACCTTGAAAAGTAATGTATTTTTGTCTTTCCGGTAGCCCCATATTTTAGGTCAGCCTATTTCAAACAAACTCTCCACATTTGGTGAAATGAATCTAGCTATTTTCACAGGACGTGATGACAGAAATAGTTTTTATTGATAAAGAACTACATTTATAAGTTTAAAACATTCTTTATAGATTATGTTGTAGACATTAAACTGAAAGATAATGAGCAGCAATGGGGGGATTTTGTGTGATGATTAAGAATTCAGGCTCTGGAATCAAACTGTGGGTTCCAAGTGTTTATGACTACTTGAGGGTTCTGGAATGAGTTACTAAACCTCACTCAGTCTTCTCATCTCTAAAGTGGGGCAATAATTGTACTGACCTCATGTGTTGTTGGGTAATAATGGAAAGTGCTGAAAATAGTACCTGGCACCAAGATTTTTGTTGTTGTTGTTTGTTTTGTTTTTGTTTTGTTTTGTTTTGTTTTCTGAGATGGGGTCTCACTCTGTTGCCCAGGCTGGAGTGCAGTGGCACGATCTTGGCTCTCTGCAGCCTCCACCTCCTGGGGCTCAAGCGATTCTCCGGCATCAGCCTTCCAAGTAGCTGGGATTACAGTTGCCCACCACCGTGCCTGGATAATTTTTGAATTTTCAATGGAGATGTGGTTTCACCTTGTTGGCCAGGCTGGTCTCAAACTGTTGACCTCAAGTGATCTGCCCACCTCAGGCTTATAAAATGCCGGGATTACAGGTGTGAACCACCACACCCATCCGCACCAAGACCTTTTGGCTGCTGCTACACCAAGGGAGCAAGTAAGCAGGTCTTGGAGAGTGTCTGTGCCCCTGTTGCTAAGAGGAGTACCAGTCATGGGCCCTGAGATTGGCTATTTTATGAATAAACCAGTGTTTTTGTTTCGTATTGGTGTGGTAACCCTTTACCACACATTTAGTGGCTGAAAACAACACACATTTGTTATCTTACAGGTCTGGAAGTCCTAAGTCCAAAATGGTACAGCAGAGCAATGTTATTTTTGGGAATCTCTAGGAGAAAATCTGTTTCTTTGCTTTTTCTGGCTTCTCAAGGAGGTCACATTCCTTCATCAGTGGCCCCTACCCCTCTGACCTCTGCTTCCGTCCTCATGTCTCCATCTCCGACTCTGACCCTCCTGCGTCTCTCTTATAAGGACCCTCATGATTCCATTGAGTCCACTGGGATAACTCAGGATAATCTCACATCTCAAAATACTTAATTGAGTACCATTTGCAAAGTCCTTATTGCCAGGGAAGATCATGTTGTCACGTTTTGGGAATTAGGAGTGGAAGTCTTTTGGGGGGTGGTTATTCCACCTACCACCTCAGTGTCTACTGACTCGGGGACGAATGACTGTGTGGCCACAGGAGGGCTTGGCTGATGTGCTTTTCTGTGCTGTGCCTTTGATGCAGACCTTCCCTGATGGATGACCTCTGTGAAGCAAATGGCACTTTTGCCATCAGCTTATTTAAAATATTAGGGGAAGAGGACAACTCAAGAAACGTATTCTTCTCTCCCATGAGCATCTCCTCTGCCCTGGCCATGGTCTTCATGGGGGCAAAGGGAAGCACCGCAGCCCAGATGTCCCAGGTATGTGTGCGTGTCGCAAAGGAAGGAGAACGGCATGTTTCCCTGTGCTTCCATCGAATTGTCTTTCTGTACTTTTGCTACAGCTGATGAAAGCCTGTGGAGCTGGAGGTGGAAAGGGGAGCAGCACGGCAGTGGAGAAGAGCAGAAAGGGGTAGAAAGGTGAAATATGTTAGACAGATCACCTCCTCCGATATTTTTGAGAGAAATCAAGGCATAGAGTTATTTTCTCTAGATCAGACCATCAGTACAGTCTGGCAAATTCACACCTTTGATAAGTAAGATAAACTATCATTCTGTCCCTCAAGAAGGCAACATATTCCAACCTTGTTACATTTTAAACTTTTGCTAACATTATATTTTAAATAGACATGCAACTGCCTAGATTAACTTTTTGTTAAGTGGGTTATTTTTAGTGCACGATTATGCATCCTGGGAAAGGAATGTAATACAAGCATAGACTTATATCTTCTGGAGTGATTTAGAGGAATATATAATCTGTTTGATTCAAACTGGTGATTATATATAACCTTATCTACAAACGAGGTGGGAGATAATACTTTAGGAATAGTTCTCTGACTATTGGTGAAAATGTCCGAGATAATTGCCAAATGGATGTCACTTTACCACCAATATCAGGGGTGTATAGACAATCTCCTAAAATGCACCTAGGGACCCCAGTTGACATCCTTCTGTGGTTGTTTCTTTCAACTGATTGGAGGAGTGAGGCTTCGGGCTGCAGGTGATTGAGAGATATAGGAACAACCTTAATTCTCACTCTGACTTGACGTTTAATTTATAATATGGTCTGGAGAACTTCTGTAAAATTGCAGATGAAACATTTTTAGTTTTATTGCTGCTTTTGTTTGTATTACGTGAGTCGTAATTCATCCCAGTTACTTTTTTCTGCTCTGCCTTCCCCCTGAATTATTGCACAGTGCCTTGCTGGGATGAATACATTTGCTAGACTAGTGGTTGGGGGTGGGAGGTAGGGGTCGGTGATGGGAGGTAGGGGTCGGTGGGTGGATTTTTCCTTCCTGGGGACCCTTGCCAAGACCTGGAGTTTTAGATCCCATAACTGAGAGGTGCTACTGACATCTAGTGGATAGAAGCCAGAAGTGCTGAAAAATCCTACAACGCTTATGTGAGACCAGGAAGTGTCCTGGCCCCAAGTGTCAGTGCTACGTTGCCCACGTTGAGAAACCCTGTGCTAGAGAATTAGGCCAAACCTTTTTAGAGTAGGATCCTGTGTGATTTTTTTAGTACAGAGGTTTGTTCGGAGGAAGCTCTTTGGGAGAGCATAATGGCAGTGTTAAAAGTCAGTGTTGGTTTCTGTTCCCAGGCACTTTGTTTGTACAAGGACGGAGATATTCACCAAGGTTTCCAGTCACTTCTCAGTGAAGTTAACAGAACTGGCACTCAGTACTTGCTTAGAACTGCAAACAGGCTCTTTGGAGAAAAGACGTGTGATTTCCTTCCAGTAAGTAGTATTCATATATTGATGAAAAAGAAATGGAAAATAAGTTAGACTACAGAAGAGTAGAGAATCAAGTATAACTGTACTGACTTAAAATGTGCTTGGAATTATACTTCTGAAATTACAATTTTAGATTTTATGATGGCTTCTGAATTATGTCCTTTGTAAATTGTTTCTGATATACCCTTCCCTGTTATCAATCCCAATATGTCAGTTCTCCTGCACGCAGCCCTGCTTCTCCCCCTTAATTCCCTATGCCTGAGTGACTACATCATTTGATGTGCTGTACAGAGCTCCTCCCCAGTCCCATGTGTGGTTATTGGCCTGCCTCCTGCTGAGATAGCCTCTCAAATTCTCTTAAATTTGCCCCCTCTTCTGAATTGCATCTACAACTGGCACAATTGTCTTTCTAAAATGAAAATCTGTTCATAAAACTGAGGTTTTAAATTTAAGTAATTCCTATTTACTTAGGCATGTAATTCTAAGGTTCCCGAGTCCAGCCTGGCATAATACAATCAGTGAGGTTCAAAAATTATGCCACATAATATGCAGGGTGATGTTGTCTGGAAATTATTGAACCAATCACAGCAAACTGGGCCATCCTATTGGCTGGAGGTTCTGAGAGGGCTCCTCTAAGGTTCAAATACATCCCTGTCCTGGTAGCTGCTGGGGGCTGTTCCTGGAATGTGCCTGCTCTGGGTTTATCTACCTTAGAAAGTGATTCTGGATCCAGGAATTTCCTGGTGAATCCATTTCATTTTTGAACTTCAGCCTGATCTTCTACTGTTATAATATTGGGGACACAGGGAACCAACCTCTACTTTTCTTGGTGGCTTGTCTCTTCCTTCCCTCTATATCCCCATTATTTGGCCGAAATTAAAGTATTTGAGAACATGGAATGGACAGAGGCTGGGAGCCAGTTTCCAGGCCTGTTATATCTGAAGCCAGGTTTTTGTGAGGTGAGTTATCTGGGTTTTAATGTATTGGGTATGGGCCTTTTCTGATTGGACCCCAACTTACATTTCAAGGCTCTTTCCCTGCCACTGTTTCCCTTAATCCCCTTCCTGATACACACAAACACACATACATGTGTACACACACACACATACAAACGTACATGCAATCCACACACATGCAGGTGCACAAGCACACACATATGCAGCCATGCACACAGATGTTCACATGCACGCACATGTATGGACCCAGTTGCACATACACCCTATGATCCAGGCCTATCACCCTCCGTTCCCATGGGGCCTTCCTTGCTCTGTATTCTTCCAACCAACCGTATGACCCAGATCTAAAATGCTATTTCCTTCTTTGCAGTTCAACACGATTTCTTAACCATCTAGTTCCCTTATAAAGCCTCTCATTTACCCAAAACCACAATACCGTAGTCTGTGCTGGTGATGCAAAATAAGTAACAGTGTGTTAGACTGCCTAGTGAGGGAAGCAATATTAACGTCAGTGCAGTGTTTGACAGGGATGCTTCTGGGCTGTTATGTGGATAGTGGCAGCTCATGATGTCCTGTAAGTGTCTGGGTGTCTCAGCTGCCTCTTCTCAGGCTGTGGACCTCCTCAAACCAAGCGCTTTGCCCAGTACCAGGGAAGAATAGGTTTTCGTTCATTGCACGCATGCACCATAAAGTGCAGTGTGACCGACCTGTCCAAGCACCTACGGTAGAAACGCAGTAAGAGAAAACAAAATGCTTTTGCATTTGTGGGAGCCTTTACCCAATGAGACCAAACTCAGTGTTTTGTGTTTGCAGGACTTTAAAGAATCCTGTCAGAAGTTCTATCAGGCAGAGCTGGAGGAGTTGTCCTTTGCTGAAGACACGGAAGACTGCAGGAAACATATAAATGACTGGGTGGCAGAAAAGACTGAAGGTGAGACAGTTTCATTTCTGTGGATTTGGAATTGCTATGCAGCGAGGCTGAGATTGGCTGGGATGGGACCTCCATGGTGTTGCCACTGTGACCTGCTTACCACAGGCCTGTTTGTGTGTATTGCTGAGTTTGCAGGCCAACAATGCAATTCTGTCATTTCTTATCAGATCATGAAGTACTAATTTCTAAAACTAATGTTGAATCTCAGACCTCCTTCCCTGTGGACCATGCTGGAAAATCCCTGGAAAATAGTTCCTCCTTGGAATCCTGTTAATCTTCTCTCTGAGAGGCCCTTCCATGCTCGGAGACGGAATGGCGTTCAATTAAGTTGCAGCTTAAAGAGGGCTCTCATGTTATCTCCTCCCTGTGGTCATGGGGACAACTTAGTAGTTTGATCTGCAGCCTTCTCCTTCCTTTTTAACTTGGCCGTGGCTACGTTTGCTCTCTGAGTGCGGCCTTTTCTGAATTTGCTCCCTATTCTGGACGTGCAGCAACATGGAGCCTGCAGTGTTCCCTGCCCAGACCACACTCCATCCCACCAGAAATATTTCTGCCAGTTCTTTACTTCAGTAGGAAAAATGGGGAGGCATCCTTGAAAGCATCCTAAATACCTAACAAGTAATTTAGGTACTTGTAAAGAGTGGAGGAATTAAGTCACGTGTTTCAGGGGCCAACCTAGCCCTCATTATTGCATGCGTTCCATCTCTATGTCACAACCACTGTGTGTCTAACAGAAGTAATGCCCGTGGTTCTACTGAAAGCCAATAAAATAATTACCATGGGAAGGGAAGAGCCTTTCGTGTTTTCATATGTCATCTGCCCAGTGGTCTCTCCAGTTGTTCCAGCAGTACTGTCACCTGAGGAATCTAGAAGCTTCTCCACACCTTCCCCCCACTGCTCTATACCTGTCACTTCTCTTCCAGGGCTGCTTATACCCTTCCTTCCATTAGGCTGACCCCCAGAATATTAGAGCTGGAGGGCACCTTGGAGATGACCTTGTTATCCTCTCATTGGACAGCTCAACTTGGGCCCCTCTATTCCATCCCCCTAATTCCTTTGCCCCATTCACCCCTTTCAGAAACGCTGCCTTCTTCCATTGACAGGTCTGTGTTCTCTCATCCTTTGGAAGCCTTTCCTTGTCTGATGAGGTTAGAATATATGTATAGAGCAATGATCCTCAACTAGGGGTGGCTTTGCCCTCCAGGTGCCATTGGATAATGGCTGAAGACAGTCTTGGTTGTCAAAATTGGAAGAAATGCTGCTGGCTAAACGTCCTACAATGCCCAAGACAGCCCCCATAACAAAGAATTATTTGGCTTAAGATGACAATAGTGGTGAGGCTTGGATATGATAGTGCCAAGGTTGACTACCCCATAGTCAGAATCAAGACTCTGAGGTGATGTTCTCAACTCAGCCACTTGTCACCTGTGTGCACTCGGCAAAAAAGTCTGGCAAATGCTCTGATCCTGAATTTCTACATCCGTAAATTGAGGGCAAAATGATAGTTGCCCTTCCTACTTCAAGGCTTTTTTCTTAAGCACGAACGATACACTGTGTATGCCACACTGCTAAACACCATCACCCAATTCATCGGGTGGCCAGAAAGACAGAACTCCAGGCTCTCTCTCAAGCCCCTGCCTTAGGCGTCAAAGGGATTTTTGTAAAATAATGCTTGTTTCCCCACAAATTGCAATAAACTCTCATATTCTTTACAGGTAAGATTTCAGAGGTACTGGATGCTGGGACAGTCGGTCCCCTGACAAAGCTGGTCCTTGTGAATGCCGTCTATTTCAAGGGAAAGTGGAATGAGCAATTTGACAGAAAGTACACAAGGGGGATGCTCTTTAAAACCAATGAGGTAGGGAAAGAGTTTTCAGATATACTGCTATTTTCTTAAAGTAATATTACAGGAAATATTCTTTTAGAAAAATGAATAATTTATTTGACATGATCTTGATTTTAATCTATTTCTGAATTATATTATTTTATTTTCTTTGAGACAGGGTCTCTTTCTGTCACCCAGGCTGGAGTGCAGTGGTGTAATCTCAGCTCACTGCAGCCTCGACCTCCCAGGCGCAAATGATCACCCAACCTTAGCTTCCCAAGTAGCTGGGACTACAGGTGCACACCACCAGGCCTTGCTAATTTTTGTATTTTTTGTAAAGACAAGATTTTTGTCATATTGCCCAGGTTGGTCTCGAACTCCTGGCCTCAAGTGATACACCTGCCTTATCCTCCCAAAGTTCTGGGATTACAGGCATAAGCCACTGTGCCTGGCTTTTTTTCTGAATGAATTGAATGCCTCCTGTATGTCTTTAATGGCGGAAGGAGGAGAGAAGCAAAACTAATTTTGGTGTTGATGGTTTTGTTTTTCCAACTTTGATCAAATCTACCTTCCATCTCTGGTCATATGATTTGGATTGGAGGAGAATTTCTTCTAAGCCTTAGAATTATGTTTACATGATGCTATTACTGTCTATAGCTAGTTAGATACCTTTTTGCAATATCAGTGGCAACTATGCCTGTTTATTGCCTTAAAAATCAAAGTTATACAATCCTGAACACAAGAAAAAGATGTTAGCAGATGTAAAGCCCTAACTTTACATTCCCTTTTGAATATGAAAATGACTGGTATCAATAGTTGTTAACTTGGGATTTGACATCCATCAACCTGATAATTTCATATTGCACAAAGATATGAAAGTTAAAAATATATTTGATGCAGGCTTTAAAAACAGCAGACCTTACACATCTCTTCGAGGTCCCCTTCCCAAGAAAACCAAGGCCATAAAACCAATTCTACACGTGGGCAACTTTTCAGAGTTTGTACTGTACCTCCTTTTTTCTAACCAGATCCTTCAGCCCAAGAGCCTGAATATTTACCTTAATTTCAATAAATAATTTTTAGTTGGAGGCTTCCATGAGAAAGCTTCTCTATGAATGTTCTCAAAAAAGCAAACACAACTTCTTCCAAGAATAATGTAGATTTTTATGCCCTTCTCCATTTACCGAACTGTTTTTTTTTTCCCTCACCTGGTAATAGTTGATTTGCTGGAACAATAGTTTGTTCTCTTCATACTAAGATGTACTAATGAAGATTTTATATCCATCAGCATAAATGTGCAGAAACAGAAATTACACACACCTAGAGTTTCTGTGAGTTAGATGTATCCTATTTTTAGTAAATTATGCCCATTTTTCAGTGATCTAATTTTAATTTCATGTTTCTATTAGGAAAAAAAGACAGTGCAGATGATGTTTAAGGAAGCTAAATTTAAAATGGGGTATGTGGACGAGGTGCACACCCAGGTCCTGGAGCTGCCGTATGTGGAAGAGGAGCTGAGCATGGTCATTCTGCTTCCCGATGATGACACGGACCTCGCTGTGGTAAGCTCCAGGCAGTGAGTCTTTGAGTGTCTATGGAGTCCAGCCGAGCTCATTTCTTTACGTCCATCTACCAGTTGGCATTTGAGGAGTTTCCAACTGGGGTTATTACGTATAGTGCTGGGTGAACATCATTGCTTGTCTTTTGGTGAATATGTTCATGCTTTTCTGTTGAGTGTATACATATATGAGTGGACAGGTTTTGATGAACCTAAGAAGAGAGAGTTCTAAATATATTGTTAATTGGAATATTCTTTTTTTATTATTATTATACTTTAAGTTCTAGGGTACATGTGCACAACGTGCAGGTTTGTTACATATGTATACATGTGCCATGGTGGTGTGCTGCACCCATCAACTCGTCATTTACATCAGATATAACTCCCAATGCAATCCCTTCCCCCTCCCCCCTCCCCATAATAGGCCCCGGTGTGTGATATTCCCCTTCCCATGTCGAAGTGATCTCACTGTTCAATTGCCACCTATGAGTGAGAACATGCGGTGTTTGGTTTTCTGTTCTTGCGAAAGTTTGCTGAGAGTGACGGTTTCCAGCTGCACCCATGTCCCTACAAAGGACACAAACTCATCCTTTTTTATGGCTGCATAGTATTCCATGGTGTACATGTGCCACATTTTCTTAGTCCAGTCTGTCACTGATGGACATTTGGGTTGATTCCAAGTCTTTGCTATTGTGAATACTGCTGTAATAAACATACGTGTGCATGTGTCTTTACAGCAGCATGATTTATAATCCTTGGGTATATACCCAGTAATGCGATGACTGGGTCAATGGTATTTCTATTTCTAGATCCTTGAGGAAACGCCATACTGTTTTCCACAATGGTTGAACTAGTATACAATCCCACCAACAGTGTAAAAGTGTTCCTATTTCTCCACATCCTCTCCAGCACCTGTTGTTTCCTGACTTTTTAATGATTGCCATTCTAACTGGTGTGAGATGGTATCTCATTGTGGTTTTGATTTGCATTTCTCTGATGGCCCTGTCTCTTATACACATCTAGATGTGTATAAGAGACAGGAATGTTACCAGCTCCTCCTTGTACCTCAGGTAGAATTCGGCTGTGAATCCATCTGGTCAATTGGAATATTATTCTTTATTCTGCATGGAAGATCTACTTGAAAGCCCAATAATTATTGCACAAAAGTCCCGGAAGAGGGTAGAGATCAATCTGGGCAGTGATTCTCAAACATTAATGCACATATATGATTCTAGTGATCTTGTTAAAGTGCAGATTTTGATGCAATGGAGTGTGGCCTGAGGTCTTGCATTTGGAACAAGATTCCAAGTGATACAGATGCTTGGGACCACACTATGAATAGCAAAAGTCTAAAGTACAAGTGGGAAATTTACCTTATACAAGAGGAGAGAAAAGTCTTACTATGACAGAAAAGGAGCAGAGTCCAGGAAGGGAAAAGGAAAACTTGCAAGGTAAGAGGTGCAAGACTAATAGTGCACTGGTAAACCAGCTCTGGGAGGTGGGAGTAGCCTTCATTTACAAAGTTTGCTGATTCTCATGACATGGTAAATACTCCCACCATGGCTGACTTCAGGCTATGAAGGATTTAACGATCGATAGAAGCCAGCTCTGGCACACAAGTGCTCAGGATGTCGAGGGTGGGCTGCTTGATTTCCCTGGCTTCCCTTTGGAATCAGAAAGCTACTGTCCTAAGTCAGGGATGACATCTGTTGTGGCTACTTATGAGAAAATTAGGAGAGTCTAGAAATAGAGTCAAAATCAAAACAATGCTCATTGGAGAAGAGCACCCACCTGGGCTCCAGTTGGTAAAGGGAAGGGGAGATGCGAGTGGAAGGCCCTTCTCCCTTTTTCCTTTCTACCTTATTGATAAATACAAAGAGTGATGGATCTTGAAGAATTTGAAGCTAACTCCAGGACAGGCAGAGGACAAACAAGGATACCAGATGAAGTCTTGTTGAATTCCACATTTCTCGTCTCGTGCTCCCTTCTCATGCCTCCCTTCATCTTTAGATGAAACCCAATTCCCTCTCCTTTGCTCTGTAAGAGTTGCTGTCTGATTTAACCCTGAATAGTCCCCTGATTAGACTCAGAAGCAGAGTTCTGAGCCGTGCTCTTGTCTTTTGTCAAACAATCTCTCCCACTCACAGTAATATGTACTGAGTGAAGATTAATGTAATGAATTGGTTAGAATTTTCTAAACTGTTAAAAAATGTTTTTAACATTTGAAAGGAGTTAGGTACAAATTGTTTTTATTAAAAATTTCTGCCTGTCTCAGGTGTTTACTAGCTCTTTTACACTTGTCTCCATAAAACCTGGAAAAGATGAAGATTTGGGAGAAAATCTTGGTGTTTATAAAAGAAAATATCTGTAGATTTTCTTGGACCAGAACTTACCATCTAGTTGCATGTCATTAGTGGAGGGGTAATAAAATGGGTGTGCGGGTATCAGGCTATTGTCATCTAAATATTAAGGTTTGGCTCTTTCTTATCCTAGGTGGAAAAAGCACTTACATATGAGAAATTCAAAGCCTGGACAAATTCAGAAAAGTTGACAAAAAGTAAGGTTCAAGTTTTCCTTCCCAGATTAAAGCTGGAGGAGAGTTATGACTTGGAGCCTTTCCTTCGAAGGTTAGGAATGATCGATGCTTTTGATGAAGCCAAGGCAGACTTTTCTGGAATGTCAACTAAGAAGAATGTGCCTGTGTCCAAGGTTGCCCACAAGTGCTTTGTGGAGGTCAATGAGGAAGGCACAGAGGCTGCCGCAGCCACTGCTGTGGTCAGGAATTCCCGGTGTAGCAGAATGGAGCCAAGATTCTGTGCAGACCACCCTTTCCTTTTCTTCATCAGGCACCACAGAACCAACTGCATCTTTTTCTGCGGCAGGTTCTCTTCTCCGTAAAGAGGAGCAATTGCTGTACATGCCCTCCTTTCCTTCTGCCTACCTTGCCTTAATTAACATTCCGTGTGACCCAGTTGGTGCAGTGGCTTGAATGCCAAAATAAAGCGTGTGCACTGAATAGTGTGTGAATGTCTTTGCTGAAGGTTCCGGAGCCACTGAGAATAACTGAGGCCACGGATGCCTGAAATTTGGGCCTGGGAAGGCTATGCTGGTTTTGGAGTGTTTGGGGTGCCTCCCATTGCCTCTGCCTTCACTTAAGTCTGTGCCCATTGTTTCAGGGGATCTTACGGAGCATCTCAGGGCTTCAGGAGCCAGCCCTCTATGTGCTCTTCTGTCTGCCCAGCTCTGCCCATCACCACTGCCATGCTGAACAGGGACCAGTGCCCAGGTAACACTGCACACAAAGCGAAGGGCAAACCCTACAGAGTAAAGCTGCAACCACCCTGTGTCTCACATGCAGCTGAAATAGTGGTCTGCTTCTGCCACTGTCGCATAGACAGCTCTGCATGCCCCCGTCTCACACAGTCTGTAATGAAAACAGCTCCTTCTTTTCTTTCCATAAACTTCAGATACAAGTTGAGGGACTCAGCAATACACTTCAGGACTGAGGTAGGAGGCAAATATCTGAAACTTGCTATGCCGTCCTTTCTATTCCTTTTCCCTCTGAAATACACAAAATACCAAAGGAACTTACACAGCACACCACTGAGTCCTCTAACTCATCATATGTGCTCAAACATGGCTCAAGCACACCCCTTCAGAAAGAACCTCCATACATTACATTTTTTCTGACTAAAAATAAAATTGTATTGTGGCAGCAATTTGGAAACTACAGCAAAGTCTCCAAAAAAATTTAAGTCCCCCACAATTCTAACACACAGCAATCACTGCTGTTAATACTGATATACATCCTTCCTATTATATGTATGCAAATAGAAACTTATAAGCATTTTATTACAAGTTAATCATATCCTTCAGTAGCTTATTTCTTCCGTTACTTATGAAAAACCTCCCTTAAGATCTTTCCAGGTCATCAGTTTCATGTGCATAGTATTCCACTGTGTGGCTGGATTTCTATAATTGAATCTAATTTTAGACAGTTTGAGTAATTAAAATTTTTTCTATTAATAAATAATAGATTATTAATAAATATATATACTTATATATATCATATGATATATAAGTATATAAATATTTAGTATATCCAAAACAAGTATCATATATAATGATAAACAAGTATCATTATATATGATACTTGTTTTGGATATACTAAATATTTGCTCACATCCTTAATATATTTTTAAAAATTCCTAAGAATAGTATTGTCGAGATAAAAGTTGAGCACGTTTTGAGACTTCTTCCAAATTGGTCCCTAGAAAGTTCCACTGGTTTATACACTCACTTATGTCACCGTTTATACCACCACTAACTGCTGCCTGCTTTATTATTTCTTTAATGAGTTGGACTAAACAGTGGTTACTCCTGACTCTGTTTTTGACTGACGGTTAACAGTTACATGAACCATTCATATTACAGCTCTTACTTAAATTTGACCAAGCTAGGATATATTCTGTGAGGCCACATTCATTTCAGGGATCATGTTTTCCAAAGCAGGTTTGGCTAAAAATTAATCCACAGGACTGAAAGGTATACATCTGTGAGTTTTGTTCTCACTTCCACCTCTAATTTGAAGAAAACTTTATACTTTTATTGCAGTACAATCGACACAGAATACATTTCACATATTTAACCTATACAATAAGTTCTGACACATTTTCCATGAAACAAACCATCACTATATTCAAGATAATGAACCTATCTATCATACTCCCAAATTCCTTCTTGTATCTTTGTAATTTCTCACTCTTCCTTCTCCCTCTTCCCGTCCCATCCCAACCACTGATCTGTTCGGACAACTACCGGTCTTCTTTCTGTCACTATAGAATAATTTGCATATTCAAAGAAATTTACATGCATGGGACCATGCCATCATCTATGCTTTGTAGTATGACTCCTATCAGTACAATTATTTTGAGATTCATTTATGTTACCGTATATATCAATAGTTTGTTCCTTTTATTGGTAAGTAACATTTCTTTGTATAGATATACCATGATTTGTTGATTAACAAATTTACTTGTTGATGAACATTTAGGTTGTTACTGAGATTTTCACTACTGAAAATATAGTTTTAATGAACATTTATGTATATACATCTTTGTATGGACGTATGTGTTCATTTCTTTTGTATATAGATACATAGAAGTAGAATGGCTGGGTCATATGGAAGGTATAAGTTTAACTTTTTAAGGATCTGCCAAATTGCCTTCCAAAGTGGTTGTATCATTTAACATTCCCAGTAGAGCCTAGCAGAGTTCTGGTTGTTCTGCCTCCTCACTAACACTTGGTACTACCAGTGTTGTTACTTTCAGTGTGTACCGGTTTTAGGTTGCATTTCCCTAATGCCTGATTATGTTCAGCATTTTAAAAAACGTGCTTATATACCATCCATTTATGTTATTTGATGAAATGTCTTTTTAAGTGTCTCATCAATATTTTATTGCTTCCTGCTTTATTTTTTATTTATTTATTTTTTGAGAGAGAGTCTCTCTCCGTTGCCTCAGCCCCCCGAGTAGCTGTGACTACAGGCGTGTGCCACCACACCCAGCTAATTTTTGTATTTTTAGTAAAGACAGGGGTTCCCCATGTTGGCCAGGCTGGTTTTGAACTTCAGACCTCAGGTGATCTGCCCACCTTGGCCTTCCAAAGTGCTGGGATTACAGGCATGAGCCACCGCACCCAGCCTTTTGTTTTCTTATTGTATTTTGAGAAATCTCATGATTTGACTACCAAATCTTTTATCATATATGGGATTTGCAAACATTTTTCTCCCAGCTCATGGCTTCAATTTTCATTTTTATAACAGTGCCTTTAAAAAGCAGAAGTTCTTGGTTTTGATGAAGTCCATTTGATCATTTTGTTTCTTTGTTTATGCTTAATGCTTTTGTTGTCATATTGAAGGAATGCTTTGCCTAACCCAAGGTCACAAGGATCTCCTATGTTTCTTCTAGAAGTGTTACAGGATTTGATTTTCCTTTTTGGCCTATGATCAATTTTGAGTTCATGTTTTGCATATGATGAAAAAGCTATCCATTTTCCACTGAACTGCCTTTGCATCTTTGTCAAAAATCAGCTGATCATGGATGTGTGATTCTATTTCTGGATTCTATTGGATTCCATTGATCTGCTTGTCTATCTTGATGTCAATTCCACATCGTCTGAATTACTGTAGCTTAATAATAAGTTTTGAAAACACTTAAGTGACATGTTTTCCAACTTTATTTTTCAACGTTGTTTTATCTGCTTTCAGTCCTCGATCTTTCCCTGTGAATTTTATAATTTGCTTGTTGACTTGTACAAAGCCTGCTGCAATTTTGATTAGGATTGTGTGAATTCTAAACATCAGTTTGGAGAGAATAGACATGTTAGCAATATTGAGTCTTCCAACCCATGAGCAAGGTAAGTCTCTAATTTCTTTTAGGTTTTTATTAATTAGTCTCAGCATAGTTTTGTAGTTTTCGGTATACACATCTGGCACAAATTTTGTCAGATTTATCCTTAAGTATATCCTGTTTTGTTCTATTATAAGTGGTGTTGCTTTTTAATTTCAATTTCTGATTAATTATTGCTAGTATATGGAAATATAATACAGGTTTTTTTTTTTTTTTTTTTGTATCTCAGCCTTGTATCTTGCAAACCTGCTAAAATCACTTAGTTCTAGTAGCTTCGTTTCTAGTTCCATGTCTGCTAATAAAGACAGATTTTCTTTCTTTCCCATTTAGATAGCTTTTTTTTTCCTTGCCTTATTGCACTGACTTGATTAGAAGTAGTGAAAACAGACATCCTTGTCTGGTTCCTGATCTTAGGGGAAAGCACGAAGGCTCCCATCATTAAATGTGATATTAGCTGTAGGCTTTTCATAGGTGTCCTTTAACAGGTGAAGAAGGTTTCTTTTATTCCTAGTTTGTTGTGTTTATATCAGGAATAGATGTTGGGTTCTGTCAAATGCTTTTTTGTATCTTTTAGATGATCATATGGTTTCGTTAATATTGGGATTAATTTTTGAATGTTGAAACAATCTTGTGTTACTGGGATAAACTCCACTTGGTCATGATGTATTTCCTATTTTGTCTAGTATTGGATGCAATTTGTTAAAATAGTTTTAGAACGGCTCATCTCCATTCATGAGAGACATTGGTCTGTATTCTTCCTATTTTGTAATATCTTTGTCTCATTTTGGTTTTAGATAATTCTGGTCTCAAAGAATGAGTTGAGAAACATACCTACCTTTGCAACTTTCTGGAACAGATGTTGTGCAATTGGTATTACGTCTTCCTTTAATGTTTGGTGAAGCCATCTGAGACTGGAGTGGCTTTATACTACAACTGTAATTCATTAATAGGTAGTGAACAATTCAAATTACATATTTCTTTTTGAGTTAGCTTTGGTAGCTTGTGTCTTTCAAGGAATTTGTTAATTTCCTAGTCATCAAATTTAGTGGTGTAAAGTTGTTTATAACAGTCTCTTATTTTTCTTTTAATAACTATAAAATCTGTAGTGATACCATCGCTCTCATTTCTGAGATTAGTAGCTTGTGCCTTTTTTTTCTTTTCTGATCACTATGACTAGATGTTGATAAATTTTATTGCTCTTTCTCAGAACCAGCTTATGGTTTCATTGATTTTCACTATTGTTTTTCTGTCCACAACATTGATTTCTGCTTTGATCTTTATTATTTCTTTTTTCTCATTACTTTACATTTAATTTTTTCAGTTTTTGGTGTAACCAGCCATGATCCCTGGTGTACTGAACAAAAGAGGATGGGAATAAAAGACAAAGACAAAAGAGTATATTTGCAAGAAGGGGTCAGGGGGCACCTTGCCTCTAGTGGGTAAGGGCCTTGAGCTTTTGCAGTCCTCCATATTTATTAGGTAAAAGAGATAGCGAGAAAAGGAGGGGTGATTGTGGGTAATTGTTGGTCTGCCGTTTGGTTCACAGCAGGCTTGCAAGACTGCATCCTTTGAACAATAGGTGCTAGATTTCCCAGTAGATAACTTCAAGGAGCCCGGTGCCAGGGAGTGATGGCCCTCAGCAAATCTTTTGGTGGCACGTGCAGTGTGAGTTTGCCCACATCCTGCATTCATGATAAACAGTTTGCTGTTTGATCATATAGCCTCCAGTGGAATGCTGAGTTGGTCATGATCCCTTTGCCGGCTCTCTACATTTTGGGTATTTTTTTAGTTTTTTTTTAAGGTGAAACTGAAGTAATTGACTTGAAGCTTTTCTTGGTTTTTAATATAGGTGTTTACCACCATAAAAATTTCTCTAAGTATTGATTTAGTGGCATTGATAAATTTTGATATCCTTTGCATTTTTGTTGAGTTCAAAATACATTCTAATTTTCCTTTTGATTTCTTTTTTGACTCATGAATTATTTGAAAGTGTGTAATTTTTAGTTTCCAATTTTGATGATTTCCAAAGATCTTTATGTTATTGACTTCTAATTGAATCTCACCATAGTCAGATAACATATTTTTAATGACTTGCATTCTATTAAAATATTGCGATTTATTTTATGCCCCTAAATTTGGGCTATCTCAGGAAATGTTCCATGATCACTTGAAAAGAATGTATATTCTGCTGTTTTGGGGTGTAATGTTCTGTAAATATGAATTCCGTGAAGTTGGTTGCTAGTGTTGTTCAGGTCTTCTACATAATTACTGATGTTGTGTCTACCTGTTCTAGCAATTGTTGAGAGATGAGTGTTGACATGTCCAACTATAATTGTTGAGAGGTCCAGCTCTAGGTCAAAATTCCAAGTGTGATCCCATAGGCCTGACCATAGGCAACTACCAGGCAGCCTGCACGGGGGAGATGGGGGAAAGCTGCCCTCCCCACAGATTTGGTGCACAGCCAGGGCATTGCAGTGTCTGGAGGGAGCTGCAGTCAAGGACTCAGGCCCCGGAGCCAGGCCATACTTTTATGCATCTCTACATTCCGAGCTCAGACAGCTCCACTCAGAGCTCTCCTTGTAAGGGGAGCAGAGGCCTTCTGTTCAGAAGCCTCTGAAGAGACTTTCTTACCAGGATCCTTGAAGACACTTTCTTGCACTCAAGCTCAGCACTCAGTACTTTCCCACTTCTAGTCCTTCCCTCCCCGTCCCATCCCTCCGGTCCCTCCCCTTTCCCTTTCTCTCTCTCAGTTTGACAGAGGAGCCGCGTGGTCCATTAAGCACAATGCCTTTTTGGAAACACAAAAAGCCTGAAAGTCCTTCAGGGCATCCTAGAGGTGCTGGTGGTTCATTTGCAAGAGTCTGAGGGTACCAAAGGGCACTTGCCAATCATGCCACTGGGTCTCTGGGAGGTGCCAGTGGACCCCACAGGGCACCCTTAGAGTGTGCTAATGCGTTGTTTACAGAAGCCTTTCATTTCCAAGGGGGATCATTGGTCCTCAGCCAGGTACTGCTTGTGGTCCAACAGATCTGGCAGGTTTGGTACACTGTGACAAGACCCATGCCACTGAAAAACACGTCTGGACGCCCCTCGCAGAGGCTATAGCAGCCCCGTAAGTCACCCTGCTAGCCCTCTGGGTCTACAATGAAGGGTTGGGGGAGGCAGAGGATGAGACTGTTCACCGGACTCAGATTTCAGGGATTTTTATGCCACCACTGTTAGTTATCAAGCCCAAGTAAACCTCATCAGGCCAGCTCAGTCACTCCCAGATATAGTCCAGCGATTTTAACAAATCCCTAAGGCATGGAAAAAGTGGCTGCTTCCGAGAAAACAATGATTGCAGAAGCAGTGAGGCAAAGATGACTATCAGGCGCCCTCTCCTGGACTATCTAGGCAATGGCATTTCCAAAGAGCTCTCTGAGCCTCATTATTCAATAAAGGGGCTCTTAGAGGAGGAGATTGAAGCGTTCCCCACCAAGATACCAGACCATGGGGGGCCCAGCAGGCAGCTCACAAGGGTTTGCATGGTGATAGCCCCTATGACTGATTCAAGCGTTATGCTTGTTGTCCCTCCCAGTGACTCTGGAGATGAGCTGAAGAGCCTCACCATCCTCTCCCCAGATGGCTAGGCTTTTACAGATTATCCAGACTAGAGGTTAGGCCGAGGTCCCTCTGTCCCCAAGGATGACTGGAAGCCCTAGCCAATGTCAGAGTTCAGTGAAAAGGTGGGGGAAAATGTCCTTCTTGGCCATTTTGAACATCTGTGCACTGGTGCCTCTGATCCCCACAATCCCTGGCACCAGGATGAGGGGAAAACAGATAATGTTCTCTGGCTTAGGGTCTGAGACCACCACCACCTGCTCTGGCTCTGGGAAGGGACCTTTGGGCCCCTAGAAGCCTTTATGTTATGGCTCCCACGACTGCATGTGTTCTTGGTATAGATGTGTTGTCTATATGTGCCCCCACTGGCCTTCACTCTCAATCCTTGATGGAAATTGCTGCACTTAGGGTCATCTTAGTGGGACATGGGAAAGGTTGTGAATGTACCCAACTACTGTCACCCAGGACATTGTATCCCCACCTGCTTTAGGGAGGAAAAAAACCTGCTGTCATTATGTCACCAAAACATCAGTAATTCCATCTAGTTCCTTCTGTTCACTGCACAGAAAGCCAATCTGTGAGACAATGAGTATTGCAAAGATGAATGAAGGCTTTAATTGGGTGCTGCAGGTGAGGAGATGGGAGATCAGTCTCAAATCCATCTCCCTGACCAACTAAAATTAGGGGTTTATATAGCAGGTAAGAAATGTAACCATGTGTGGGGAAACAGGAATTAGGGAGAGGTGAGGAAGAGGAATTGGTCAACAGGAAGCAGGTGGTTGCTTAGGCCATCATGATGGGTGACAGGTCAGGTTTCTCATTGTCCAGATGTGTAGACTTGGTGGGTTTCAACTGCCTGATACTATCTGGGAGGACTGATGGTTGGCTTCCTGAGAAAGGAACTCAGATAACTGTAATTTTCTTGAGTTTTAAGACTGTGAGGGTTAATTTATATGCTTTTTCAAAAGAAACCAAAAATATTAGTTCTATGGGACAATTGGGCTGGTTTCAATTGCTAAGCTTGAAGCAAAGTTCCTGAGAAACTGTTCCTCCATACAGTGGCTCTGTCTGACCTGTGCACATGGCCTCAGGTACCTTGTGACCCTCTGTCTATTATAGGTGGCTCAAGGCTGTGGTGCCGTTCTTTGCATTGGCAGTACCTGACATTTTGATTCTTACAGAGGCTACTGGAGGGAACTTGGTATGAGACAGTTGATATCATCAATGCCTTTTTCAGCATCCTCCCACGTGGAGAAGTCCAGGATCAACTTGCCTTTATGTGGAATGGGTTGCAATGCACCTTTAATGTCCTTCCACAAAGCGACCTAAATTCCCCATGTAGCTGCCATCAATGAATAGGTTATGCTCTGGGGAGAGTTGCATGCCTAGAGGAAGTACTAGCCTTGCACTCTATTGATGACATCCTCCTGGTGAACCCAAACAAAGACATTGCCAAATAAGGACTGGGTGCTTGAGGACCGATGACTCTCAAGCAGCAACCCGACTGCACCATTAAGACACAGGGACCCCAAGTGAAGTTCCTGGTTGTAATCTGGGCAAGTGGCACCACATCTCGTTTAGAGGAGATGACTGCCAAGCTTCTGACTGTCTCTGCCCCAGCCAATAAAAAGGATGCCCAGTGATTTGTGGGCTTATTCACTTACTATTACTGTCACATTCCCCTTGTGGGGATTTTGATGGGACCCAGCTAAGAGGTTACTAGAAAAGGCTGCTATGTTTGAATGGTACCCATTCAACAGGCTACCACAGCCATCCAAGCACCCTTCCCCTGGACCCCATGGGTCCACATTTGCCATTCGACTTACAGGTCTCAACAACATTTCAGTTCCTTTACTGTTGCTCATAGTAGAAAAATACTTCAGACACTTGTTGGGGTTTTCAACTTACAAGATCCTGGAGTCAGCTGAAAGGCACATACACTTTGAGAAACAATTATTGTCCTGTTATTGGGCCTATGTAGATATGCATGAATACATGAGCCATGGCTGTGATATAGTTTTATGATCCCAAATTGCAATCATGTTATGAGTGAGCGGAGGCCTCAAATCTCCAGGTGGGGGTGGCTCAGGAGTATTCTCTAGTGAATGAAAATGTTCTATACAGAAGCAGGTAAAACCCAGCCCAGCTGGGGCCTTCAACCCCATGGCAAGGACTCAGGAGTGTCACCCCCCTCCCAGGCATATCATCCAATGAGCCACTGCCTTTACTTGCCCAATGGGAGCTCAGATACAAGGACCTTCTGGGCCACACATAAGTCTGGTTCGTTGATGGTGTCTCTTGATTAACATTTACTAGGCTAGAATAAGGTGCAGCTGTCATCCAGCCTGAGATATATCTATCCCTTGGCAAGCTCAGCATAAGTGTGAAAAGCTTTATAAAGTATGGTTGGCTACCCAGGCTCCCTCAACAAAGGAGCCCTGCCATATTTTCACTGACTCATGGGCTGTAGTTAATGGTCTGAACATTTGATTGGGCTACTGGCAAAACTTGTACTGACATGTGAAACACATCCCTCTCTTGGGATGAGACATTTGGATAAAATTCAATTCTACTCCTAATAAGCTCTTTGTTATCCTTGTGGGTGCTCACCAGAGAGCTGTCTATGCTGACAAAGGCAATGAGCCAACCAAGGCAATGAGCAGACCATGCATGTCAGCTAAACAGGGAGAATGATCTGTCATCTGCCCCAGAGATAACAGATATTCAACTCATTGACTCCTGCATCCATGAGAGGAAGGGCCCTGGGAATCAAGATGCCGTCCTTGCCTGGATCTGTATGCATGAACTATTATCTTCAAAAGATGCCAACACAGCATGAAAGAGATAATCCACCTGCCAGACCCTGACCAAGGCTAAACATTCTGCTCAGGGACAGATCCTTCAGGTAAAAAATGCCAGGATATTCTTTGCAGGTTGATCACACTAGTCCCCTCATCCCATCCAGAGCGTTCAGGTGGATCCTAAATGTAGTTGATGAGTTCTCCGTATTTGGACTAGTCATCCGCATGTGTTTTACTGACTCAGGCAACACTCTTTATTCCCTCCAAAACCATATTTGTTTCTTTCTCTGGCTTCCTGAATACATTGTATCTAATAATGGCCCAAATGATACATTTGCAGCCCAAACTATACATGGGTCAAATCATGCGGCATGATGGATTCTCCATCCTCTTTAACATCTACAAGCCACAGCAGTGATTGCATATTTTAACAGGAAAAGATCAGGTTGAAGTGGCTAATGGAAATGGACAATATAATCCCAGCCTGGCTACATGTCTCAGGTGAGCAATTTGGGGTCTCACTGTGGCAATTCTCTAAGTGTACTTCTCATTTGTGCTGTGTGATTGATTGGGCTGTCTGTCTCTTTCCTTCAGTTTCCCCCTCTTTTAAAATTATTGACAAATCAGTTTCCATGGTGGATCATGCAAGTTCCCTCCATCCTTTTTGAGCCCTTCCTGCAGACCCAAATCAGTGGGAGATCAGGAAGGCTACTAAACAGCACAGATTGGGAGGCATGAACTTGCTTCTCCATTTACTCCCCGGGTGCAGTGCCTGAATTTTTGCCTACAAGGGCTTCAAAGATAATAACCATCAATTCAATGTCTCAATATTTTCCCTAAGGTGACCCTGCTGCTTTGCTCTGTGTAGCCCCATTGGATACATGCCAAATATCAAGTAGAAACTTTTATGGAACCACAGGAGAAACCAAGCCAGAATGTTTCAGTTCATCATTCTAGGGAGTGAATTAAGGGCACTATTCTTGCTCATGGCATGGGACAGACTGCCCATGTCACAGTCAATGAGGAGTCTCCCCAACTGATAAGACATGAGCACCTTTGGTCCTGTGAACTCAGGTATGGGGCAAGAAGTGGGTGGGGATCTAACCTCTCTCCTCTCTCTTATGGGTAGTCTGTGTGACTCTGGCCTTACCAAATTCATTGGTAGGCCTGACTCTGGCAGCTGCCATCATGCTGAACTTGACTAGTAGTTGGATATGCCACTCACTGCTTGACCCCATAGGTAAACCTTTGGCTGCCACGCCACTGAATAGCATGAGTGGACATTTCTCCAACTATGGAGCTTTCTGGCATCTCAGGTGCCGTAACACACCTGGACCCAATGTGTTACCTGATATGCAGACCCTGGTACTGTAGGAATGAAATGACATCCTAGTTGTCAACTCAATGCTGTTCCACATGGGAGCAACTGAGAAGGGGAGCCTGGGTCTGTTACCAGGCTATTTTAGCCTTGATGATGGTGACTCTCTCCCCTCCCCTCCCTTTCCCTCCCACCTCCCCTCCTCTCCCCTCCCCTCCCCTCCTCTCCCCTCTTCTCCTCTCCTCTCGTCTCCTCTCCTCTCCTCTCCTTGTCCAGACTCTTCAGTTCCACTCAGGGACTCTGCCCACTACCTACCAAGAAGGACTTCTAGGGGGTTGAACCTCATGGTAGTCAATGACTCTTACACTCCCAAGCGAGTGTATACCCTTTTAGAGTATTGTTTCTTTTCTAAACACCAGGCCTTTACCTTCCTTTTTGATCACATTGTAATCTGCACAAATGGGGCATTAATAAGAAATTTTCAAACATTCCAAACAACCCCTCCCAAGGAGCATGTTGCACCAGGCTGAATAAGGCATGAGCTCCAGAACCAAGCTCACCCTGGTTACTTGGAGGGTTTGCTGGGTGAGAGGCACTGCTGACCCTCTTTGCTCATGTGTATGCGTTGGGTGGTTTTTCCCACTCCTGGGGTCCCTCAATGAGAAAAGGTTGTGCACCTGTCTCTTACCATCACTAAAGTCATTAACAACACTACCTTAGTTCTGGAGACACAACAGATCAGCCTTAGCTCTTTGGTTTGAGTATTTGAGCAGCTGCATAGCCCTGGACTTCCTGCTGGCCAGCCAACGAGAGTCCGTGCCACTGTCAACACCTCGTGGTGCACCTGGATCAATGAACCTGACAAAGGAGAAGAGTCCAGCTCTCTAAAGCAGACTCTGGTGACCTTTGAAACATCTTGTCCTGGATTGGCAATGTTGGGGACTCATGGCTATGTTTAATCTTCCAAGAAGTCCTCATCATCCTATTTGAAAAAATTTCAATTATGAACCTGGTCCATTGCTGGCGCAGACTAATTACTGGGTTATTGTCATAATCCCACAAAATCCATTTATTTAGGACTGTGATAGGGTCGGCTTTGTTTCTTTCAAGCATCCTGAAAAATTAAGAGGTGAAGTTGAGCAGTACAACTTCAGGACAAAATCCTAAATGTGATCGTTCAGGCCCAACCGTATGCAATTATAGAGATTCTACTCTTGGGGGAAATCTGCCCTTCTCCCACCAGACTTCATAGCTAGTGCTTTGTGATCTCGGGAGTGAGGCACCATCAAAGGCTGAGGACCCTCTGGGCCGCCATGCCCTGTGCCTACCTGTATTTCTAGCTCTGGCCCCTCCATTCAGAGGCTTCCTTATGGGGCAGTGGCTCAGCTGGGACATTGCCAAGACCTCCTTATTAGGGGGCCTGGAGATACTTTTCTCCACTCTGTCTCAGTACTCAGTACTTTTCCATTATTAGCTCTTTCCCGTCCCCCAGACTCTAGCTCCAATCTCCCTCTCTCCCCTGCCACCACAAATGAATAAAAGCCTGACTGTTACTCTCCTATTTGGCTCACTGTCTTAGTGGACCACCTCAACACCTGGCAACTCTCTCTAACAATTGTGGACTTTTTATCTTCACAGTTACATTTGGTTTTACGTCATGTATTTTGAATCTCTCTTATTAGGAGAGGAATAAAAATGTAGGATTGCTATGTACTCTTGATGATTTGACCCCCTTTATCATGATGAAATAACCTTCTTCATCTCCAGTAATATTCTTCACTCTGAGATGTACTTTGTTAGATATTATTATAGTCACCCCAGCTTTCTTTTGATCAGAATTGTATGTTGCGTATTTTACCTTCATTTACTTTTAACCTATTTTTGTCAATGCAAAGTGAATTTCTTGTAGACAGTATATATTTGGATCTTACTTTTAACCAGTCTGACAACCTCTGTTTTTTAATGGAATCAAGAATGAGTATAAGGAAGTGAATTTTTTCATAATGTCCTAGAATTTGTGGTGATAGCATCACGACTCTGAATATACTGAAAATCACTGCATTGCACATATTAAAAGGGTACTTTTTAGTATGTGAATTATATCTCAATAAAACTATCATTTAAAAAATGAGACTGGGGACCTAAGGCACTACTGTAAGGAGGCATTCGATTTAAGGATTCTGCTCCCTTCCCCTTCCTCTCTCCTCCCCTTCCCCTCCCCTCCCCTTCCCTTTCCCCTTCCCGTTTCCCTTTCCCCTTCCCATTTTGCTTTCCCTTTCCTTTTTTCTTTTCCTTTCTATTTATTTAGTTTTTTGAGACACAGTTCTGCTCTTGTTTCCCAGGCTGGAGTGCAATGGAGTGATCTCTGCTCACGGCAAATTCTGCCTCCTAGGTTCGTTCAAGCAATTCTCATGCCTCAGCCCCCCAAGTAGCTGCGATTACAGGTGCCCACCACCACACTCGGCTAATTTTTGTATTTTTAGTAGAGACAGAGTTTCATCATGTTGGCCACGGTGGTCTCGAACCCCTGACCTCAGGTGATCTGCCTGCCTCAACCTCCGAAAGTGCTGGGGTTACAGGCATGAGGCACCACGCCCGACCCCTGCTTTCTCAACTTTTGTACCCTAGGCACCTGCTTGTCTCGCCCTAATCCAGGCTCAAGTGATAATGCACTGATTCTGGCTACTTTGAAGGGCATCTACTGGGGGACAGCTCTGGGAAACGTTTCTACTTCAGAAAGTCATTTGTTCTGTTCTCTTCCTCTGGACATCTTGGCCTGGACGTGAAATGCTTCCAGTTGCCGAGGCCCCTTGTGACCAACCTGAGGATGAAGTTGGGGCAGTGAATGATGGCAGAATGTGAGTCTCTGATGACATCATGGGCTGCTGAGTCAGTCTGAAGCCCGCCTCGCTTCTGAACCCCCCGATAGAGGACGTAGCAATGTCCCCAGCCACCTGTTGTCTGAGTCAGGCAGTCTGCATGTGTTTCTGTCATGTGCAGCCCAGGGACAGGGACCGAACTGCTCACACCGCAGCTCCGCGGCTCCAGCGCCAGTGGTGGAAAAGAGCTCAGGTGTCAGGAGTAAGGACGCCTGGCTCTGTATATGGGGTCAGGACTGCTACTAATTACTTGTGGCACACATCATTTTCCTTTCAGGTGAGTCCCTGATACATGTAAGAAATAAAGACCCAAGGTTCCTGTCTACTCTGAAATGGGAATCGGTCACCTCCCTTTGCGTGCTTGAAACAGAAAAGCCCAGGGTCCCAACTTCTCTTGCCTCACCTCCAAAATCCCCTCTATCTAAACAGCCCAAGGCGTGGATGAGTCCTTTGCACCACCAGCTTCCCCTGGGTTTTGCCCTCCAGTTAATTTCAAGACACTTTCCCTTTCAGAATCTTTTTTTTTTTGGAGTCCTCCTTGCAAGAGCAGGAGGAGAGCGCGCTCAAGCCAGCCCTGGGTCCCCCACGGGGCCCTCGCGCGCGGTCACCCGCTCTTCCCGCGGCGGGATGAGGCCCTGGAGAAGCCGGGGAGGGCGGGGGCTGGGGAAGGGGCGTCAACCGACCCTGCCCCGGGTCCCCTACGCGGCCCTAGCATCTCCCAGGAGGCAGGGACTCACCCTGACCCCGGGTCCACCCTCGGCACCAACCCGTGCCCCGCCGCCGCCTGAGGTCGCCGCCGCCTGCGGTTGTGCCCTTTGAGAAGGAAGGCAGAAGGTCCCCACGCCAGCGGGGGCCGGGATAATGAGATCTGTGGGTGTCTGCAGGACCGAATGGAAGCCCGCGGCACGCTCAGCCCCCAATGCCCTGGAGTCCTGTGTTCTTGTCCGTCTGCCCACATTTCCACCTCCTCTCCTTGCACTCTCTTCTCAGACACCTGCCTGCTAACACCTGGCATCTCTCTTCTCAGAAAAGGTCCTGCTAAAACCAGCACTCCAAATCCACATCTAAGTGCAAGCACTTCTTGTCCCTCCTAATTCTTTTATTCAGTTCCACCTTGTCGAGCCCCCTTTTCCCCAGCACTGTTCCTGATGCTGAGGTGGGGCCACAGGGACTGACTGCAGAGAATTTGCCTGGTCAGGTAGCTGCCAATCACAGGAGTAATGACAATGCAGTGATTGATGGGTTAGGCTGAGGAAGTGGAGGTGGGAACGAGTGAAGTGGGGACCGTCTCCAGGGTAGGGACTGGGGAAGCCGCTGAGGCAGAGATGTTGAAGTAAAAGCATAGATTATGTGCAAATTCTGTGCCATTTTATACCAGATACTTGAGCACTGGTGGATACTAGTATCTGTGGGAGGTCCTAGAACCAATCCCCAATGGATACTGAGGGACAACTCTGTGTGTGTGTGTGTGTGTGTGTATGTGTGTGTGTGTGTATTATAAGAAATTGGCTCACGCAATTATGGAAACTGAGAAGTGCTAAGACCTGCAGTAAGCAAGCTGGAGATTGAAGAAAGCTGGTGGAGTAGTTCCAGCCTGAATCTGAAGACCTGAGAACCTGGAGAGCTGGTGGTGTAAGTTCCAGTCAGAGGGCAGGAGGAGACTGATGCTCCAATTCCAGTGTCAGACAGGTGAAATTCCCTCTTAGTCAGACATTTTGTTGTACGCAGGCCTTTGGTTGACTGGAGGGGGGGCGCGAACCACATTAAGGAGGGCAGTCAGCTTTATTTGGTGTACCAATTCAAAATGTCAGTCTCACCCAGAAATACCCTCACAGGCATACCTAGCATAATGATGTTTCAAATGTCTGGGCACCCTGTGGCCCAGAAAAGTTGCTACATAAAATTAACCACTGCACATTTTAAAATTATGTTCTATTTGGCCTCTGGAGGAGAGGACACACTCTCTCACTCTGACATGGTATTGCTTTCCTAGTGTGTATTGATTTCTTGTTTAAAATAAAATAATCTCTTTTTAAAGGAAAAACGTTATGGAGTATTTGAGAAAACTATTTTACCTATATCTTTTTAGAGACCAGAAGACAATACTGGTAATTTTAAAGTATTTTTTCAAGAGATAAATTTTCTTAAATACAGAGGAAGACATTGACCAGAGTTTCCAGCCACTCATCATTAAATTAAAAAACCTGGCACTCAGTATTTGCTTAGAACGGCTAACAGGCTTGTTAAAAAAAAAAGCCTTACAAATTCCTCTCAGTAAGTTGAATTGATAGAAAATAAAAGCAGTATGGAGAATAGGATAAAAGCCCTAGAGAACTTGAGAAATTTACGGCAATCAAATAATTACAGTAACTATATTTTGAATTATTTCCAAATTAACTACTTCTAAAATTCACTTACTAATCTGTGGTTATTCATGGTTTAGCATATACCTATTTATAAACTGTGACATTTTAAAAAGATTAAAAGATTATGATAAGATCACTTTTAAGAGAGATATATATATTATTTTAAATAAAAATTATATTTTTATATTTCAGAGTATTTGGAAATTTGAAAGCTTGCTAATTTTTATTTATTTTTACTTCACTTATTTATTTATGTTCATTTTATCTGGCAATGGTGCCACATTGAACATTTTTCTCTACAGAAACTTTTAAGGAATGCTTCTGTTGTTTAGTGTCATTATCTCCAAGAATGTAACAAACTTTCATCTTGTGCCTCCTAACAGGATACACTGAGAAGCACTAGCTTCTTCTATGACATTCTTGCCAACATTCTCAGCACCTGAATGTAAGTGCAGAAACATCAGACAGAATTGAATTGAGGGATATTCTACCAAATAATTGACTGAAACTCTGCAAAAGAGGCAATGTCATAAAAGACAAGCACTGCGGAGGTGCCACAGGAGGATGTGTGATAACTAATTGCAACCTGCGAGTTTCTTTGGGTCCCACAAAAGACCTGAATAAATACAAAAGAAGACATTCAAATGTCCAAGAAGGAAATAAAAAAAAAGATTTGATTATGGTAGTTATCAAGACATGCATATGAAATGCACAGTGAAATACCACCACAAGTATACCAAAGTAGGTAACATTAAAACTACTGACAACATCAAGAGTGGGCAATGATGTAGAACAACTGGAATTCTCCTACATTTTTGTTGGGAATAAATTAGTAAAGACACTTAGAAATTGGCAATATCTACAAAAGCCTAATAGTGTTGAAGCAAACATTGCACTAAACGAAGTTAAGCATATCCTATAGTCTGAATGCTGTGTTCCACCAAAATTTATATGTTGAAACCCAAAGTCCAATGTGTCAGTATTAAGAGGTGGAACCTTCGGGAGGTGATTAGGTCCTGAGGAAAAAGCCCTCATAAATGGGATTGATGTCCTTATAAAAGAGGCCCCAGAGAACTACCTTGCCCCTCTGCCATATGAGTATGCAGTGAGAAGGTGCCATCTATGAAGCAGAGAACAAGCCCTCACCAGACATCAAATTTAATGGCACTTTGATCTTGGACTTCCCAGCCTCTAAAACTGTAAGAAAAAAATTTACGTTGTTTATAAGCTACCAAATTTATGGTCTTTTGTTTAGCAGCCTGAACAGACTAAGACAGCCTATAAGGAAGTGTTTATTCAATGCTATTACTGTAGGGGAGAGAGACCGGAACATAGTCTGTGTTCAACTTCACTAAAACAAAGGAGTTTTTGAGAAGTGGGGTGGATATTAGGACATATGGGTTTGCTATTTGGCCTTACCTAAAGGAAAAGTAAGTTTGCTCACATCTTCCTGGCAGAAGGTAGTTTTACAACTCCAAGCAAGGTGCCCACTGACATTAGTCTCCCACCCTCCCGCAGAAACAGGGAAATAAGACGCTATCTTCCTTGTGATTTTTGAAACAGCTCCCAGGTCCTTAGGAAACAGTCCTGCATTGAAAAATTGTCAGGAGGCTTTTAAAAAGATTTACATGTCCAAGGAACAGAGAAATCATTCACAATGACAAGTTTTCTAAAGTCAGTGCTCTGATAAAACGGCCGTGTGGTTAGGTCATCTGGATTCCATAAGGACTGGGGTGACAGGGAGATCAGGTGCCTAGAGGCAAGAAGAGACCTATTTAAAGTATAGTCGAACTGAGGGAAAGTTAAGGCTGCCTTAGTACATAGGTATATTCTGTGGCCGAGTGTTATGGCTTGAATTTTTTTGTTTCAAATTCATTTGTGGAAACTCTAAACCCCAATTTGATGTTATTCAGAGATGGGGCCCTTGGGAGGTAATTTGAATTATATGAGATCTTGAGAATAGGACTCACCGTGATGAGATTAATGCCCTTAAAAGAAGAGAGACTAACACACCGAGGAAATGCCATGTGAGGACACAGAGATGGCAGCTGTCCACATCCCAGGGAGAGGGTCCTCTCCAGAACCCAGACATGCTGGACCTCTGATTGCCAACTGCCAACCTCAAAAATGCAAACCAAATTTCTCTTATTTAAGCCACTCAGTCTGTGGTATTGTATTATGGCAGTCAGAGACGATGGAAGTAGAGTGAGGTAATTGACTAGGAGTCTGGAAATACTCTATATCTTGATTTGGTGGTAGTTACATGGATTAAAATTATTAGCTATTATTTTGAAAGTCACTAGGTGTATACTTATGACTAGCGTACTTTGTATAAGTTCTAATTCAATGAAAAAATAAAGTAAAATAAAAACGTTTGGGGGACAGCTAAAATGGAACTTCATGAGAAATTTGTAGATTTTGATGCCCATGTTAGAGAAAACAAGGCAAAAAGAACCTATGCATCCAACTTAATTAGCAATGTGTAAGTAGAATAAACCCAAATGACTCAGAGGAAAGAAAATACAAAAAATAAAAGAAGATACTTATGAAACAGCAGATAAATGATATAATAGAGAGGATCTACAAAATGAAAATCTGATTCTTTGAAAAAGTAAAATAACCTCCAGAAAGATTAACTGCAATGAAAAAAATACAAGATTGTACAGATAAAAAAGAGTAAAAATGAAAACGGAGACATAATTATAGATGCAGCTGAGATTACAATATAATAATACTATAAACAACTTTATGTCAATATATTTGAAAACCTAAGAGAAACAGAAAAGTCTTCAAGATATATAATTTACAAAACTAAACTTGTAAGGAAAAAAACAACCTCAATGAGCCTATAAACATTTAAAAAATTAAATAAAAAATTTAATGTTCTCCCATAAAGGAAACACCAGTTTCGGATGATTTTACAAGTAAATTTCAGCAAACGAAAAGAAAGAGATGATCTACATTTACAAAAAGAATATCTTGCCATTATTTTTAAAATAAAAACATACTCTTCAACTGATTTTATAAAGCTAATATAACTTTAATACCTGTATTAGTCCATTCTCTCACTGCTGCTAGAAATACCTGACACTGGTAATTTATAAAGAAAAGAGGCTTAATTGACTCATGGTTCTACAGATTGTACAGGGGAGGCTTCCAGAAACTTAAAAGCATGGTGAAAGGTGAAGAGGAAGCAGGCACGTCTTACACGGTTGGAGCAGCAGGAAGAAAGGGGGGAGGTGCTATACTCTTATACAATCAGATCTCGTGGTAGGTTACTCACTCTCATGAGAACAGCACCAAGAGGGAAATGGGCCTCCGTGATCCAGTCACCTCCCACACGGCCCTACCTCCAACACTGGGGATTGCAAGTTGACATGAGATTTCGGCGGGAACACAGACCCTATCCGTATCAATACCAAAACCAGAGATAAACTGTACAAGAACACAACATCAAAAGCCAATCTAAACTGATGGATAATAGACATGTTCTTAATTAATATTTTATTACTTAATTTTTAATTAATTGTGACAAATCAAACCGAACGTTATTATAAGAATATTATATGAAAAGTATTTTGTATCATGAAATGTAAGGTTGGTGCAACATTTAAAAATAAATTTTTATGTTTAACCAAGTTGGCAGGTTAAATAAAATGAAGGAATTGCTCAATCACTTCAAAAGGTGTTGAACAAAACATTCATTAAGCTTTAACACGTATTCAGGAGAAAAATTCTTAATAAACAAAATAGAGAGGGGATTTCCAGTACTTTTTTTTTTTGAACACAGAGTCTCACTCTGTCACCCAGGCTGGAGTGCAGTGGTGCGATCTTGGCTCACTGCAACTTCCACCTCCCAGGTTCAAGCGATTCTCCTGCCTCAACCTCTTGAGTAGCTGGGATAACAGGCCCCTGTCACCATGTCAGCTAAGGTTTTTTAAAATTTTTACTAGAGATAGGGTTTTACCATGTTGGCCAGGCTGGTCTCGAACTCCTGAGCTCAGGTGATCTGCCCGCCTTGGCCCCCCAAAGTGCTAGGATTACAGGCATGAGCCATCATGCCTGGCCCAGTACTCTTATTAAGTAGTGAACTCTAGGTTTTGGCCAGAACAGTATACAAAAGCATAATAATTTGAATAAGAAAACAAAACCATATTCCTAGATTATATGATTATATGACTGCATCACAAATAACAGATAATTATTAAATTCTCTATTATTCAAATATATTCAAATTATTCAAATATTATTTAAATTATAAATTATTCAAATATAATTCAAAAACAATTTTAGCATAGCAGATGAAAATCACTATAGGTTATACACTAGAGCCTAAACACTAGTCAGATGCTGGGGTTCAAACTCCAGTCTTGCACTTGCTAGAGATTGTAGAGGGGTGAATTAATGAACCCTCTCAGTGCTTCAGTCTCCTAATCTGAGAAGTGGTTATGATAACAGGACCTAGCTCATAGAGTTGTCGAGAGGATCTAATCAGTATATAAAGAGATTAGCTCAGGACCTGGTACGGTAGAACACAGCATACTATTAGTAACTATCATTTTACAAGAGCAAGTTGCATTTTTATGCATCTAAATAGCAATAGTTAGAGAATGTCATTAAATCTGCACTAACCCCACACCATAAAATTCTTAGGAATAATAATTAACAAAAAATAAGCAAGATTGTTATGTTGAAAGTTGTCAAATGCTATAGAATATCATTAAAGATGACCAAAATAAATGGAGCTATTTCATGTCATTCATAGAAAGGCCTTGAGTTGAAAAGTTGTCAGTTCTCCCCCACTTGTCTTATTGATGCAATGCAATTCCAGTCCAAATCCTAGCAATGTTTTCTGTGGAATTTGAAACATGTATTTAAAATTTTATATAAATAAGCAAAGGGCCAAAATAACCAAGACACTTCTAAAGAAAAAGATCAAGTTGAGAAGATTCGCTTTAGCAGACATTAAAACTTATTATAAAACTCTAGTGATGTAGCGTGGTGTGTACACAGGGATAGACAAACAGATCAATGGCACAGAATCGAGAGCTGAGCTCAGAAGCGTAATTCTCTTCATATGTGGAAATGCGAGATGATAAAGAACTGGCATTAGAGATCCGCAGGGAAATGACAGTGTGCTAGGAAAACTGATTTTCCTTATATAAAATATGAAAACAAAAGAATTGCTGACAATTAACCCATTTATGCCGGAAGCTGCAAATTTTTTTGTGAAAAATTAGACCTTGATGATTACCTTGAGCAGCTGGGTATCAATAATGCCCACAAGCTTAGCATTCCAATAATGGGACACTAGGCATAAATGGGCTAATAACTTAAATGTTAAAAAAATTAAAGTTCTACCGGAAAGTATGGCAAAATAATTTATAACCTTAGTGAAGTGAAGGATTTTTGTCATATATTTGAAAAAAATCAACATTAAAATACATGTATTTAAATTACTTTAAAAATATATCATAAAAATTATAAAAAGACAAACACAAACTAAGAGATGAGAGTTTAACACATTTAACAATAAAAAGATAATTATCTTAAATATAAAGTATTTCCACGAAAGAATCTGTAAGAAAAAGGCAAACAACCACATTAAAAAATAGACAAAGATCTGAACAGCTACTTCACAAGAGAAAATAATAAAAGGCCAATGATCAATATCACTAATAAGAAAAACTAAAATAGAAATGAGAGAATAGACTCACATTTAAAAAGTCCGTTGATACCAAATCTTGGCAAAGATCATTACACAGTCCTTGCACATGGCTGGTGGGAACAGGCATTGGTCAAACCACTTAGGAAAATGATCTCGCATAACTTAGTAAAGCTAAGATATTCTACTCCCAGTAAGAAACCCTAAAGAAGCTCTTGCATGTATGTTCAGAAGACATGCAAAATCATGTTCATAGCAAGAAAAATAAATATAAACAATAAACAATGAATCATTCAAAGGAACAAATGATATTGCACCATACAGTAGAATCAGAGTCATCATCTTGCTCAGTTCTGGTGCTCTGTTCCCATAGTCAGCACTATTCATATAGAACACAATGTTACTAATACTGTTGGGAGGTTGTACAGCTTTGGATGGAATGCCACACATTATGGAAAATTAATTAATGACAGCTACCAACATAAAACATCATGCAGAGCAAAAATAGCAGGTGTCAATTCCTTTTGTATAAAATCCAGGAATAGGTAAACTGATCAGTATGTTTTTTAAGGTGCATATATATGGCAAAGGCATAATAAAGTAATTATTAACACAAAATACAAGATAGTATTAAATCTGGAGGAAGAAAAGAATGTGATCCATCAGATCAATAGGAACTCCAAAGTCATTTTTGATCTTCTGTTTCTTAAGCTGGGTAGTGGATATTAGATGTTCATTCAACTTTCTCTCTCTCTCTCTCTCTCTCTCTCTCTCTCTCTACACACACACACACACACACACACACACACATTGTTTTATGAGTATGATGTATTTCACAATAAAAATAAATTTAACAAAAGAATGAACAAATCATGGTATAAGATGATGTGACAAGAACTAAAATCAGCTAAGGGAGATGAATCTAAGGTAAATTTTAAAATCAAACAGTGTAATTTCCCTATTAAAAGACAAAAATCTTTCAGATTGGCAATGAACGACTTTCAGTTAGTATATCTCAAATAAAGTGACAAGAAATATAAATGTGAAATGATAGGCAAGGATGTATCAGGCAAATTTAAACAAAAGGGTATCAGGTATCAAGCTATTAATATAAAAATATAGACTTTAATGAAATAAACAAAAAAGCAGAAATTCTGTCATTTGGTATAGAGAAGGATATGATTCATAGTGAAGATAAAATTCAAACTTTAATGTGCCTCTTTCAATGTTGGACAGATGAGCATAAAAAGTAAAAAGTTAATAAAAAGCTGAATATTCCACTGTGCTTAAGACCCACATTAAGACCTATTTTTGTATATCTTCACGCTTCTGCAATTAAGATCTTGATGTAATTATCAGTATCCATACAAGTGTGTATTTCATCATTGGTGCCTATATTGTTGTCACTGCAAGTTATTTTTGGTGCTGTATTTTTTGAGAGAGCTGCCATTAATTTTGAAACAATGTATTGTTATTTGAAGTTGAAAATTTATTGTGAATGCTGAAAATTATTGAAGTGGAATGGTGATGCAATAGTTGATATTAGGGAAGCAAATACATTTGGATGAGTGAGTGAAATTTCCTATTTTCTCGCAAAGCAATGGCCATGTTTTATAGGACCTAAGAAAGGCAGACACCTTCTTTACAAGTGGAAGCTGGGCTATTGTATTAACTATCACATACCATAGGAAATAATGCAAACACCAAAACTTGCAGAAATGGTTTCAGCAGCTGGGAAGAGAATCTGAGTTAATAGTATTATGTTTGGTGACATTTAAAAGTGTTTCATAATGCCCATGTCCTAAAGTTCCTGATGGTACAATAAGCAATATTGGGATGAAAAATGAGCATTTATGACTTTAACACCCATAACTATTTAAAAGTGTCAGACTGAATATGTTTTGCAATTATCTTACAAATATTTAATTTTACATATGATCAAGACTAATATATAATAAATACATCTAAGCATATCTAAAATAACTCTTTACATATTTTAAAATAACAATTCAAGTGGAAGAAAATGTGGATCATAAGTCAATTGTCAGAGCTTTTATTTCTTTAGTGATATGTGAAATAATAACACATTTTAGAGCTGAGGTCATATTAGCATTTATGAAACAAGGTACTATTTATTTATTTATTTATTTATTTCCTTCCCATCTTACTGTCTAGAAGGTATACACATCAAATGCTGGGCCCTCTGAATTGATCTTTTACAGCTCAACTTGTCTGTTTTCCATTCTTAAATCCTGAGAGATTTTCTGAACTTTTTCTCTTATCTCTTCTGGTTTCTTTTTTCAACAATGTTCTAAACTTCACGAACTGACTATCTTGCCTTTTGGTTATTCCTTTTTAATATCTGTGTATGTATGCGTGTGTGTGTGTGTGTGTGTGCGTGTGTGTGTGTGTAACGACTTCTTGAGTTAGCTAAAAATGCTAATCAAAATTTTTAATATTCCTGTCTGAAATGTTTCTTTCAGAGTCAGCTCTTCTGAGTGTCAATCTTGGTTGCTGCACTGCAAACTAATGATGTTCTCCACAGCTCCTTGTAAATGTTGATTGTCCATTCATATCTAGTAATGATAATTTTGATTATTGAGGTAGGTAGCTGATTTACATAATCTCTACTGCTGAATACATGGGACACATGTCTCGCGAAGTGTGACTAATTGGGCAGCCTGCTTTTTATGGACAAATATGTTGACCTGCATTCTGCGCAGGTAAAGAAGCCCGGTGGGGTGGCCCCCTTCTAGCTACTTTCACTCCCCTTCCTCTGCCTTCACTACCCTGAATTTCAGAATTAGATGAGTTCTACTATTGGGCTCTATCAGCCATGTTAAAATCTCCTTTTCTCTCAGGGCACATTTTAAGAATTACTTTACAGAAGAAGTCCACAATTTTTTTTCTTTAGGGAGTAATTCTGGGTTGCCGATTACTCTGCCAACAGAAAGATGGGAGCCATGGATCCATTGGGTTCTGCCTCTTTCTTCCCTCCCTCCAGTCAGTGTCTGCTGGCTCATGAACCAGTCTGAGAATTCTGATTCCTCCCAGTGCCTGGCATTCTTCTTTATGTACACTGAGCAAGTTCCTCCACCCTGATTTATCCTTCAATATTCTGCCGTATACATTGTTACTTCCAGAAATCAACTCAAACTTTCCAGCTACCATGGAATACCCTCCTATCTCTCCAATTTTCTTTGGTATGTTTCCTTTTCCCATTCTTACAGTCATTACAATAGGATATTTAGAGGTAAAGGAGGCAAGCCTATGTTCTTTATCTACTCTCACATGCCAATAGATTGCTATTTATGGATTGTCTACTTTTGCCGTTTCCTATTGTGGTAGTGAAGGTTATAATAATGAGCAAAAGAGATGCAAAACAATATAATTATTAGCTGTCCTAACTAAGTGTTAAGCAAGGAAGTAAAGAATGCCATGAAAAGGTAACCTGGGAGACATATTTAGATTGGCAGTGAGGGAAACCCTCTTTGAGAAAGTACCATTTAAGATCTAAATTTTGAGTAAGGCTATGTTAATGGGGAAAGGTGTTCCGGAAAGAAGGAAGGGCGTGTGCAAATTCCTGATGGTGAAAGATGACGCTTATTGAAGGAGAACAGAAACAGTGTCTATGTGGAAGTAGAGTTATGAACCAGAAGGGGAATGGTAGCAAAAGAAACTAACGAGGCCGGTAGATTTGGGACATCAACGTTGTTAAGTTAAGCCACGAAAAAGACTTATATTTAATTATTCATGCTATTGGCACCTTAAAGAGTTTTGAGTTCAGGAGAGAAACACTTAAATTTGCAGTGTCTAAAGGTAATTTGGACTACTATATGGAGAATAAAATAAAAGGAGGCAAAAATAGAAACAAGAAGCCCAGTGAGGATATCATTTTAATAGTTCTTGGCAAGAGATGAGTGACATTAATTGAAAGTAGTGGAGGAGTGTATGTAGAAAAGGAAATTGTTAGAGACATATTTCAGGGAGGAATTATACGTTCTTATGTGGACAGAATGTACCAGACTAGGTACGGGAATGGTGAGGGCAGATAAATTATACAAGGATTCGGGTAAGCAAAGGACTGAAAAGAGGTGCCTTTCTTGCTGAAGGCTTTGGGTGACATGTGGACCAAGGGTTCTATTTTGAACCTGTTACAACTGAGGTTCCTGCAATGTATACATTTAAATTTCACACAGGTAGCCTCGTAGCTGGGTATGAAACTTGGGAGAGAGTTCCAGATGGATGAAAGGGCCCTGGGAATGGCTGGGAATGCTGAAGACCTCAGAAGAGAGAGGGTGGGCTGAGCAGCCTATCAGCAATCCTTCCTCGTGCCAACTCCCTCCGTCTTTTCATGCCAGACTCCTTTCTCTGCGGTAATCCTGTTTCATAAATAATGTATCTTGTTTTCTGTTGCATATTCCAAACAGTTTCCACACATTATCTCTGGATTCTGCGGGACATCATTTTCAGATTATCTTTTTTCTGAGTATTTTGCGTGCTGCTTCTTTCTGTTTGATCGGAGATTGTTTATCTCTTCAGGCTCCATGCTGTTTTGAAAAATTCCTACTTATTCTTGAAAAAATGTGAGACCTGTATATCTGGAAGGCAGACTGAGCTACCTAGATTCAAATCCTTTAGCCAGTTTCTCAAAGGCTAGCGATCTGAATATCTCATCTATTGAGTCATCCTCAGGCCCTCTCCTATTAAGCACATTAAAAAAAATAATAATAATAAATCTTACCTTTTGGCCCTTTTTATTTTTTCTCCTATCTATAATGTTTAATTCTGTAGGCTCCAGGTTTTAGGATGCACCATGCCTTCGCCAGCCCTCCATTCTTTTTTCTCATTATTCTTCCAGAACATACCATATTCTAGAAGCATCATGGGCAAAAAGTTTTTGTCCCTGTGGCTGTTGTCATGTGTCAGACAGACCTAACTTCAGAGGGCATCGGCCTGCCCAGTTGTGGAGGTGGACAAATACCAGGGTCCAGCATTTGTTGAACTTCAACTTCAGCCCTGACCAGGGCTGTCTCCGTAACCGGGCAAGGGTGCATTTGTAGATCGACTTCAGAAACTGGCTCCACGGAGGCAGGGAAGGCAGTTGCTAATAATTCCAAGTCACTAACTAGTTATATGACCTTGAGCAAGTTACTTAAAGTCCTTTGGGCTCAAATTCTCCTTTGAAACATAAAAGGGTTTGCCTAGATGATCCCTAAGAGACTTCCAGCTTGACGTTCTCTAACAAATCTGCAGCACAAGACTATTTTGGGCCATATGCTTTCCTTTCTGCATTGAGATTTTTCATTACTTTGTAAGCTTTTCTTATTTCAAAGATGACTTTCGCTGTTAAAAATCTAACTTCACTCTAGTGTGCTTGTTATGTCGATACCTTTTTCATTTCAGTTAAGGGCTTTGATGATAGTTTCCAGTGAGAGCATGGCAAAATAAAATCATGTTTTCTGTTCTAACATTTGTTTCATCTTCATCTTTTGTCAGCGGAAATACTGCTATTTGTCATTTCAACATTTTCCAGCGACACCTCTTTCCTCATTTGGAGCCTTTGAAGTTTCTCTCATTAGAATGAAGGCCTTTGCCAACAGTTCTCCAGGGCTGCTGCTTATGTCAGAGAAAGGGGTTTAGGCAAGCCTACTTAAGTGTTAAGCAATGTCTCTAGGCAATCTCCTTCTCCTCCTAATAAAAAGGGTGACATTCAATTAGAGAACCAAGGCTTGGAGGAAAAGCCTGCCGCAGGGCTCAGTGGCTCAGGTTGCTTCAGTGCTACTGTATGTTAGAAAGCTTATTTATACCCGACAGACTCTAGACACCTTTGCCCCTGGAAAGAGTCCATGACCTGACAGTTCCTTCCCAGAAAGAGGGCTGGGAGTCTGGGCCTGAGGGCTGAGGGGAGAGCTGACCCGGTATCCCTTTCTGAGAAGCACACTGGTGACTGAAGCGTGCAGTCAAGTTCTTCATCCAGGAAAGGCTTTGCTTATCCAATCGTTCACAATGGTTTTCAGCAGGTACAGAAAGAAAGCTTTCCAGCTATCTCTACTGAGACCATTTTTCCCAGATCCCAAATTAGGGCACAACACAAGTGTGTTTTGGGAGACAACAGGTTTAAAATTAGGTTGATTCCATGAAACCCAGGACCTACCTATGATATAATTCTTCAATGCAGGGTAGATTGCCATAAGGTTTTTGTTTTGTTTTGTTTGTTTCGTTTAGGTAGAGAGAAAAATCAACATAGGAGGAAGAGATAAACTTTTTTATTCTAAGGGAAGCCAGTGATTAAAAAGGGATTTATGGGAAAGTCACAGAGATTCAATATTTGAATAGGAAGGCAGTTTAGGAATATTCTAAATGCCTCCCTTATTTGATGGAATCAAAACCCAGAGAGTTCATATGGTTTGCTCAGCACTAAGCACAGATCCTTAAACATGATGACAGTTAATGTTTTCAGATTTCATAAGGAGCATACATCTTGTTGGTGGAAGTCCTGAATTATGGGTGTGGAAGACAAATGGGGGCCATGAGACCACTGTTGAAGAGCTGCTGAAGTTTCAAATCCCTCATTTTCCACGGTATGTTCTAAACCTTGCTCTAAGTCCTAAGATTTGCATTATTAGAAGTAGTAACAGAGAGCTGTTTTTGCACTTCCTTCTAGATTTGTAGATCTTTATCTGTCAACGTATGAAAAGAGAAATTGTGGCATCATGCTTGATCTCTACCTCTCTGGTGCCCCTATAGCCAATAAAAAAGCCTGTCTGTTCATAGCTCCACATACATTTTCCCTCTTCCCAATGCCTAATTAGCTCTACTGCTTTAGTCTGAAGACTAGACTGTCCCTTCCTGACCCTATTCTTTTAATTGATATTAGGGTCATAATTTTACAAAGTAAATACAGTTATACCACACTCCATTTTTCGGTGAAGTGAGGACACTTGAGCAGAAGCTTCCTGTTCCCCTGCTCGCTCTTCTCTTGACTTGGTTACAAATAGACCTCCAGGAGTCCTTCAGCTAGAGTCAGGATTAGGCCAAGGATGATTTCTTTCTACATGAATTCTAGTGTGATTTAAAAAGTGCTTTAAAAATACTCAGGTACTTGGACACAGGGTAGGGAACATCACACACCGGGGCCTGTTGTGGGGAGGGGGCAGCGGGGAGGGATAGCATTAGGAGATATACCGAATGTAAATGACGAGTTAATGGGTGCAGCACACCAACATGGCACATGTATACATATGTAACAAACCTGCACGTTGTGCACATGTACCCTAGAACTTAAAGTATATATTAAAAAAATACTCAGTTACAAAAATACTGATTCTAAAACAAGCTTTTCCTATGAGGGTAGGAATCAGGTATAACTTTTCTTGTACCCCATCAAGGAAGAGAGACAAACTATGTGGGTAGAGATCCATAGGTCAATCTGATTGACTTGATGATGATGATGAAGTTAACAAAAACAAGCACAATTTTTCAGTATGTTCTACAATGCTAGGCCCTGTATTAATAGTGCCTGTACATGAACTATCTGAATCTTGACAAAGCCCCAATGTGTTAAGATCCCCTCCTCCTCATTTTATATATGGGAAAAAAACTTATTATTGAGAGAGTTGACATAATGGACCCCAAATCAAACACCTAATAAGAAGCAAAGAAGGATTTGAACTTACTGTATTGAACTTCCCTACGGATACCCTGATCATTAGAGACAGCAGCAGCCTCTGCAGAGTGTGACCCACACTGCACACCACCAGCCTCCTACCTTCTTTCCAAAGAGGATAAGTAAAATGATCATGATTGTCCATATGGAATTTATTTGACTCTTGTTTTGGCTGGAGATAAAAATTTTATTATAGACATACTAGTTATAATAATAATTTTAAAACGCCACCCTATTTAGAGCTACATTACATACCATTCTGGTCACAATCACAATTGTCCCAGGTTTGAATTTCTTTCAGAAGTTCAAAAACAGACTAAAAACATTTCCAATATGATACCACTTGGTGTCGCTATTAGTCTGTATGAATTGAATGAGTGACGCTTTCCTTCTCACATAGTCTAGACAAATGACAACTTCTTTATTTTAAAGAAATACTTTCAGGCTAACCTGGAATGGATCTATCAGAATTCAGCTAACATTCTTGGTTTTTAATTTTATTTTTCCACAATGTAACAGTGATCAACTTTAGGTTTATTTCAGAAGACACATTCGTGAACAAATACGTCTTCGGTAATTAAAAATAAAAAGGCTCAGTTATTGCATGCAAGTCTCTTGGTGCTTTGAATGGAAACAAAAGAACCATAAGGAAACCCTTAAAAGTGTTATCAAGGGCAAATCAATGCAAAGTGAGTTGGAATGCTTAGAATTGATTTCTCACAACTAGTAATTTGATTAATATTACTCATGTAGTTTCATTCTGCAGAAGATTTTGTAAACAGGTAGATCTATTAAAGTGGGTAGAAAAAATAGGTATTGAATAATTATGAGCTAAAGACATTGTGTTAAGTGATTTACATGTATAAAGTCTAATCATCATTATGACCATTTTAATTCTTTACCTTTGTTTACTGTTTTGCAGATAACTTTTAATGACTTATGAGACAGAGGGCAAATATTAAAAATACTCAGGGAAACCATTAGAAACAAAGGAAATACAGGGAAAACATCTATGAATTACACTTCCTATTTTTTCTGGTTTTATGAAAGCGTTCCAACGTTTATTAGACACACCTTGATATTGAAGTGCATATTTTCCTGGTTCTTGCTAAGATCATCAGAATACTTCAGGGCTTTAGGAAAAATATTAAAAACAAACAAAGTCAGAGAAAATGAATATCTCTCATTTTTTTTTTTAGTTCTAAGGATTCTAACCTCCACTTATGAGCAAACACCAGCTGGGCGAAGATCAAGGGCGGCCCAGATGCATGAGAGCCAACTATATCATGACTGTCACAATCTTTATGCTGGTACAGATTTCATCCTCAGGTCTGGAGCTGTATAGAAAACTGCCTACTGGAAATTGTCTTTCAGATTTCTGCAGGCATTTCACACTTAACATATTTCAAAATAAAGACATTTTCCATCCCTGCATCTGCTGCACCCCATACAGCCTTCATGTGATTTACCCTCTGTGATTCCAGTCTCTCTGAACAGCACCATCATCCAGTCAGTTCTCCAAGCCAGAAACCCGGCAGTCATCTTAGAGTTCCCCTTACTCTCGCCTCCTGCATCCCGTCACTTCTGTCTTCCTTGCCTACTTGTCCTGTGTGTACTGCTACATCTCATAATCTGTCTTCATTTCTCTGTACCTAGGGCCAGTGCTCTAGTTCAAGTCTTCATCATTTCTCTCTTGGAAAAAGACTGTTATTTCTTAACTCTTGCTCCCACTTCTCCTCTACTCCATCCTCCAGATTATTGCCAGAACCAATCACAGAAATCTAATTGAACCATACACCTGTTTACAACTTCCCAATAGCTAACCATGAGCTATAGGATAAACCACTCTCTTTCACATTATGTAAGAAAAACCTTTAGTATCTACCCCATGTTTAATACTACACTACGCTGTTAAGATTTATGCCACAGCAACACTGACCTACCCAGTAAATGGTCAATACATTTTGGTTGAATTAATAAAGATAAGTGACAGTGTGATTTGATGGCCCATGAACTCCCATATCAACCTCACCAATTGTCACCTCACCATTAAAACTATCTCCTTCCAGCCCTGAAAGTTTCATTGGGTTCAAAATGGAAAAAAAAGAAAACACGAAAAGCTTTGGGAGTATTCAGCTTTCCTAGTAACTGCGTACAACAGTTAGCCAACTAAGGAGCTTCACTGTGCCGAGATGGATTCTGTGTTTAGAATCTGGGGCGTGGCCAGAGGATGCTGCAGGTACTCTTGACTTGCTTCACAAGGTGGCTTGGGGCCTTTGCTGGGAAGAACTCTGCTTTTGTAATTCTGACAGCTGGATAACCTTGGGTAAGTTACTCTAGTTTCTTCCAAGCAAAGTTAAAATAGCAACATTAACCTACCCCCCACAGGCATGTTAATAAGTACATTCTTCCCCAAAGTGCAATGTACGGATTTTCATTAGTCATAGGGCTACAATAATAGTTAATTGTCCCTAGTTCTCCTTGTTATTTACTGTTCACTCAACCAAAATATGTTACTGAAGGGACTGAGGGGAGAAAGTTGCAAAATATGCTGATGTTCCAAATAAGTTGCCAAGATAATAAAAAACAATGTAATCAGACTGCAAGAAGACCTTCTGATTTCCATCCCCACTAATCATTAGAGATTCTATTGCAAACTAATTTTCTTATCGCTTATCTCTCAGTCAGCTCCTCTGCCAAGGACTTAAGGACTCAATTTATCATCTCCCTTAACAGGTGCCTTAGCTGCCAATGTGCCTGGGCCCTGGACCTGCCCAAATGATTTAAAGCAAAATTGATTGTGACTCACAATATTTATGCTTTGGATCTTAAATACAAATGCCTAAATACTGAAGTAATAGACAATGCAACACTGACACTACATACTATATACACAACTTTCATTCTCCTGATTTCTTCTTTTACATGCCGTATAGTGTCCTCATAATCAACCAAATGTGTGGTACCACAAAAGATCCTCTCTTTCCCCCTCGTTATACCAGGATATGAGAATAAAAAGGCAGGACAAAAGGAACTTTCAGAAAGATGTATCTCTAGACACCAAAAATCAAAGCAGCTGACCAAGGCATATATTTTAGTTGACCCATCTCAATCTTTCCAATATACTCATTAGTCAATTGACAGGCCAACCGCACTGATTGGTTCTATATAGTAAAGAAAGATAAACAAATCTCAATATAGGTGAATCATCATGGCAGCAGAAGTATTAGAAAGTACAGGAAGTTGGCCATTAAGGAGATTTTTACCTTGTTGACCTTTTAAAAGTTATAACTAACTAAACATAGTGTGTATCTAGTCCAGTTCTGGACTTGACGGGATACATGCCTCCCAAGCATCTAGTCTGGAACCTTCCTTTTAAGCCCAGTAATAATTCCCTAACAAGATGGTTCTCTCTCTTGATGTTTTATTACTCAGATTTACAGCCACCTCAACTATATTTTTCCTTTTTCCTTTTGTTGTAAATTAATTGAAAATCATCGTATCTGGATTTATTAATGTTTGAACCTTTAGATATTAGATATAATAAAAGTAGTGATTTTGCCAATAAGAAAAGTGAGACTTGAGTTTGTCCAACATGCATAGTTAATGGCACAGAGAAATAAGTATGAAAGTCATTCAGGAAAAAGAAATCAGATTTGAAGGGGAAAGTTTAACTTAACTTGAAGATAATCTTCATTTCAATTTTGATTCCAAATAAAATGTGGCCTATTTCATCTACGTGTTGGACCATATAGACTGACAATTTTATAGGTTTAATATATTGCAGTATGTTGTTACTTGTATTCCACAAAGCTGTGATCACAAATAGCATTATTATTTCATATTAGTTGAGCATTTTTAAAGAAAGCATATCAGATCTAGCTTATTAATTTATCACCTGCTTATTCAATCCATAGTAGACATCGTAGACTTATCTTTCTTCCTACTCCACATTTAACCAGTCACAAATGGTTAATTTTAACTTCTTGATATTTCTGAAATACTTTCGCCTTCTCTGTAATTTTTTTTTTTAGATCAAGGGGTGGCAATGTTTTTGGTCATTGCCGTATTGTAAATATTTAAGGCTTTGCAGGTCAGTCTCTGTTGTGACTCCTTGGCTCTGTCATTGTCCCACTGAAACAGCCACAGATAATATAGAAATGAATGTGTCTGTGTTATAGTAAAACTTTATGGGCAGTGAAAGTTTGCAGACTCCTTCTCCCTTAGATCATTTTACTAGTATATTTCATCTGGATTGCTGCGGTAGTCAATATTGATTATTATAGCAATCAATAATCCTATTCTAAATCCGTAATACAGCCCTTAATAATGCTAATATGATCATAGTATGGTCTGCTTAGAATCCTTAACAGCTGCTGTTGACCACCAGCAAAAGTCCAAATTCTGTTGTAGGTTGTATAAAGCCATTGAAAATGTGGTTTCTATAAAGCCCTCCAGTTTCCCCTGTCTGTATATACAGGATGACATTTTAAAATTTTACCTAAACTGTGCTGAGTTCCAAAAATCTGGTATAAATGTCTCTTCCAGGTGTTGGAACATGTCATTTATTCCGTCTGATTGTCCTCTCCCATCGAAACCTTCTCTTACTTTCCTAAATTTTATATATCCTTTAGTTCTTGTCTTAGATATCACCTTCTCCAGGAAGACTTCTCTGACCCAGGAATGGAATAAATGTATTTCCGATGTACAACCACATTTTTTAAAAATCAGAATCATTGTCACATTGCACTAAAATATCACTTTCTACCCAAGAGTATAAATTCTCAGGGCAGAGAACTGTTTTATTTATCACTGTATTCCTGACTCACTACAGTAGTACACTATTGGGAGGTAAATGTTTCTTAAATGGTCCATGTACATGTTAACACTTTGGTGGAGAGTTGTACAAACATGATCTAATGAGAATGATGGGGATGATAACTGGTGCATATGACTTCAAAATCTGTGAACAACTTTACCATGGGATAGCTCAGGTAATTTAACCTTTACACTCATCTTGATAAGTAGATCATTTAGGAAACCATCTGTATTTTATAACTGAAAAACAGAAAACAGGAACTCAATGAAACTAAAATGTTTGTCTGATATTAGAGGCATCGATACATTTAGATTTTTTTTTTGGTAGAGAAATGGTCTTTTTCCTTTAATTGTTTGGAAGTGAGAAGAAAGCTACTCTTAGTCTTGAATCTGACAAAAACCTCACAAGAATGTGACTTACTATTATACAGGGTGGCTCTGTCTTTATTCCTCCATGGCGTCTGTGCCTATTTTATATTTTGCCCAAGAATGTTAACACAGGCTACTGTCTATTTTCAACAATATGAAGGTAGTTATCCCAAATCTGCCACAGTCTGACTCCGCTCAAGGCCTGGCTCAGTGTGCACGAAGACAATTCTGGCATACTCATTGCCTTTGCCAGGAACTGCAGAGTGGGGAGAGGACAGCTCCCAGCAGCCCCTGGGCTCCCTTCTAGTGAATAATTCATTAGGATTGCTCAGGAATATCCTTCTTCCACTGATTACTTGCTTTCATCCACCCATTTATCTTCATTAAAGATTTTGTTTCCTTTCAAATACTTGTTTCCAATTTTCCTATTTAAAGCTGTTTTTCCCTGGCTGTGAGGTTTTAGATACACCCTTTTTGTACTCATACCAATGTTAACCACAAATTCCCAGTGCAATGAAACTTTAAAACCTAAAATTGTTCTCACTATTGAGGTATAACCAAATGTCCCAATGTTCAGTCTTAACATCATTAGTGAAGGGTATAAACTAATGGAAATTAGCCCTCTGGTCAACTATTTAAACTAATCCAACTAAAATCAGGTACTAAACACTTCACTAGAGACATCTTTTACGTGAAGATAATGATTAGTCTTCCCTTGCCAAGGACACATTTCAGTTTACATAGCTGAACTTCTAAACAAATTAAGAGTGATTTGGTAAGTAAATGTTTGAGTGCTTACGTTCTAAAATTATTTAAAACATACATATTCACTAGCCAGTGTAAATTGTATTTTCCTTCCCTCTGCTTATATCTTAATGATGTTGAGGGAATATTGAATATTGTTTTGTTGTGTGCGCTTTGTTTCATTTTATCTTGCTCATGGTTATTATGGCTCTGGTGCCATAATCTTTTTATCATGTGCTGAGTTTCTAACCTTACAATTTTACTAATGATGACTGTGATTAGTGGGAAAATTACCACCTGGTAATATTTGAGTTAATTTCTCCTAACCTTTTTCTGAAGGTGGGTACCATGTTGCCAGTATCCAAACTACCATGAGTTTTGAAAAAATCATTGTAAGTTAATTAAGTTGCTTGACTAATTTCCTTAATAGCCTAGGATATTTGTCATTCAGATCTATTGCTTGATATATGTCCATGTTTCCCAAGCATTTTCTTGCATATTCTTTCTAAATAGCAATTTTTACAAAGTCTTCATCAGTTCTTAATTGTTTAAATTTATCTTCTTTCATTATACCTGCTAACAACTAATTTTAAAATGAGTTCATTTTTCCTGCTATTTTAGAGTTGTCATTATATCTTATCTCCTTTGTTTATAACAGGAATTAAATTATTCCACTATATTTTGCATTTGGTTTTAAGAACAGCTAAAAGAGCCTTTGCTTGTGCTTAGTATGATCCATAACTAAAATTGGGCATTTCAAGAATACAAGTTTTTTTTTCTTTTTAAAAAGTGTTATGCAGTAACTTTTCATTTACAGCATATAAATAAAGAATGCTTTAAACAAGTTTGGCTGCTGAAGCTTGTAGCTCACTCAGCTCTCATTCTAAACATATCTTACTACCAGTCAAACCAACATGGTTCACTCTGGTATCCTCACTAGAAATCTCCCTTGCCACTGACCTCCAACCCCCAAAAATCAGGTATTAAGCAATGACATTTTAATTACCTGGAAGTTACTTATATATTACCCAGGCCCTAGGGGCTCAGTACAGATCCGGTTGGTAGAGGTCTCATTGCTCATTGCACCAAAAGCCAATCACTAAGACAGTAAGTATTGCCAGGGAAAAGGGCTTTGATTGGGTGCTGCAACCTAGAAGATGGAATCCATCTACCTGACCAATGAAAATCAGGGTTTTATATAGTAGGGAAGAAATGTAACTATGTGTAGGAAAAGGAATTAGGAAAGGATAAAGAAGAGGAGCTGGTCAACAGGAAACAGGTGGTCTGTTACACAGTCATGGTGGGTGAAGGGTCTGGCTTCTCATTGGTCACAGATCTGGTGAGTTTCAGCTCGTTGATACTATCTGAGAGGCCTGATGGTTGTTTTCCTGAGAAAGGAACTTAGGTAAGACAGATAGAGATACAGCTTTCTCAAGTTTTAAGAATGGGATGGTTAGTTTTTATGTTTATTAAAAAAAAAACCCATAAACATTAGTTGGGCCCGTTTCACTGAAGCAATGTTTATCTTGATGAAAAGTGTTTATATCTTTGTATTTTAAGCTTTTTTCATGTCACTTTTGTCTTTGTTAATTTTAATGTTTGCATACAAATGAATTTTAATATAAAAAATTTAAAATAAGATATTTTAAATCGTTATATATCTGTAGAAGTATGCGTTTACGTTCTCTTTTAAGTCTGTGCGCTGTAGAAGGCAGGGTCTGATACATGAGTCTGCATTTGATGTTAGCGGAAAAGCAGGGAAACGATCACACCTGAGTCTAATTTTCACGTCTGAATTAATGTCGCCCTAAGAGCCCAGGTGTACCCAGTAAGGGGGCCTCTCAGCAGGGTTGTAACACTGTCATAATCCATGTCAAAAACGACATTACAGACGACTCACTAGGATATGATCATTAAGCCACGGGGATCCTGACGCCGTGTCCATTTTTAACTCTCATCCCCTGTGAGTAAGGAGTTTGGGCCGCTCTCCCTCCTTCCAGTCTTCCAATTTCAAGCCTAAGCTGACCGCCCTGCATGACTGGACAAAATGTCCTCCCTCTTGGGGTCCCAAATTCACCCCCTTCTAGGCTTCAAGTCAAAGGCAGACCCCCCGGTGCCCGGGCCTGCAGACAGCTGCCCCGGGTCTCCGCCGGCTTTTGCCGTGGTTCAGCCCACGCCCGCCTCCGCCCGCGGCGCCCACCCTGGCTTCCCACCGCGCGGTCCCTCAGGCTCTGCTTCCATCTGGAGGAGCAGATTCCGCTTCCCTCGCAGCTCCTCTCAGAATTGAGTTTCATGAAAACCAAACAAAAAACGCCCACCATAAAAACAAAACAAACCAGTTACTATCTCCTTTCAGGGACAGCCGCAGACGTCCCAGCCAGGCCTGGCGCGTCTCCCAGGGGCCAGAGCCTCTCCCGCAGGCAGCACGGGAGGCACTGGCGTGCCCCACCCTAGCCAGGCCTGCCACCCCTCATTTCCTTCTCGTTCTCCCAACACATGCACTCAACAGCTGTCCCAGGCCCAACTTTTTTTTTTTTTTTTTGACAGAGCCACCCAGGCTGGAGTGAAATGGCGCGATCTCAGCTCACTGCAACCTCAGTCTCCCGGGTTCAAGCGAGTCTCCAGTCCCACTCAGCCTCCCAAGTAGCTAAGATTACAGGCCTGCACCACCACACCCAGCTATTTTTTATTTTTTATTTTTTTTATTTTTAGTGCAGACAGGGCTCTCAACATGTTGGCCAGGCTGGTTTTGAACTCCTGACCTCAAGTGATCCGCCCACCTCCGCCTCCCGAAGTTCTGGGATTACAGGCATGAGCCAGGCGCCCAGCCCCAGGCCCAACTTTTGACGTGACTTAAATATGCCTCCTTCCCTCCCCTTTTTCACGTCACCACAGTCACCCCTCAGTGCCAGCTGCTTGGGGAGGCATCGTCCCGAGGACACTTGTCACTGAGTCACAGAGTCCTGACAGCATGTGGGACCCGAGATCCGTTCATCTAAACCGAGGGTGGCTTTTGCGCCTACCCCTGCATGTCACCCAGGTCACTCTTGCCATTCTGTCACTTCCGTGCAGCAGCTGGAGAAGCGGGGTCCAGGGTGCTAGCCAGTTCTCCTCCTAGGTTTCCTTGTGAAACCCATTTTCCTTCCTCGCTTTCTTGTGTGCGTGCCCAGCCCTCCCAAGTTTTCATTTTCTTCCTGTTTTCAGTGCCCTGCAGTTCCTCCTGACGGTCCAGGATGTGTGATTGCCTCTGACTGGGGGGTACTGCCGGGCTGTCATGTCCTCCTTTCTCAGTGCGCTCCCAAAATGTGGAACGAGAAGTTCTGCATGATACTTTACAACTGTTTATGTCACAGCAGAGGGATTTGTCTGGGGGCCTAAGATAACCTTGGTATGGAGGAGATGCTTTCCCTGCCCTATTCTAGGGCATGTGGATTTTGCTATTATTCTGATCAAGGTCACCTGTTCCTGGGGCTTGGCGCTTTGGGTCTCACTTCTTCTCATCCAGAATCAGAGCAATTCATGGTGGGGCCAGTCCTTCCCTGACAGCGAGAAAAGACTGTGTGGCCTATGAAATTTTGAATACCTATCTGACAATAAATAGCAAGGCTGGAGTGGCATACAGGCAAGCATCTTTGAGTGCTATTAGCGTCTTAGGGTGGTTTCCTAAGATGTATTATTTCCATAGGTACCACCGGGCAGAAAGTGGGTTAGGTACTCTTTTATGCACTGTGCACACACAAAATGTTAATGCTGTTCTAAAACAGGGAAGTGTGATTGGTGACAAAGAACAAAGTAGTACAAGATGCAGAAGTTAATGCTGTAGAGAACCAATGTAGAGTGAAATAGAAAGCAATAGAAAGCAAACTCTACACAGAAAATAGATCTGCTCTGGATGTTAGAAGAAAAACTTGAATTAGTCCTAAAACCTATTGCTTTAGAAGAATAAATAAGACTTCTATGAGAATGTGTGTCAGTCTATCAGGGACTACTGGGAAGGAGGGTCTTTTGATTGTTCAGCACCTCCGAGCCTTCCCCCACCCACAAACTCACAGCCTCAGGTCGCTGGAAAATCCCAGCTGTGTCTGCGATCAGTGATGGTAACTGGAACCGACCTCTTGAACTTAATAACTCCCTCTCTCTCTTGCACTCTGTGATTTTCCATGGTCATATTGAAGGGTTAGCTCTGGACACAATCTGTGGCTCATGGTCAGATTCCCCCTAACGCAGTCACCCTGGCAGCTTGGGCATGCCTCAAGGAATGGCTGTGAAGGACACTGAGCTTCTGGAATGGTTTGACATTGGAAGCTCTGCCTATTTGGGCATGTAGTGACAATATTTGAGCATCATACTGATGAAGAAAGGCCACTCTTTCTCTCCAGCATCTAGAGAAACCATTTCCAGTCCAGAAATTATAGTGAGTTCTTCAGTCGCTGTAATACCTGAAAAAACTGCTAGCAACATGTGCTTCAGTGAGCACAGGATCCTCGGGCACTGAGCACGCTTTTCATTTTCCCTCCTTGGACGGATACCAGCCAAACTGATGCTTTGGATTTGAGGAAATGTAGAGAAGGTCCCCATTTCCTAGTGAAGAAAGGCATTCTCACAAAGAGGGAATTGAGGAAAAATTTAATCTGATTGGTAAAAAAGTTTGACACTTTGTGGTACTGGTGTAAGACAGGTGAGCCCAAAATTGGGGCTTACCCTGGCAGGGTTCTTGGCTTCACCCAGGAAAGAATTCAAGGGCCAGCCTAATCTTCTTTTGAATGGTTCCGCTTCTTGCAGGGCAGGGCTAACTCATAGTCAGTGCGCCCAGAGTAGGCAATGTATGGGCTCTTGGCAAATGTGTTTATACTCATGTATACCCTCTTATAATTACATGCAAATTAAGGAATGGGTTAATGTAAATTGAGGGGTGAGTTATATAGAACTTTCTGGAAAAGTGGGCAGTAACTTCTGGGCCATTGCCATGGAAAGGGGTGGTAACTTTTGGGGCATTGTCATGGCATTTGTAAACTCTTATGGTGCCGGTGGGAGTATCTTACAAGCTAATGAGCTGTGAGGGCAGCTAGGGATGGCTTTGTCACCATCTGCTGGTTCCTGCCAGTCTCTTCACATCGTCCTGGGTGGACTAGATCCTGTTTTGGTCAGCAGGGTTGTGACCAGAAAACAAGTCCTGCCAGTCTCATACTTTGGTATTACTTCAAGACATATCAACGGCAAAATAACGAAAATAATGTTGCTCCTGACATTTTCTTTCTTGTGTGGTGCTTACCAAAGAAACCAAATTACGTGATGAAGTAACCCCATGAGGTTTTGTGATGTTTTGTGCTAAAAAATTCATTTATCTTTACACTGAATCTGCTTTGCTAAAAATCTTTATTAATCTAGACTTTACAATGAAATTGGACCAATGAGTTCTCTTTTACTCACTAATAACAGA
>NW_012101388.1:3464111-3468454 GCF_000951045.1 Mandrillus leucophaeus | reverse complement strand
GATTTGTCTGGGGGCCTAAGATAACCTTGGTATGGAGGAGATGCTTTCCCTGCCCTATTCTAGGGCATGTGGATTTTGCTATTATTCTGATCAAGGTCACCTGTTCCTGGGGCTTGGCGCTTTGGGTCTCACTTCTTCTCATCCAGAATCAGAGCAATTCATGATGGGGCCAGTCCTTCCCTGACAGCGAGAAAAGACTGTGTGGCCTATGAAATTTTGAATGCCTATCTGACAATAAATAGCAAGGCTGGAGTGGCATACAGGCAAGCATCTTTGAGTGCTATTAGCGTCTTAGGGTGGTTTCCTAAGATGTATTATTTCCATAGGTACCACCGGGCAGAAAGTGGGTTAGGTACTCTTTTATGCACTGTGCACACACAAAATGTTAATGCTGTTCTAAAACAGGGAAGTGTGATTGGTGACAAAGAACAAAGTAGTACAAGATGCAGAAGTTAATGCTGTAGAGAACCAATGTAGAGTGAAATAGAAAGCAATAGAAAGCAAACTCTACACAGAAAATAGATCTGCTCTGGATGTTAGAAGAAAAACTTGAATTAGTCCTAAAACCTATTGCTTTAGAAGAATAAATAAGACTTCTATGAGAATGTGTGTCAGTCTATCAGGGACTACTGGGAAGGAGGGTCTTTTGATTGTTCAGCACCTCGGAGCCTTCCCCCACCCACAAACTCACAGCCTCAGGTCGCTGGAAAATCCCAGCTGTGTCTGCGATCAGTGATGGTAACTGGAACCGACCTCTTGAACTTAATAACTCCCTCTCTCTCTTGCACTCTGTGATTTTCCATGGTCATATTGAAGGGTTAGCTCTGGACACAATCTGTGGCTCATGGTCAGATTCCCCCTAACGCAGTCACCCTGGCAGCTTGGGCATGCCTCAAGGAATGGCTGTGAAGGACACTGAGCTTCTGGAATGGTTTGACATTGGAAGCTCTGCCTATTTGGGCATGTAGTGACAATATTTGAGCATCATACTGATGAAGAAAGGCCACTCTTTCTCTCCAGCATCTAGAGAAACCATTTCCAGTCCAGAAATTATAGTGAGTTCTTCAGTCGCTGTAATACCTGAAAAAACTGCTAGCAACATGTGCTTCAGTGAGCACAGGATCCTCGGGCACTGAGCACGCTTTTCATTTTCCCTCCTTGGACGGATACCAGCCAAACTGATGCTTTGGATTTGAGGAAATGTAGAGAAGGTCCCCATTTCCTAGTGAAGAAAGGCATTCTCACAAAGAGGGAATTGAGGAAAAATTTAATCTGATTGGTAAAAAAGTTTGACACTTTGTGGTACTGGTGTAAGACAGGTGAGCCCAAAATTGGGGCTTACCCTGGCAGGGTTCTTGGCTTCACCCAGGAAAGAATTCAAGGGCCAGCCTAATCTTCTTTTGAATGGTTCCGCTTCTTGCAGGGCAGGGCTAACTCATAGTCAGTGCGCCCAGAGTAGGCAATGTATGGGCTCTTGGCAAATGTGTTTATACTCATGTATACCCTCTTATAATTACATGCAAATTAAGGAATGGGTTAATGTAAATTGAGGGGTGAGTTATATAGAACTTTCTGGAAAAGTGGGCAGTAACTTCTGGGCCATTGCCATGGAAAGGGGTGGTAACTTTTGGGGCATTGTCATGGCATTTGTAAACTCTTATGGTGCCGGTGGGAGTATCTTACAAGCTAATGAGCTGTGAGGGCAGCTAGGGATGGCTTTGTCACCATCTGCTGGTTCCTGCCAGTCTCTTCACATCGTCCTGGGTGGACTAGATCCTGTTTTGGTCAGCAGGGTTGTGACCAGAAAACAAGTCCTGCCAGTCTCATACTTTAGTATTACTTCAAGACATATCAACGGCAAAATAACGAAAATAATGTTGCTCCTGACATTTTCTTTCTCGTGTGGTGCTTACCAAAGAAACCAAATTACGTGATGAAGTAACCCCATGAGGTTTTGTGATGTTTTGTGCTAAAAAATTCATTTATCTTTACACTGAATCTGCTTTGCTAAAAATCTTTATTAATCTAGACTTTACAATGAAATTGGACCAATGAGTTCTCTTTTACTCACTAATAACAGAAAACAGCAACTGGCAAAAAGGAAAATTGATAGTTTCAATCATTGCTGTTGACTTTGTCAGAGTTTGGTGCTTCTCCATTTTTTCGCTCTGCCCTACATTGAGTAGCTTTATTCTCAGATATTATCTGGTGGCCCCTAACAGTTCTGGGCTCATGTGTTTACAGGTTAAAGTCTACAGATTTGAGAACATGCTTCTTGTCCAATAGTCTCAGAAAAAGCCGTATGCGGCCAATTGTTTGTGACTGAATCACACATCAATCCCTAAACCTATCCATATAGACGGGTGAATCCTCTGTCCTAATAGGTGGAACATGAGTCACGTGCCCACCATAACACTGAAAACTGGAAATGGCATAGGTGTAATTTCCAGTGAAAAATTTAGAGTGTTGCAGGAGAAAAAAGAGAAATGGATGCTGGGAGCTGCCCACCTCCCCAAGTGAAAATTTAAAAAACCTCATAAACATTCAATACAAAATAATAAAACTCTCCCAAATATAAAGTATAACATGATTTAAGATGATTTTTGCCACCTGTGATTAGGAGGGAAGCCTATTTTATAATGGAACTTGGGAAAGATTTTTATCATCTACTTCCATGTTAATGACGTCACTTAGTAGGCTTTGAAACTTCATGGTCTTTAGCTTATTTCAATTTCAAAGTATTTTAATGAATTACAGTGTAAAACAAAGCATAACTATTAACATATATTCTATCCAACACAACACAAATTTACAAAGCTGACTATGACTGACAGGAACACAATGTGATGTTTTGGATTTAGTCAGACAGACTGGTTTTAAGGTTCTACTTCACCCATTTACTCACTGAATGACCTTAGGCAGGTGACATAAACTCTCTGAACTTTAGTATTTTTACGTGTAAAGGAGAGATATCCATACCTTTCTTGGAGGGTGCACTGAAGGCATTACATATGCAGAGAAGCATGGTGCCAATATTGGAATATCCCTTCTCTTCTCTTTTTCCCTGTCATTTATTCATTTTCTTTCCAGTTTCACCATCTTGTTTTTCCTTGATTTCCCAGATCTGCATTGATCTACCTTCCCTGATAAGCAGACCAGCTGAGTGGAGGGTGTGTAAATCAGAAAGGTCCATTATTCTGCAAATAATGCATGACTCCTTCCCCAGATCTGCTGCTGATGGCGGAAAGTGACCGTCCCCCTCGTAATACCCATTCCTCCAATCTAAGGCATTTTCTGCTTGGAGTGCAGAAAAGGTTAAAACTGGGATATTAACCCCAGTGCTAGTCAAAAATATGACTAGTGAAAAGCAACATGAACTCCCTTTACGGCTTATGTGTCCGTTGAAGTCTCTAAAATAATACGCTCTGAGTGGGTTCTGTGATTTGTCCTGGAACCACTTAACATTAGTGTCAAAAAGGATTTGAAAGATAGCGAGGTCTAAGCATCTCTTATTATGGATGAGAAAACTGATTCCTAGAAAGGTTGAGGAGATTTGGCTCACAGGGAGACCTGTTAGGGTTCCTGATGAGATCAGATCTTGATGGCGACATAAGTGTTTATTCCATGATCTTGGGGACATCAACTCTCTGGAATCCCCTGTTCCCCGTTTCTGGTCTCTCCTTGGTCTGAGTGATAATTGCTCTCAGAAGGATCACATTTAGCCATATAGCCTCGTCTGGAGTTGAGTTCATTTTTGTGAGCTGGGGGCCACTAGCAGGTTCTCCTCCCTCGTCTCTTCTCTGCACTCCCCTCCCTCACTCCCACCCCTGGGCTCAGGTATCAGGCAGTTTGACAGAGAATCTAGATGAAAAGAATTATTTGACAATTATTCTGACAATGTCCCAAGGCTTAATGGTGCGATGCAAACTGTTCTCCCTCCTTTTCCCTGAATACTCTGGCTTATCTGTTGTTAACAAGTAACAAATAATTACACCCATCTGATGCTGTCATTGTAAGATTTAAAATGAGATAAACATGGAAGCACATTGAAAGTTATAAAATAATTTGGTAATATCAAATATGTGTTGATGTGTGAACAGAAGGCTGATTCCTTCCAAAATACTTGGGAGAATTCCATTATATGGCAGCAATCTGTAATACTGGCTATGAAGACTTAAAAACCACCCTCTTTTGAATCTAAAATTACATCACCCTCTCCACCTTTATTATTGTCCTCCACTTCTGAGGGAAGAAACAGGGGAGAGTAGAAAAATGATTTGCACCCATCACCCTGCTCTTTAGATTGGATAAATCGGACAGAGGTATCATGAAAAGTAGAAACA
>NW_012101388.1:3460588-3464061 GCF_000951045.1 Mandrillus leucophaeus | reverse complement strand
AACTCCCTTTACGGCTTATGTGTCCGTTGAAGTCTCTAAAATAATACGCTCTGAGTGGGTTCTGTGATTTGTCCTGGAACCACTTAACATTAGTGTCAAAAAGGATTTGAAAGATAGCGAGGTCTAAGCATCTCTTATTATGGATGAGAAAACTGATTCCTAGAAAGGTTGAGGAGATTTGGCTCACAGGGAGACCTGTTAGGGTTCCTGATGAGATCAGATCTTGATGGCGACATAAGTGTTTATTCCATGATCTTGGGGACATCAACTCTCTGGAATCCCCTGTTCCCCGTTTCTGGTCTCTCCTTGGTCTGAGTGATAATTGCTCTCAGAAGGATCACATTTAGCCATATAGCCTCGTCTGGAGTTGAGTTCATTTTTGTGAGCTGGGGGCCACTAGCAGGTTCTCCTCCCTCGTCTCTTCTCTGCACTCCCCTCCCTCACTCCCACCCCTGGGCTCAGGTATCAGGCAGTTTGACAGAGAATCTAGATGAAAAGAATTATTTGACAATTATTCTGACAATGTCCCAAGGCTTAATGGTGCGATGCAAACTGTTCTCCCTCCTTTTCCCTGAATACTCTGGCTTATCTGTTGTTAACAAGTAACGAATAATTACACCCATCTGATGCTGTCATTGTAAGATTTAAAATGAGATAAACATGGAAGCACATTGAAAGTTATAAAATAATTTGGTAATATCAAATATGTGTTGATGTGTGAACAGAAGGCTGATTCCTTCCAAAATACTTGGGAGAATTCCATTATATGGCAGCAATCTGTAATACTGGCTATGAAGACTTAAAAACCACCCTCTTTTGAATCTAAAATTACATCACCCTCTCCACCTTTATTATTGTCCTCCACTTCTGAGGGAAGAAACAGGGGAGAGTAGAAAAATGATTTGCACCCATCACCCTGCTCTTTAGATTGGATAAATCGGACAGAGGTATCATGAAAAGTAGAAACATCTAAGAAATAGAATTCAGTGTCCCTAGCCCTCCCCTGACAATTTTAATAATTCCTTCCTCTTTCCTGATTAGATAGGAACCTATCTTTTTGATCCTGTATCACTGCAGCACATGGGTGTCAGAGAGAAGATCCAAGAAAAATAATTTTACAAATATACCACGCTAAAAATAATCACCAAAACTAACTGTAGCAGGGGAGAGTAAGAATGTGAAATTAAAACCCAGTAGCTGGGGTGTCAGCCTGGAGGCCAGCAGCCGGCTTTGATGGTCCCAGCCCTGTTTGCTCTGCCCCGGGCTGGGAGCGAGGAAGGCTTTTGAAAACTTCTTTTCACACTCAGCGCGTCTGTCTGCCCGAGGGCCTTGTGTCCTGGGGAGGCAGCCCTGACAGGCCCTTCTTATCCTCCTCGCTAATGGACAGGATGAACTTGCTGCCTCAGGAGCAGCGCTGTTGCAGAGGCTTGTGCCCCCTATGAGGCAGCCTTGATGGGAGCTTTTTTTCTTTTCTTTGACTGTTCATTTGAAATTGAGATGCATTCATGAGCAGGCATCTTTCATGTGCAGGTGAGCGGTAGGAGCAGATGGACCCCACAGAAATAAAGATTTATTTATTTTTTATGTGACTGTCCTTAGCAATTAAATGTGAAGGAAAGAAACCCCAGAGAAAGAGCCTGTGCAGAGAACGAGACTGTGCTCTCTCTCTCTCGTACCCCTCACACAAGCTAGAGGAAAGCTGAGCACCAAGGATACCTGGGCTGCTCATTTCTGTTCTATCCTGTCGAGGAAATGCTAGATAGACCTGGAGGGCTTTTTCTGGACTGCAGAGAGGAGAGTAGACCTAGGGAATGGTGGCAGGAAGCTAACTTGCTCTGTGACCTTGAATAAAACCCTGTCTCCCTCTAGATCTGATGTCAGTTTGAGTTTGATTAGGCAATTGCTAAAGGTCCTCCCAGCAATGATATTTTCAATTGAATTGAATCTCAATGTTCTCTTCATCATCATCACCATTGTCATGTGCTGGGCATGGTGCTGCCGCCTTGACATATGTGATCCCATTATAACCTCACTTTGGCCTTGGTCTGTATTACTACTATAATTTCACAAATTAGAACATTAAATCCCAGAGAAGTTACATGACCTGCTTTAGGTTACTTAGCTACGAAGAAGTAACCTAAAGCCAGAAAATAAAGCCATGATCCCTTCAATTCCAAAATCTATGGTACCTACCTAGAGGGAGGTAATTTATCTGCAATTTAAACAAATGTATTTATTTTTTAAATTCATGCATTAATTTATGACAGTCCTTCAGTCGAATCAACATAACATCAAATGCAGGTCATTATATCTTTGAACCAGGAACAGTTGGCTTTTTCAACAATGCCTCTTAGCTTTCCTGTAAAAGGAAAATGATAATATCATGATTTGATTAGAAGAATTAAATTAGATGAAGAAAATAAGTGTGTGGAAAGTAGATAACACATGGCTAGTGTCAACAGCCTATAGTTCTTTTCTTTCTTCTTGATTAAACAAAGGTAAGACCTCAAGAAAGGAGCCATCACTTCGATATTGCTGTGCTGAGCAATTTCAATTGGTTTTTTAATAATCTTTTATTAGGATTTGTGAATGAAAAGACTTAAAAACTCGTAACAAGTTCAGTCTGAAATCAAATATGGCCTAGACAAGGCTCTCAAATCGATAGCAAAGAATCTTCTGAGGGATTGTATTTATTCACTGAAAGCCCTAAGGATGCAGCTAGAACGTGTGGGAGGAAGCCAGAGATGTCAGCTTGTTAAAACAAACAACTTTCTAATTTTAAGCCTTTCAAAGATGAGTAAATGGCCTTAGAAGACAGTGAGTCTATCACCCTAAGTCTTCAGATGACACCGGGAAGAAGAGGGTTGTTTGATGAGTGGGGTTACACCTGGAGGGCTTTAACAACCCTCTCTTGCTAATGCTTCAGAGATTCTATGATTCTGCTAAGATGTAACAGATACCACGAAGGCCCCAAATACTTCAGGATGTGGTTTTAAATTTGTTTATTCATTTATTTAGTTTTTGTTGTTGTTGAGTGCTTCTGTACCAGGCCCTGCTCTAAGCACTAGAAATGTAAAATGAGCAAGAAATATTCCTTCCTCTTAATGATCTAATTGTCTAACAAGAAAGAGGCATATGTGAAATAGAAAACACAGTAAAATATGGTTGGTTTTATATCAGAAGACTATATGTGGTATAATGGGATGCACAAAGCAGAGGTCATCAGTGCTCTTCATTTTATATTTAGTACTTTTTTTGTTATTTTCATCTAATCTCTTAATTTGGAACATTCTGACTCAGCTGCTAACTTTTTTTTCTGAACCAGCTCTGCAAATCTGCTTTGCACATTGCAATCAAGAAAAGGAGACATCCCTCAACACCACCCAAATGGAAATTGTCCTTCTTGCTCTGGTAGGTCTAGCCTGACTATATGAATTTGAGATTTAGCCATGTAGATAGTGGTTGGAGTAATG
>NW_012101388.1:3444951-3459483 GCF_000951045.1 Mandrillus leucophaeus | reverse complement strand
GAGGCAGCCTTGATGGGAGCTTTTTTTCTTTTCTTTGACTGTTCATTTGAAATTGAGATGCATTCATGAGCAGGCATCTTTCATGTGCAGGTGAGCGGTAGGAGCAGATGGACCCCACAGAAATAAAGATTTATTTATTTTTTATGTGACTGTCCTTAGCAATTAAATGTGAAGGAAAGAAACCCCAGAGAAAGAGCCTGTGCAGAGAACGAGACTGTGCTCTCTCTCTCTCGTACCCCTCACACAAGCTAGAGGAAAGCTGAGCACCAAGGATACCTGGGCTGCTCATTTCTGTTCTATCCTGTCGAGGAAATGCTAGATAGACCTGGAGGGCTTTTTCTGGACTGCAGAGAGGAGAGTAGACCTAGGGAATGGTGGCAGGAAGCTAACTTGCTCTGTGACCTTGAATAAAACCCTGTCTCCCTCTAGATCTGATGTCAGTTTGAGTTTGATTAGGCAATTGCTAAAGGTCCTCCCAGCAATGATATTTTCAATTGAATTGAATCTCAATGTTCTCTTCATCATCATCACCATTGTCATGTGCTGGGCATGGTGCTGCCGCCTTGACATATGTGATCCCATTATAACCTCACTTTGGCCTTGGTCTGTATTACTACTATAATTTCACAAATTAGAACATTAAATCCCAGAGAAGTTACATGACCTGCTTTAGGTTACTTAGCTACGAAGAAGTAACCTAAAGCCAGAAAATAAAGCCATGATCCCTTCAATTCCAAAATCTATGGTACCTACCTAGAGGGAGGTAATTTATCTGCAATTTAAACAAATGTATTTATTTTTTAAATTCATGCATTAATTTATGACAGTCCTTCAGTCGAATCAACATAACATCAAATGCAGGTCATTATATCTTTGAACCAGGAACAGTTGGCTTTTTCAACAATGCCTCTTAGCTTTCCTGTAAAAGGAAAATGATAATATCATGATTTGATTAGAAGAATTAAATTAGATGAAGAAAATAAGTGTGTGGAAAGTAGATAACACATGGCTAGTGTCAACAGCCTATAGTTCTTTTCTTTCTTCTTGATTAAACAAAGGTAAGACCTCAAGAAAGGAGCCATCACTTCGATATTGCTGTGCTGAGCAATTTCAATTGGTTTTTTAATAATCTTTTATTAGGATTTGTGAATGAAAAGACTTAAAAACTCGTAACAAGTTCAGTCTGAAATCAAATATGGCCTAGACAAGGCTCTCAAATCGATAGCAAAGAATCTTCTGAGGGATTGTATTTATTCACTGAAAGCCCTAAGGATGCAGCTAGAACGTGTGGGAGGAAGCCAGAGATGTCAGCTTGTTAAAACAAACAACTTTCTAATTTTAAGCCTTTCAAAGATGAGTAAATGGCCTTAGAAGACAGTGAGTCTATCACCCTAAGTCTTCAGATGACACCGGGAAGAAGAGGGTTGTTTGATGAGTGGGGTTACACCTGGAGGGCTTTAACAACCCTCTCTTGCTAATGCTTCAGAGATTCTATGATTCTGCTAAGATGTAACAGATACCACGAAGGCCCCAAATACTTCAGGATGTGGTTTTAAATTTGTTTATTCATTTATTTAGTTTTTGTTGTTGTTGAGTGCTTCTGTACCAGGCCCTGCTCTAAGCACTAGAAATGTAAAATGAGCAAGAAATATTCCTTCCTCTTAATGATCTAATTGTCTAACAAGAAAGAGGCATATGTGAAATAGAAAACACAGTAAAATATGGTTGGTTTTATATCAGAAGACTATATGTGGTATAATGGGATGCACAAAGCAGAGGTCATCAGTGCTCTTCATTTTATATTTAGCACTTTTTTTGTTATTTTCATCTAATCTCTTAATTTGGAACATTCTGACTCAGCTGCTAACTTTTTTTTCTGAACCAGCTCTGCAAATCTGCTTTGCACATTGCAATCAAGAAAAGGAGACATCCCTCAACACCACCCAAATGGAAATTGTCCTTCTTGCTCTGGTAGGTCTAGCCTGACTATATGAATTTGAGATTTAGCCATGTAGATAGTGGTTGGAGTAATGAGAGGAGGGTGAGCTTATCCTGGGAGAGGAGGTAGATGAAGAAAAGAAACCAAACAGTAGTAAACTGTAAGAGAAGCACTGCTCCATGGATACTCTTGAGTTTCATTTCCATGCATAGCATGAAAGCACGTAGTGGCTGTGAAATGACACAGCTTTGGAGATGCCAACCACAAATGTAATGCATTTTTTGATAAAGATTTAGAATGAGCTACCATCACATAACCTGAGAATATTGTTATGACCTTCTTCCAATATGATCAGAGAGAAGAGCTCTCACGGAAAAGCTCAGTTCTTCTACTTCCTTAATTTATGGGAAATACTTTCCCCCTTTTTTATACTTTGAAAATATCAAGAGAGGGAGAATCTCATTCTTGTCTGTCTAGCCTCCATTACTCATGGGGTAAAATCAAAGCCAGTCATCACTAGTTTATTGGCCAAGGTTTGGAAAAAAATTCACTTTTTGATCTTTCCTCTTCTAGATACAGTTAGTACTCATTTTATTCTCTGTGTTTTCATGACTCTGTTTATTTCTATGTTTTGGCTTTTACCATGTTATATTGAAATATATTTTTGCATTAGTTTTGCCTTTCCCATTTGATTATAATCTCCTACAGGGCTATAACGTTAATTTTGAAATCTTTATAATCTATTATAGTGCCCAAAAATAGATGTTCATAGATATTTAATAAAGAACCAGATAAATTTATTTATTTATTTTAGTGTCTTAAGTATCTTTATTTTATTTTTTAAGGAAGAAATGTCTAATTATATACATAGAAACCACGTAAAGTATCAATTTTTTTTTCTGTGAGCCAAATCAAGTTCTCTATTTTATTTTATTTTATTTTATTACTTATTTCCATAGGTTTTTGGAGAACAGGTGGTGTTTGGTTACATGAGTAAGTTCTTCAGTGGTAATTTGTGAGATTTTGGTGCAGTCATCACCTGAGCAGGATACATTGTAACTCAATTTGTAGCCTTTTATCCCTTACTCCCATCTCACCCTTTCCTAGGAGTCCCCAAAGTCCATTGTATCATTCTTATGTCTTTGCATCTTTATGGATTAGCACCTGTGTGTGAGTGAGAACATACGATGTTTGGGTTTCCATTCCTGAGTTACTTCACTTAGAATGATAGTCTCCAATTCCATCCAGGTTGCTGCAAATGCCATTATTTTGAAGAACAAGATAAATTTGGATTTAACTGTGAAGTAGGCAAAATTCTCTCCATACTTTCAAATTATGTATTTCCTGTCATAGAAAGCACCCAATAATGGACTTGCTATGCTGTTGTGGAAATCATATCCCTCTAAGAATCAAGATACTTTAACTTGTTGCCATCTCTGTCAGTTACTTGTTGAGAAGCTTTAGAAAGTCAGTTAAGTTGGAAAAAACAGAAACAAAACAAAAGCAAACATACAAAACTTCCCTTGGTTTCCTTATCTGTGAAGTGAGAGTGTGAAAGGAGATAATCTTTGAAGTTTCTACCAACTCAAAAATTCTGTAACTCTTAAAAGTGGCCCATGGCCTCATAATAATGTTGACTTGGTGCTATTAAATGTTATTCTAGAGTAACAGGTATAATTACAGATACGAAGCCACAGGAACTAGGTTTGTGTTCTAAATCTGCAACCAAATGGTTGTGTGACATTGGATAAATCACTTAATATCTAAGCTTCAGGCTGGGTGCAGGGGCTCATGCCTGTAATCCCAGCACTTTGGGAGACTGAGGCAGGTGGATCACCTGAGGTCAGGAGTTCAAGACCAGCCTGGCCAAAATGATGAAACCCCATCTGTAATAAAAATACAAAAATTAGCTGGGTGTGGGGGCTCTCACCTGTAGTCTCAGCTACTTGAGAGGCTGAGGCAGGAGAATCACTTGAACCTGGGAGACAGAGGTTGCAGTGACTCGAGATCATACCACTGCACTCCAGCAGCTTGGGTGACAGAGCGAGACTCCGTCTAAAAAAAAAAAAAAAAAAAAGAAAATCTAAGCTTCAGTAATCTTAAAAATGAGAATTAAATGATAATTTGTCATAGCATGCAACTTCATTCAAAACACATTTCAAATTGGTTATTAACTGTGCACCTCATACTTGGTTATTCATCATGCCTCGGCAGCTAAGACCAAGCCACTTTCATGTTCTATCGTGGCAGCCCTACTGCAATATTGTCCTACTGCAATAGCCTCCTGACCAGATTCCCTGTCTCCAGAGTGAAAACTTAAAAACTTAAATCACATGATTCTCCTGTTTCCAACCCTCCAATGGCTCCCATTTTAAACTTAGATTCATATCCCAATTCTTTGCATGGTCTATAAGAACTGTGTGGTCTGAGCTGCCTACTTCTTCAATGTCCCGTCTGATCATTTCCATCCCTCTGCTCCAGGGCCCACTGACCTGCTGATCTCCCAAGAAATGAGCTTATTCTGTATTGTTCCTTTCTGCTTGGTTTTTCCCTTAGAACTTCCCAGGGCTGGGCTTTTCGTCATTTTTGTCTCTGACCATATATCAGAGAGATAGTCCCTATCTACACAACACCTCTCTTTACCTCCAAGAACTTTGTATCGCTTTATGCTAAGATTTGCAGACATTTAGTGACTTGTCCAAAGTTATTCAAACTTTAGAAATTAGAATCCAGAGGTCCCATGTTTTTTTAAAAAATCACATGCAGACAGATTGCCATTGTATCTTTGTAATATAAGAAGTACCCACTTCTTCTGTGTTTACTGAGGGAAAACTTTCTGTAACTGAGTCTGTGATCATCATTAGATATGGCGGGTGGAACTTCGGACTTCAAACTATTTTTCACATCCTGCAAAGCATGGGGCTATTCTTGAGTTCCAATTGTTGCACTTAAGCATAAGAGGAATATGACAATTAGGACTGTGTTTTTTCCAAAAGGCATGCTAAGACAAAAATAAAACATTAATTTATTAGTCCCCAGATTTTTCCAGCAAGCACAATTTTGTGTTAGAATGTTTCAGAGATGAAGCGAAGGGGGAAAAAACTGACAAATGCATTTCACTAGTTGTAATTGATGTGTGCATAGGTAAATGGATATGAATTAACGGCTTTTAAATGGTTATGGCAGATGTTTTAAATGGGCCACACTGGACATACATCAATATCCAATCTTCCAATCTTTTTTGTAGCAGTTTGAGTTAAAAGACGGTAAAAGTACTTGTAAGTTAATGAGTGACTAGCAGGTAAGCAACGAGCAAATTCTTGTGATTTTGATAGGTTATCTGTCTCAATTTCACCTGTGCAGTTGACAGGTCCCACACAGTATTTAAATTGATTTCCAAAATATTTTTTGTGTTTGCTATTATGGAAGTAATTGGTATAAAATTCCCTTGTTTGACAAAGACAAGTAACCGAAAAAGAGTAAAATAAAAATCTCCACCAGAGGTCAGCAGTGTACACTGAGACCATGAGCAGGACTGGGTATGGCTTGCTAAGGAGCTTACACTTTATTCTCTAAGCAATGAGAAGTTAAAACTGAGTATTGACTGAGTTACATTTGACTTGCCAAATAATCACTTTAGAAGCCGTGCGGAGAATGGGTAAGAACAGGAAGAGCAGTTGCAATATTTTAGGCAAGAAATAACAAGGGATTCAACTAAGACAGTCACATGCAGCAGAAATGGAACTGGCTGGAGGGAGGCTGGCTAGATGAAATCAAAAGAAACCCACTGGAAGTACATATATGGACTATGTGTCTCATAATTCTGGCTCAAATGACTCAGCATAGGGTGGTACTACGACGTTTGGGAACACTAAGAATGGAGGCGGTTTTAAGGTGGGTAGGTATAATGAGTTGAGTTTTAAACATGTTGAATGTCAGGGGTTATGTTACGTATAGATTGATAAGTCCAGTAATGATCAGAAATCCATGGATGCCTGCAAAAGAGAAGAAGTTTTGTGGCATAATAAGCAATTTAGTTAGGAAGTCAGTCTGTGGCTTCAGAGCAAGGAAGAGGAGAGGTCATGGGTAGACTCCAGCTTTTAAAAGGAAGGTAAAGGATGGTAAACTAATGGAGTAAAAGAGAAAGCGCCAATATGAAGGGAGATAATCAGTGCAAAAAATCGTTTATTTAGCCATTTTTATGTGTGGTCACTCTGTGGGGAAGTGAGTACACGAAGATGAAGAAGACATGCTTTCTCTCTTAAGGAGCTTATAGTGTAGCGGTGGAGAAGTGATTTCAAAGACTTGGAGATCAACAGCATACCACATATGCATATGATCAATGTCATACCACAGAAGGGAAACGTAGGAAATGGACTGAAAAGTATGTTTGATTTGGCCATTGTCTTAGTCAGCTCAGAATTCTGTAACAAAATATTACAGACGGGCTGGCTTAGAAATAGACATTTATTTCTCACAGTTCTTGAAGCTGGAAGTCTGAGATTAGGATGCCAGCATAGTTGGGATCTGGTGGGAGCTTTCTTCCAAGTTGCAGAATGCTGGCTCCTCCCTGTGTCCTCACACAGTGAAAAGACCACTAGCTAGTCCTCTGGCCTCTTCTTCTTCTTCTTCTTTTTTTTTCTTGAGATGGAATCTCACTCTGTTGCCCAGGTTGGAGTGCAGTGATGTCACCTCAGCTCACTGCAATCTCCGCCTCCTGGGTTCAAGTGATTCTCCTTCTTCAGCCTCCTAAGTTGCTAGGATTACAGGAGCTCACCACTACACCTAACTAATTTTTGTATTTTTAGTAGAGACGGGGTTTCCCCATGTTGGCCAGGCTGGCGGTGAACTCCTGACCTCAGGTGATCCACCCGCCTCAGCCTCCCAAAGTGCTGGGACTTACAGGCGTGAGCTACTGGATCCGGCTGGGTCTCTTCTTATAAGAACACTAATCCTATTCATGAGGGTTCCACTTTCATAAATGAATTGCCTCCCAAATGCCCCATGTCCTAAAATCATCACTTAGGATTACGGTTTTAACATATGGAATTGGTGGCGGGACAAAAACATTTTGTCCATTGCAGCCAATAAGTGGTTGGTCATTTCTCTGTAGGAAAGCAGGTTGGTATGGTGTGAAAGCAGCAGGCAGAAAGGTAAGTGTTAGTTTATATTATTTTTACCAAGGAATTTAGCTATGAAAGAAAGAAAGATAGTAGGATGATCAATAAAGAGCACAGGAGACATAATTAAGACTGATTATTTTTAAGATAAAAAGAAATTTAGCCAGCTTGAATTTCAGGGAAAATATGAAATAAAGAAGATGAAGAGGCAGGATGGAGAGGAAAATATGACAGAGAAAGTCTTGGAAAGGAATGACATTGTATTAGTCTGTTCTCATGCTGCTAATAAAGACATACCTGAAACTGGGTAATTTATAAAGGAAAGAGGTTTAGTGAATTCATAGTTCCACATGGCTGGGGAGACCTCGCAGTCATGGTGGAAGGCAAAGGAGAAGCAAAGCCACGTCTTACGTGACGGCAGGCAAAATAGCGTGTGCAGGGGAACTGTCCTTCATAAAACCACCAGATCTCTTGGGACTTATTTACTATCATGAGAACAGCATAGGAAAAACCTGCCCCCATGATTCAATTACCTCCCATTGGGTCCCTCCCACGACATGTGGGGATGACGGGAGCTACACTTCAAGATGAGATTTGGGTGGAGACACAGCCATAGGACATAAGAGACTCAAGCATAAACCTAGGGAAAAACAAGAAGCAACTCTGCCTGAGAACATAGGGCTTGAGCATTTATGTTGGGTCTGTGGTGTAGATATTCTGTTTGGTTGGAGGCCGGTTGATTTACAGGGAATTGTGAAGGCCTGTAGGAGATATGAGGGTTTGAAATAGCCAATGTGAGGAGGGGAAAACGACCTGATCAAAGACAAGAAAAGGCTTGTGGAGAAGTTTTGAGGGCCTACCTGAACTTGGAGATAACTACATTGAAATGCCATCAATCTTTGCTATGGGAAGGTTTTTCTCCTAACCTTGCCTAAGTAAATCCATGAGAAAGTGAATAGGAAAACTGCTAGATAATCAGTGTTGGCAAGGTGTGTGTGGCAGGACAGGGTGTAGAGGGAGCTGCAGCTATTGGCAAGAAAAGTGTTGATGTGATAAGCCTGAGATCTGGGCTGGTTGTGGAAGTATGCAGGGAGATCATTTGGCATGGTCTGGCATTTACGGGTGTCTTCTGAGCAAAGGATGTTGAGGGCTTTGCTCGAGGTTGTTTGCATATTAGATAACCTTGGGAAGTTGTAGACTATGTTTCCCTCCAGAGAAATTCAGATCTTTCTCTTCCTGGAATCATTCCAGAGTAATAATGTCTCCTTTCCATCACTAGAACATTCTAGATAATAAAGATAACTGTTTCTCCCTGGAGGGGAGAACTAGCAGGTTGGCCAGTGGCCCATAGATAAGATCCAGGTCTCCTTATTTTGGAGTCCTCAGCTGTGACCCAGATCCATGTGTGTGCAGCGCCGACCTCACCCCTATGGTACTTGCAAAGCTAGTTAGGGGAACTCATGTGAACAAGAAACCCAGGCCTTCTGTGCTGTGAGCAGTAAACTGTTGAAATTCATTTGGAATCATTACATCTTTTCTGCTTGAACTTATGAAAGTGTGGGCACCAACCTACCAGCTACAGCAGTTTGTTTCTACTGCTTAAGGACTGCTTGACTGCTTGACACAGTGAAGTCAGATCAGAGGAGGCCAATTATGGAGTGGGTGTGAAATGAAAAGAAAGGAGACTTTGATGGATGTGAAGAGCAATGTGCGAGTGCAAGACAAGATATAATAAGTGCCTACAGCTTACTCCCAACAAAAAGGCAACATTCCATGGGAAGGGTTTGTGAAGGAGGTTCTATTTCAAGCCATTCTTTGAAGATTGGAATGATGTGGTGCTCCATGACTAAGAATGATGGGAGTTTCTTCAATGTGGGTGAATAAATAGCAGATGCAGAAGTGGAAAGCTAGAAGGTAAGAGACCAGGCTCAGGGCACATGGAGAGGGCAGAGTTGCCCAGTTTAACGGTATGAGACCCAGTGAAATGATGCTAGAAATGGCTTCAATGAGGCCCGCATCCAAGTAGCAGACAAGCTTGACAGCAAAGTGCACAGATCAAAGGCTAAAATGATTAAACTTCAGAATATTATTATTTTTTTTGACATAGAGTTTCACTCTTGTTTCCCAGGCTGGAGCACAATGGTGCAGTCTCGGCTCATTGCAACCTCCATCTCCTGGGTTCAAGCGATTCTCCTGCCTCAGCCTCCCAAGTAATCGGGATTACAATCATGTGCCACCATGCCAAGGCAATTTTTTGTATTTAGTAGAGACAGGGCTTCACCATGTTGGTCAGGCTGGTCTTGACCTCCTGACCTCAGGTGATCCACTCACCTTGGCCTCCCAAAGTGCTGGGATTATAGGCGTGAGCCATCACGCCCAGCCAGAATATTGTTCAGTTGAACAGAAACTAGGGATCTGTAAAAGGGAAGTAAGAGAATACAGGACTTGTTTTTGTGATGTTTCTTGTTGTATTAGAAGTGCTTTTGAGACTCACTGCCTGCCTTCATTTCTGGAGTCCACACACCCAATTTAGAAAGTTGTAAGCATTTATTGTAAAGGCTGATCTTTAAAGCAGAATGCTGCATTTGAATTGTACCCCTCTAAGAAACATAAACCCCAGGGAAAAGTAAGAGCTACTTAGGCGTTGGGATCTTTGCAGTGACAGAGACACAGCCAACGGATACAAGTTTACACAGAAACCTTGAAGCCAAGGAACTTGGAATGATTTAAAGAATTGCTTTCGTAAGATAAAAAGTTTCCTGTCCCATTTTTTTGCTTTAGGATCTGCTCTGCGTATTTTTTTTCTTTTCCTTTACTAATTTATTTATTTAGCAAGAATAATGTCGTTACTTTTAAATTTTGGTGTTTTATCTACTTTTCCTAATCAAAAACATCAAGTAGATGGCTTGTGTGATTTTATATTGCTTATATGAATGTCAAGTAAATATACTAGAAATATTTTAATTTTAACTAGGATTCATGCTTTCCTGAGAGATGCTTTTAAAAATATTTTTGGGTTTTTTATACTTCCTCTCGTATGATTTTTTTTTTCTTCATTTTCTTCATCCTCTGGAAATGTCATTAGCACAGCAAACTAAAAATGCAAATAAAGATGTCTAGGGAAGCAGACTGCCCTCGCTTTTCCAACTCTGGATAAATTATACAACAAGGTTACTCTCCCAATTAGATAACGTCTTGGGATATAACCAGTCGCTTCTAAATACAAGCACATTTGAATTTTAAAATGTTAGTTTTCTAACAGGTAATGCTTTTAGAATTTCTGTCTGGGCTAAGTACAAAGTGTAGCAGGCCAATCTCAGTATAGAAAATGGTATTACATAATTCAGGCTAAGAGGCTTTTGCAATGGTAAGTACAAATTCACCAAACATGCATACATACATGCACACATATATACAAATCTGTATGACTTGTTTTAAATGTTTTTCTTTGACCATTTTATTGTTGAGTCATTGCTTGAATGTTTTTCCTTCGGTGTTCCTCTATTAGTTTGTGACTAGTAATAACTCTATTATTATTCACATTTTTGAAGGATGAGGGGAATTACAGGGAGACTATTAAGAGTTTGTGTCATTTTTAGGTTGGATGAAGATGTGATATTTCTAGGACAGGAAATCTCTAAATATTTTAACATCTGATTTTTCTTGAAGGATATTCTTTTTCTGGGCATTCAAATAAATAAACAGGAGTTTTTGAAAATTCAACAACTAATATCTAAGTATAATAATAAACATATTTTAGTGTATATATTTAATGTATATTTAACTGAAACACACATTATACACAAGGCCCTTAGCTTTTCCATTCAAAAACTTTTCTCCAGCTGCTTTTGTAACTCTAATCAAGATACTGAAATACTTTATATACTTTCAAAACTACTTTTATTTTAAAGTCATTTCTGGAAATATTTACATTTTTCAGCAATATAAATCATAGTCTTCATTTAGCCTGACACTGCTGGCTCAGGAATATGGAATACAGTATTAGTTTCTGTAAGACTGAATTGACTTCACTATGAAATCAGGCTTTCTCGGTATCAGTCCTGCAGAAATATATTGGTTACAGCTGAAATGTATGGCTATGCTTACGCTAAAACATACAGACATTATAAAAGTGTATATTGGTTTCGGTAACAATGTATTCTTTCCGATGGATTCATGTGGCTTTCAGCAAGAATGCATTGATTTCATTAAAATGTGCTCCTTGAGATAAACAAAAATTCAGTTAAAATGCATTGGTTTCTGTTAAAGTTCATTGACTGAAGTGAAGAACATTACACTATTATTGGGTAGCCTCAGGGTTTGGTAAGTATTGAATAGAGAAGTATACATAAGTAATAATAAAGGCTGGGGAAAACAAAGATATTATGAACTGTATAAAGATGTAAAAATATTCAACACGCATTATTAGACTAAATTTTCCCAGAGGCACTAAGAGTTGCCTCAGATAGTTTTTACAAAGTCACTTCAATCTCAGTGTATTTGAATTCATAGGAAGTCCAAGTACCTTCCTGGACAGTGAAACTCTTCCTCTGTTTAAATTATTCCTCAGGAGGGCATTGGGTTCATGAGGATGCACTTCAGATCATGTGTCTGCAAATTCTACACGAAATATGTGTGCATTAACTCTTTGAAGCACCATACTCTGTGTGTGTGTGCACGCGTGCGTGCGCAGGCGCGTGGGTATGTGTGTATATATGCACAGGACTTAAAATATTCACATATAGTAGGCCACACTCTGGGAAAACCCAGTTTATTTTGTTCAACCCACATATGCATTTTTATGCTTGTGGAGAAAAGAAAGACCTAGAGAAGGTAGAGGAAAGATAAGTATGGTTACCCACATTTTCTCACATTTTGATTTCTAAGTAATCAAGATCAGAACTTAAGACTCCTTTGGTAAATTTATATTTAAATACTATTAATTATAATACCACCTAGCTTTTATTCAAGCAGAAGGTAGATATGTGCATTTCACTTGGGGAAATATTTTTCTCATTATTATTGTTTTATATAATCTAAGCAATCCAAGATCAGAGTAGAAAACATAAAAACATAAGCAAATGTAAGATTTATTTTTAATTTCATCAAATCCTATTATTGATACATAATCTCCCTGTTAATATTTTTTGGCACCTGTTTTTAATAGACATTTTAATGCTCCATAAATACCATTCTGTCTTTATATATTTAGACAATTAGAAATCATACTACGTGAACTTTGTTCTAAACTGCCTTTTTAGTGTATACAGGAAACTGTGTAAAATGTAAGGTCACAGCTAAATGCCTTATAAAGCTGACACTCATGTATGTATCATGCAGATTAGAAAGTATAAAGTTGACAGTGTCCAGAAACCCCTGTGCACCCTTTCCAATCCAAATTCCTCCCTTCTCTTCAAAGTTAACCATAATCTTGACTTCCATGCTAATCATTTCCTTGCTTGTCTTCATACTTTTTCTTCCTACCTTTACTACTCAAACATGATTGAAATTTGATTTAGTTTTGAAATGTATTTAAATGGAAACATAAAGCAAATATTATTTTGGACTGGCTTCTTTTATCCAATATCATGTTCGTGAGATCAACGTATGTTGGTGCAAAATAGCTGTACTGTGTTAATTACGATGAAGCATTCCACTGAATGATATGCCAGCGTTTGTTTATCTACACTACTGATGGACATTTGGGCTGCTTTTGCCTTGGGCTCTTCTGAACAAGGATGCTATGAACCCATGTCCCAGGAACATGCGTGCATTCATTTCTTTGTGGTATATCTAGGTGTGGAGTTGAAGGGTCATGAGGTTTATGTATCTTAGTCAATAATGCCAACGAACTTTCTAAAGTGGTGATACGAATTTACACTCTCAACATCAGTACATCGCTCATCAGTTCTGCTTGCTTACTCTAAATCCTTGGCAACACTTGGTATTTTCATTCTGTCTAATTTTAGTTACTGGGAGGGTATAAAATAATATTTCCTATGATTTTAGTTAACATTTATCTAGTGATTAACACTGTTTAACAGCCTTCCTTCCTTTTTTCTTTTCTTTCTTTATTTTGGGTTGCCAGTCTTTTAATTGTTTTTTTAATTGTTTTGTGGAAACCTTTTACATATTCTATACACCAATAACGGGTCAACTCTGGACCATGGACCAAATCTGACCTGCCGTATTTTGGTGAATGCAATGCTATTGAAACTCAGCCACACTTACTTTCACGCTGCTATCATGCTGCAATGACAGAGTTTAGTGGCTGAGACAGAAGGCATATGACTTGCAAAGTCTGAATTATCTACTATCTGGCCCTTTACAGAAAAGGTCTGCTGAGCCCTGGCACCCACTAATCCTTTGCTGGTCATACATTTAGCAAACATCTCTTATCTTTGTATGGCTTGCCTTTTCACTTCCTTGATGCTGTTTATTTGATAAGCATGATTTCTTAATTTTAATGTGCTCATCATGATTGCTTTATGCATTTCAATTATAAAATAAACTGACCTTATCCTAAATTCATGAGAATATTCTCTGGCATTATTTTCTAAGAAAACATTTTGATTTGCTCTTTACATATATTTCCATAATCTAATTGGAGTTTTTATGAATAGTGTGATATAGGGGTTTAGCTTCATTATTTTTTTTCTGATGCATACCAAAATGTCCCAGAACTATTAATAAAGACCACTATTATCCCATGCCTGTGCAATGCCACCTATTAAAAAATTAAATGTTTATATATGCATCGTATACTTTTACACTCCATCTTCCTCCACGGGCATATTCTCCATCCTTATGCTAATATTGCAATATTTTAATTACTGTACTTTTATTATAAGATGTAATAACCTAGATGAAACCTTGACATCTTGTCCTTTTCAAGGGTGTCTTGAATATTCTTGGCCCTTTGAATATTCATATAAATTGTATAATCCACTTGTCAAATTCACTCACTAATTGGGATTGTGGTTAGAATTCCTTGAACTTATAGATCAGTTTGTAGAGAAGTGACATATTACAATTGACATATTACGTATTGAGTTTTTAATGCATGGGCTTGATAAATACCTTTATTCAAACATTCTTTCATTTATCTTAGCAACATTTCATAGGTTCCTACATAAAGGCCTTGCATTTTTTTTAGGCTTATTCCTTGATATTTAGTATTTTTAATACTTTTGAAAGTGGTTCTAAAATTTCATTTTGTTTCTTGCTGGTATATACAACTGCAATTCATTTCAATGTGTTGATCTTTAATCAAACAACTTTGATGCTTTGATGAAATAATTTGTTGATTCTAATAATTCATCTGTGGATTACCTTGGATTTCTTTTTTTTTTGAGACAGAGTCTCAGTCTGTCTCCAGGGCTGGAGTGCAGTGGCGCCATCTCGGCTCACTGCAACCTCTGCCTCCCAGGTTCAAGCAATTCTCCTGCCTCAGCCTCCCAAGTAGCTGGGATT
>NW_012101388.1:3435728-3444901 GCF_000951045.1 Mandrillus leucophaeus | reverse complement strand
GGAGTACAGTGGCATGATCTCAGCTCACTGCAGCCTCTGCCTGTCGGGTTCAAGTGATTCTTTTTTTTTATTTTTATTGTTTTTTGAGATGCAGTTTCTCTCTTGTTGCCCAGGCTGGAGTGCAGTGGCGCCATCTCGGCTCACTGCAACCTCTGCCTCCCAGGTTCAAGCAATTCTCCTGCCTCAGCCTCCCAAGTAGCTGGGATTACAGGTGCCTGCCACTATACCCAGCTAATTTTTTGTATTTTTAGTAGAGACGGGGTTTGGGGAAACCCAAACCTTTTGGCCAGGCTGGTCTTGAACCCGTGACCTCGTGATTTGCACACCTCGGCCTCCTAAAGTGCTGGGATTACAGGCATGAGCCACTGTGCCTGGTCTACCTTGGATTTCTTATGCAATAGTTATATTTTCCGTAAATAACTGAAGTGTTATCAGTTTCTTTGAAAATCTTTAAACTTTTGTTTTATATTCAGCTATTGATGCAGTTTTATTTTGCCCTACTGGGTTACTGATTAGGTTGTTGCAAAAGTAATTGTGATTTTTTGGGGGGAAAAAAAAGGCAAAAACTGCAATTAGTTTTGTACCAACCTAACAGAATCTCCAGTACTTATTGAACCTGAGTCATGTATGTAGGCAAACTTTTTGTTTTCTTGCACCCAGTAACAGAGAAAAAGTTTTCAATATTTTTTAAGGATACTTTTGATTAGGTTTGGGTACTTCCTTTCCGTTGTTAGTAGAGATCATTTTTTAAAACCATCAATAATATTGGATTTTATTATTTTTCCAAGATTGTATAGCTTTATAGTATGTAGGGTGTTTATGGTCTGTGCACACACCCATAAAGGCTTTCAATGAAAAATTTCATTTCTTTATTAATGACAGGATTATTCATATTCACAATTTTGTGTGTTTTGATATTGTTTTTTGGAGGAATTTGTCAATTTTATGTAACTGAACTTATTAGCATAGAATTCTCAATAAAATCATTGAATGTTTTTATCTCTTTATTATAGTGATGAAAAATTTATCAAAATAATGAAAAATTTATTTATTGAGAGCAACTTTGTCTCAGTCTACATTCTGAAACAGAATCTCCAAGACAGTCTGGTAGTATGTTGTGTCAATGGGTTTTCATCTTAGCTGCACACTGGAAATTACCAATTCTAAGGCCCCATCCAAGACGGGTGTACTTAGAATGCTATGGGTAAGTCTCAGGTGTAGATATTTTTTAAAGGCTCTTCAGGTGATTCTGATATCCAATCAAGGTTGAGAAGTATTTCACTGGTACTTCTGGAATACTGAATTCAGTTTCTACTTATCAGGACTGGGAGCAAAATTATTTTACTTCCGTGAGCATATAACTTCATTTAAAAAGTAAAATGAGGGTTCAAGCATAACAACCCCAAAGGCTTTCATGGATAAGGAAAGATGGTAAATATGTCCTGGGGAGCAGCCAAGTATAAGATAATAGACAGGACATTTTCTGGGATAAACTGGAGGGCTTGTCCCACCAGAAGCATTTCAATCCTCCTCTTCTTTCATCCTCTAACACTGTAATGAGCAAACAAAACATCTCTGAGATGACTTTGGCTCTTCAATTCTGGATTAAATGAACATCTAGGTCCCTTCTAGCTTCTATACACTCCATAAAATTATGCCCATTACTCTAGGGTACTAGTGTGTGATTATGGGATGACATTTAATTCTTTCTTATGTACTTATAGAAGTGGTCAAAGTTTGCAAGACAAGCAGAATCTAGATAAAGTACCAAATAGATTTGCAAAGAACTTTAATTGTTTCCACATTTTTTTCATTTAATTTGGTGATTTCTTTTTTTTTTTTTTTTTTTTTTTGAGACGGAGTCTCGCCCTGTCGCCCAGGCTGGAGTGCAGTGGCCAGATCTCAGCTCACTGCAAGCTCCGCCTCCCGGGTTTACGCCATTCTCCTGCCTCAGCCTCCCGAGTAGCTGGGACTACAGGCGCCCGCCACCTCGCCCGGCTAGTTTTTTGTATTTTTTTTTTAGTAGAGATGGGGTTTCACCGGGTTAGCCAGGATTAATTTGGTGATTTCTAAGAAACAGGATGGAAATTATAGACTGTCAGGTACTTGGGTTCACATTATCTTTTTACTAGAAAATACAAGTATGGGCTTTGTCAAAGAGAAATTGCACCGGATGCTTGTGAAAAATGGCAAGGAAGACTTATTCAGGACTACTGCAATAAAGAAGAGAGATGGAACTCAACTGCACTGAAACAAAAGGCAGGGGAGTTTGTAATCCCCAAGGAGAGCTAGTGAAAAAGTACTGCAGGATAGTGAGGCAGAGGCTGGTCAGTGTGATTAGGCCATCTGTGTTTGCTGATTGTCACTGATTGAAGTTAGGTTCTGACCTTTCCACAGAGACTGGGAGATAGGGGCACTATCTTTATGATCACATTTCAAAGGGATGGTTCCCACATCAGATTTATTTCCCAAAGGGGCAGAGAAAGGACTTACAATGCATGTTTTCTAAAGCAAATGTTCTATGAAAAAAAAGAGGTCAGGGACCTGTAGTCAGGAACAAACCTGTCTAAAGTTTAGCCAAGCTGAGGGGAATGTTAAGGCCATGTAGGTCAGCTTTTTAAAAGTAAGAAATAAAGAAGATAGAAATTGATTTTTCTCCTCTGGGGATCTGTAAGCAAAGCTCTATTAACATTATTCTGCCTGTGTGTGGTGTGTGTGTGTGTGTGTGTGTGTGTGTGCGCACACACATATGTACATGTGCATGTGAGTGTGTTTAAGAAAACTGAAAGCTCAGTCCTGCAGGTTCACTGGGAAGGTGACATGAGGCCGAGTTGATTTCTGTGGATTTGGGGTCATCGTATGACAAGCCTGCTTCAGGTAAATACATCAGTTTTTTCCTGTTTCATATCTAGAGTTCTTTGAAAGGTTGTCTCCTTTTGCTTATACATTCTTTTACCCCAGAAAACTACTTCAGATATGGAGCCTTTTTTGGATGTTATTAATGCAGTATATGGGTCAAAAGCAGACTTGTTTTATGTTAGCTCAATGGAGACCTAAAAATGGATTTTTATGAAAATTGTCACAAAGGTCATGCCATTTACTTTCTCCCAAAATGGCTTTCCTTAGATATGAAGGTTCTAAATGAAAGGGTTTGGTCTTGGAAACATTGCAAATTAGATTTGCCTACATTAAATTCTAATATTTTCTGCTCAGTGTTGTTGGTCTGTTATTTCCATATTGTGTTTAAGGTTTTTCGGACATACAAAAACTGAAAATAGTTATCACCAGCTGATCTACAGTACAAGAAATGTGAATGGAAGGCCTCCAAGCAGGAGAAAAGCAACACAAAGTGGAATCTGGACTTACATGAAGACACGGGAAGGTAACCACATAGGTAATTATATAGGACATTTTTCTTTTTCTTTTTTTTTTTTTTTTTTTGAGATAGAGTCTCACTCCTTCATCCAGGCTGGAGTGCGGTGGTGCAATCTTGGCTCAATGCAACCTCCACCCCTCTGGTTCAAGCAATTCTTGTGCCTCAGCCTCTCACGTAGCTGGGATTGCAGGCACATGCCACCATACCTGGCTAATTTTTTGTACTTTTAGTAGAGATGAGTTTCATCATGTTGGCCAGGCTGGTCTTGAACTCCTGTCCTCAAGTGATGTGCCCTCCTAGGCCTCCCAAAGTGCTGGGATTACAGGTGTCAGCCACCACATTCGGCTAAGGACATTTTTCTTATGCCTTTTGCCATTCAATGCGGTCTATGTGTTAGCACAATAGCAATAGGAGTGTTCTAGGTATTCCCCTCAGACTGCCACAGCCTCAAAGGCCTGCTCTCTTTATGCAGACAAGCTCCAGTAGAAGAGTTCATCAGAGGCAAGGTTACCAGAAACCCCGAATTAATGTTTCTAGTAAAGGAGCATCAGTGATAACCAGAAAGGGAGGGCACTGGAAGCCTAATGGGAGTTCAAGCTGTGTTTTTGATAACCACCTACACTTGCTGCTGCTTATACAGTGAACTATTGACTCGGATGAATGTTTCCACGAAAGGCCATTCTTCTTGTAAAATTTCATCAGAATTTAAACCCTTCTGATGCTGACCCACTTGCATTTCTCTGCTTAGTCCCGGACTCTTATTTGACAGTTAATTACAGTAAGCCTGAACTGTTGAACTCCCTCGCAGACCACTTCAAACTTTCCAACAAAATAAATTTAGCTTCAGTTCATCTGAATTAAAAGGTTGAAGCTTTCATCAAGAATCTGGACTCTGCCGCCTGCTTTGGGAAATGAAGCATGCGTTGAGACATTATTTTTCTCTCTCGAATACCCAATTGCTGCAATAGTAAAAAAAAAAAAAAGCAGAAAACATTCAAGTGAAAAGAAAATCATGCACTAATTACTGGATGTGCTGTTCTGAAGTTCTAATTTCAAGAAAAATGCACAGCCAGTATTTCTAACGGGAAATGAACCAACTTTGAGACCAGCCAGGTTTTTGCATCTTTAATTTGTACTGGGCGCTTTTGATATTGCAGGCCTAGAGAGATAAAAAAGCAACTGAGACAATAGGCAGGCGCTGCAGTCCTTTTCAGGTGCTAGGCTCTCCCTGGTATCCTAATTACAGACTCTTTACATGAAGAATTCTTTTTGAAGCTAATCATAGTGCTGAAGGTAATGAGAGTGAAGGTATGCAGAGGATGCTAATGAAAAAGTTGAGAAATCTCTTTCGAGGATGTCTTAATTAAGAGGTCTGTCTTTCAAGGGAAAGAGAACAAACATTTATTATTGAGGACCTACTATACACCAGGGTTTGTGCTTAGTGGTTTTCAGTTGAGACCTGTATTCATTCACTCCTGCACTGACTGTGAACATACAAATGAAGTTACCTTGCTATATATGCCTTTTCTATCTCATGTGCCTATGGGGACGCAGGTTCATTTTCAAGGTTTCTTCTATTCTCTATGAGAATTCTTAGGCGCTGTTTCCCAGGCTCTCATGATCCTGTTCTCATAGCTGCCCACTCTGGTTCTACTGGTGAGGAAAGCGTCCACCCCTCTGTTGCACACTGTTTCATTTATTGAAAGTGACACTGCAGCGGAACTGATGGATCCCAAAAGTTCTGAGATAACTCTTCTAGTTTACACATTTTTAGCACCCTTTCCCCCAGATTTCTTGTGCCAAATTTCCTTCCCTGTTGTCCTGCAGAAAAACTTCAAATCTGTCTTACATCTCTGTCTCTTCTCATCCATTACTGTGGAATCTGGGATCTACCATCATGAAACAATTCAAATTTATTTCCCATGGTGTTCTTCAGCTCTTCTCTCTCTGGAGTAAATCCTTGCCTATAATAAATACTTAACTGTACATGCCAGATTTATTCAAATTTCAAGTTTGACCTAGTTAAGAACACTGCTAGAGAAATATCATCTCACAAAATTCTTGCAATAATACTGCAAGGAGGTGACTAGACTTACCTCCTTTGACAGGTGAGGAGCCAATTAAGTGATTTCCCCAAAGTCAACATCTTGTAGCGTTGAGATTTGAGCTATAGCATTGATATAGGTTTAACACTGAATGTGTTGGAATAAATATAGGCCTTGAGATAAGAAAATAACATAATGCATATAGCCTCCCTCACTAATAACATAAGCTTTAAGGAAATACTTTGTTATGGAGTGGCCAATGGTTAATGTTTTCAACTCACTAAATGGTTAACCCTCAGCATCCAATTATTCACTTGACACCTCTCTTTTCTGTGTCATCATTAATGTTTATAAGGTTGAGTATTTACAGTTTATAGAGCACAGTTTTAGTCCTGGTGGGGAAGAACCAAAAATTCATACAAGTGGGAAAAGGGTAAAGAGAAAACACAGGAAACGAAATAATATAGGCTGATATGGTTTGACTGTGTCCCCACCCAGATCTCATCTTGAATTGATAATCCCCACATGCTGAGAGAGGCCCGGTGGGAGGTGATTGAATCATGGGGGCGGTTACCCTCATGCTGTTCTCATAATAGTGAGTTCTCATGAGATCTGACGATTTTATAAGGGGCTTTCCCCGCTTTACTCGGCACTTCTCCTTTCTGCCGTCATGTGAGATAGGATGTGTTTGCTTCCCCTTCCACCATGAATGTAAATTTCCTGAGACCTCTCCATCCCTGTGGAACTGTGAGTCAATTAAACCTCTTTCCTTTATAAATTACACAGTCTCGGGCAGTTCTTTATAGCAGCGTGAGAATGGACTAATACATAAGCCCATGATCAAATATTGAAGCTGAGTGTAATAAAAGAGCTAGCTTTAACCAAATGCAGAGTAGGGCATCCTTCCTCTCCTCTCTGCAATGGGAGTTCTAAACATTTAAAATTTCCCCACCATGTATATAAAGCATTAAAGTGCCATAGTACTGAGTTGGGAGTTTGGAAGACACTTTGGGATCAAAAAACTTTGTTTGGCATTTAATTGTTGGAGTAGGGTGGGACCAGATGAGCAAGTATATGGGGTTGTTGGGAGAGAAGGTGCTACTTAAAGCCACTCTCTGAAAGTCCTTTGCTTTGATGTCACCATTTTAAATACATTATCCATTTTCAAAGAATTCATGCCATGGGTAATGCCTACGAACTGGAATGTATATGGTCTAGTTTTCAAGCTATAATGTTGAGAGAGGCATTATTGAAACCAAAATTAAGATTTTTACTCACAACATGTAAGAGACTTCAATTGCTTTGCTCACTGCCAATTGTACTAAACAGGCTGGATCCTTCTTATTCTCTGATACCTTCAAACCTCCAGGGGCCTTTTATTCGTCTGCCTTATACACAGTGTCTCTCATCTACAGCCTTCACCGTCCTGGTTCCTTGAGCCCTCTTCTACATCCCACATATCCACAAAGCCCATTTCCCCTTGACACAATCTCGGATTGCTTTTCCTTTAAAAATCTTTGCATGTACCTCTCATATATTTTTTTGTAAAGGGAAGATGATATAAATGTATGGAAGATGCCGAACACCAACCATTGCTTGTTCAATCATAGGTGGCAATAGGGAGAGGCCTGTGAACCCTCATACACTTACAGTATTCAGCCCCCACACAGGTCAAGCAGCTCTTTTCCAACAAGAGCACTCTTTTTTTTTTTTTTTTTTGAGACGGAGTCTCACTCTGTCACCCAGGCTAGAGTGCAGTGGTGCAATCTCAGCTCACCGCAAGCTCCACCTGCCAGGTTCACACTATTCTTCTGCCTCAGCCTCCCGAGTAGCTGGGACTACAGGCTCCCACCACCATGCCTGGCTAATTTTTTTTTTTTTTTGTATTTTTAGTAGAGATGGAGTTTCACCATAGCCAGGATGGTCTCGATCTCCTGACCTCGTGATCCAGCCGCCTCAGCCTCCCAAAGTGCTGGAATTACAGGCGTGAGCCACCGCACCCGGCTCAAGAGCACTCTTATAGCATGATGCTGTTTTGTCCTCAGAGTCCCAAGTGGCCATACCGCTGTTTATGTATTCCCGTCCCAATTTATTTTCCTTAGTGTTGTATGTCTCAGTACACATAAGCATGTGATAGTGTGAGTTGTTAATGAAGTTTTTAATGTCAGGATTCTTCCTGTTATCTCTAAGTCGAATAACTTGGACTTTGTTCTCCTTTTGTCCAGTTGACCTCAGTTTCCCTAGTTTTAATTTCTTAGAGTATACAGTATGCAGTAAGTATTAAAGAGTGCCAGTAAAATCTTGCTGTAAAATTTCACCAATTGGCATCAGTCAAATGACTTGAACTTTATCTTAGAGAGTTATTCTTTTGTTTCAGGAATGGTGATGGAGAATTTCCCTCTTAACATTCGGATCATACTAAAGATAAGAAACAATCAGGTTTTTTTTTTTTTTTTTTTTTGAGATGGAGTCTCGCTCTCTTGCCTGGGATGAAGTACAGTGATGCAATCTCAGCTCACTGCAAACTCCACCTCCCAGGTTCAAGTGATTCTCCTGCCTCAGCCTCCTGAGTAGCTGGAATCACAGGCATGTGCCACCATGCCTGGGTAACTTTTGTATTTTTAGTAGAGACAGCGTTTCACCATGTTGGCCAGGGTGGTCTTGAATTCTTGACCTTAGGTGATCCACCCACCTTGGCCTCCCAAAGTGCTGGGATCACAGGTGTGAGCTATCATGACCGACCACAAGCAATCAGTTCTTAAATACAAAAAGTTAATGGAGGAACCAGAAGTGAAAATAATTATTTTTATTTTATTTTATTATTTTAATTTAAATTTTTAAAAATAATTTCAACTTTTATTTTAAATTTTAGGTGTACACGTGCAGAGTCATTACATGAGTATCTTGTGTGATGCTGAGACTTGGAGTACAATTGATTTTATCACCCAGGTACTGAGCATAGTACCCAGTAGATTGTTTTTCAGCCCTCTCTTCCCTATCTAGTAGTTCAGTGTCTATTGCTGCTATCTTTATGTCTATGAGTACCCAATGTTTAGCTCCCACTTATAAGTAAGAACATGTGGTATTTATTTGGTTTTCTGTTCCTCTGTTAATTTGCTTAGGATAATGGCCTCCAGCTGCATCCAAGTTACTGCAAAAGATATGATCTCATTCTTTTTTATGGATGTGTAGTATTCCATGATATATACACACCACATTCTCTTTATCCAATCCACCACTGATGGGCACCTAGGTTGATTCCATGTCTTTGCTATTGTGAATAGTGCTGCAATGAACATACAAGTGCATGTTTGTCTTTATGGCAGAAAATTTATTTTCTTTTAAACGTATACCCAGTAATGGGATTTCTGGTTTGAATAATAGTTCTAACTCCTGTGAGAAATCTCTAAACTGCTTTCCACAATGGCTAAACTAATTTACATTCCCATCAATGGTGTATAAGCCTTCCTTTTTCCCTTTTTCTCTGCAGCCTCACCAGTATCTATTGGTTTTTGACTTTTTAATTTATTTACATTCAAGGTTATTATTTATATGTGAGGGCATATTCCTTTCACTTTATTAATTGATTTCTGGTTCTATACTTATTTTTGGTTTCTTTCTCTCTTATTGTTTGTCACTGTTGTTTGGGTTTTTTTTTTTGTCATGGTAATATTTGTGTTTTATCTCTTCTTTGTGTGTTTGCTCCAGCAGTGGTGTGTGTGTGTGTGTGTGTGTGTGTATATATATATACA
>NW_012101388.1:3393162-3435629 GCF_000951045.1 Mandrillus leucophaeus | reverse complement strand
ATTTTAATGATGGTACATATTATTCTTTTGCTTCTAGTCATAGGACTAAAGAGTTTTTGTAGTGCCAATTTAGTGGCAATGAATTCCCTCAACTTGTTTATTTGGTAAAGACATCAGTTCTCCTTCATGTGTGAAGAATATGAAACCAAACTAAATGTTCAGCAATGGATGGATGAAGAAAATGTGGTGTATATATACACACACACACACACACACACACACACACACACACACATATACACACACAATGGAATACTATTCAGACATAAGAAAAATAAAATCATGTCATCTGCAGCAACATGGATGGAACTAGAAGTCATTATGTTAAGTATTAAGTTTAAGAAGCCAGGCATAGAAAGAAAATGACTCACGTTCTCACTCACATGTGGGAGCTAAAAAAGTTGTAGAGATGTTTCACCTCCTTGGTTAGATGTATTCCTAGGTATTTCTTTTTTTCTTTTTTTTTTTTTTGCAGCTCTTTTGATGGTATTGCATTCTTGATTTTTTTCTCAGCTTGAATGTTATTGGTGTATAGAAATACTACTGATTTTTGTTCATTGATTTTGCATCCTGAAACTTTACTGAAGTTTAGATCCAGGAGACTTTTGGCAGAGTCTTTGGGGTTTTCTAGGTATAGAATAATATCGTCTTTGAATAGAAATAATTTGGCTTCCTTTTTTTTTTTTTTTCTATTTGAATGCCTTTTATTTCTTTCTCTTGCCTGATTGCTTTGGCTAAGTCTTCCTCCTTTTTATTTTGTATTTCAGATTCCAAAGGGTGATGAAAATACCCATTGCCTATTTAGAAGAAATTTTAGTCCAATTTTGTCATTTCACTATATACCAAAACTGTGTTCTTTAAATCCATGAAGGTTGGTGATTTCCTCACAGTCATACAATATGTTCACATTCATCTAGGGATAATATTTTGGTCTTTCTCTACGGTATCATTCTCCAAGTGTTATAAAGAAAAGGAAGAAAGGAAAAGGGGCAGGTAGGGAGAGAAAGAAGGAGGGAAAAGTTCTCGTTATATAATCAGGCAATGCATATTTGATTTACCTTTAGAATCTGAATTCTAATATTTTATATATTATTTTACACTTTATGTAGTGAAACTGCTTCATTATCAAACTTGATTAAACAACCTCACTCTGGTCCCTCCCCACAATGGTAGTCAGCATCATGGAAGATAGATCTGAACTGCTTGGAAGAAATAGATACTTCTTTCTTTTTCTTCTCTCTGTGATTATTTTGTTAGAATAATCAGAGAATGTGTGAGAATTTGTGCTTGTCATAGAATCTGTGCTCTTAGACATTTTGTTCCCAGAGGATTCTGTCAAGATATTCATTGAAGAAAGCAGAATTATTGCAGTTTCAAAACTCTTTGACAAATGTTTTTTCCCTATATTCTAATGCCTAAATCTCAGTATTAAAAATAGTCATGTTTAAGGACTGAAGTCATCATCCTTTGTAAAACCAGTATCTCCAATTTTAATGAATGTGATTATCTTTGATAAATGTCATTCCATTTCTTTTTGGTGAACCCCTGTGGCTATTCATCTTTCATAAGAATAGCTGAAAATAACTAGAATTTTTAAAACAGCATTAAACATAAATGAAACAGTGAAAAATAAATTCCTGGAAAAAAAATCAGGAAATTGACTTGTTTGAAATCAAATATTTTCAAGAGAAAGATTACCTTTAAATAAAGAAATGTGCTCAAAGCCAAGAGTTGTGGCTGGTACCTCTAATCTCAGCAATTTGGGAAGCTGAGGTGGGGGGTTTGCTTGATGCCAGGAATTTGAGATGAGCCCAGACAACATAGCCAAATCTTGTCTGTACAAATACACATATACATATATATGTGTGTGTGTGTGTGTGTATATATATGTGTGTATATATATGTCAGGTATGGTGGTACACAACTGTAGTCCCAGATATTTAGGAGGCTGAAGTAGGAGGATGGCTTGAGCCCAGGAATTTGAGGCTGCAGTGAGCTACGATTGCATGGTACCATTGCTAGTTCCTTCAAGAAATAAAAAAATCAACCAGAAGGGATCAGTGTCAAATATGGAGAATTTCTTATTTTTTCTTTTGGTACAAATTTGTGTAAGAAGTGAATTTATATAAAATAGAACAAACTGGTCAAAAGTCTGTAAAAATATCTGAGGTCAAGAATAATTTTTGATTTATTTATTTATGGGGAAATTTCTATATTCTCTTGTAGCAATTAATGTCATGGAAAGACAGTATCCATTGAAAATCTAGTTTAGGAATTAAAGTAAGATTAGAAATTAATCTTTAAAAATTGATTTTGCCTTTGTAGATCACATCGATAGGAATATGAAAACATTATTGACTTTGCTAAAATACAGTCTTATATTTAAGGAGCCATTTAAGAAAAACACAATTCAAAATTATGAATTAGGACTTTAAGCATTGCAAAAATGCTCCTGGCTTATGCTTCACCCATTTTTCAACTTATATGATGTAAATTTTGGAGGAAGAGCTCACATAATTCCTTGCTTGCCATTCAAATTTTCTGTTCCTATTTTCTGTGCTCAAATGCAGAAGGTACGTTAATGGAACCTGAATCATCATTCATCCAGTAAAATCCCTGCTCTTCATTCATTCAATCAATACTTTTAATTCATTCCATTTAATCACCAGTACCCATTTTGTATTCTTCCTTCTCAACATAAGCATCTATTCTCATGTCTTTTTCTTTATAAGTGCTTTTGGAATACGCATATTTTTTTATGTGTGTACATTTTCAACTTATGTAAATGCTATTAGTTTACATATAAGATGTTTTTAAAAATATTGTTACTTGGCATTATGTTTATAAGATTCATCCATGTGACTATATGTACTTCTAGTCCGTTGCTTCCTTTTCCTTTTATTCTGTAGTACCGTATGAAGGGCATCCATCAACCTTTATCTATCCATTCTCCTTGCAATGAACTTGCCAAACCTCACCTTCAACACCAGACTTCCCCAAATAATGCTGTAATAAATGTTACACTTGTCCTCTTAGAAGTCTGCATGAGAGCCGGGCGCGGTGGCTCACGGCTGTAACCCCAGCACTTTAGGAGGCCGAGGCAGGCGGGTCACGAAGTCAGGAGATCAACACCATCCTGGCCAACATGGTGAAACGCCGTCTCTACTAAAATACAAAAAAAATTAGCTGGGCATGTTGGCACCTGCCTGTAATCCCAGCTACTCGGGAGGCTGAGGCAGGAGAATAGCTTGAACCAGGGAGTGGGAGGTTGCAGTGAGCTGAGATCGCGCCACCACACTCCAGCCTGGCAACAGAGTGAGACTCCGTCTCAAAAAAAAAAAAAAAAAAAAAGTCTGCATGAGACATTTATTGGCATATCTAACTAGTAGTGGAACTGCTGAATCACACTGCAGGTGGGATTATACAAAATTTAGTTAAATGTACCAGATGCTCTCCACAGGGGCTGCTGCAGTTTACAATTCCAGGTCTCCACACCCCATCAGTTATCCATCTTTCCAATTTTTGTTAATTCAATAGGTGTCAAGTGATGTTGCTTTGCTTTGATTTGCATGTCTCTGATTTCTAGCAAGTTTGAGTGTCTCTTTATGTATTTATGTACAGTTAGTCTTTTGGTGTCCATGGGAGATTGGATCCAGGACCTTCTGCAAATACCAAAATATGCAGATGCTGAAGTCCCAGATATAAAATGGTGTAGTATTTGCATATAACATATGCACATGCTCCCATATGATTTAAATTATCCCTAGATTATATATAATACCTAAGACAATGTAAACTCTATGTAAATATTGATTATACTGTATTGTTTAGGGAATGATGACAAGAAGAAAAGTCTGTGCATGTCTAGTACAGACACAACCATTCATTTTTATATGTGAATATTTTCCATCCTCAGTTGGTTGAATCCACTAATATAAAACCCACAAACAGGAGCCGGCTCCCAGTGTGTGTGTCCGCTCGCCCTCTGCTGCGTCCTGCGGCGGCCCACTGCCCTCCTACCGTCCACCGTGGCTCTGCTGCACTCCGGCCGCGTCCTCTCCGGCATCGTCGCTGCCTTCCACCCGGGCCTCGCCGCCGCGGCCTCTGCCAGAGCCAGCTCCTGATGGACCCATGTGGAAATAGGACCTCCACATCCCATTCTGGGTGTCACTGAAACCTTTAAGAGGGACACCAATAGCAAAAAGATGAATCTGGGAGTTGGTGCCTACCGGGATGATAACGGAAAGCCTTAGGTGCTGCCTATCGTCCACAAGGCAGAGGCCCAGATTGCCGTAAAAAATGTGGACAAGGAATACCTGCCCGTTGAGGGACTGGCTGAATTTTGCAAGGCATCTGCAAAACTAGCCCTGGGTGAGAACAGCGAAGTCTGGAAGAGTGGCTGGTTTGTCACTGTGCAGACCATTTCTGGAGCTGGAGCCTTAAGGATCGGAGCCAGTTTTCTGCAGAGGTTTTTTAAGTTCAGCCGAGATGTCTTTCGACCGACACCAAGCTGGGGAAACCACACACCCGTCTTCAGGGATGCTGGCACGTAGCTACGAGGTTATCGGTATTGTGACCCCAAGACTTGCGGTTCTGACTTCACAGGCGCTGTGGAGGATATTTCAAAAATACCAGAGCAGATTGTTCTTCTTCTGCATCCCTGTGCCCACAATCCCACGGGAGTGGACCCGCGTCCGGAACGGTGGAAGGAAAGAGCAACAGTGGCGAAGAAAAGGAATCTCTTTGCGCTCTTTGACATGGCCTACCAAGGCTTTGCCAGTGGTGACGGTGATAAGGATGCCTGGGCTGTGCGCCACTTCATCGAACAGGGCATTAATGTTTGTCTCTGCCAATCATATGCCAAGAACATGGGCTTATATGGTGAGCGTGTAGGAGCTTTCACTATGGTCTGCAAAGATGCGGATGAAGCCAAAAGGGTAGAGTCACAGTTGAAGATCTTGATCCGTTCTATGTATTCCAACCCTCCCCTCAATGGGGCCCGGATTGCTGCTGCCATTCTGAATACCCCAGACTTGTGAAAACAATGGTTGCAAGAAGTGAAAGGCATGGCCGACCGCATCATTGGCATGTGGACTCAACTGGTCTCCAACCTCAAGAAGGAGGGTTCCACCCACAACTGGCAACACATCACTGACCAAATTGGCATGTTATGTTTCACAGGTTAAAGCTTGAACAGGTGGAGCGGCTGACCAAGGAGTTCTCCATCTACATGACCAAGGACGGCCGCATCTCTGTGGCAGGAGTCACCTCCGGCAACGTGGGCTACTTTGCCCATGCCATTCATCAGGTCACCAAGTAATGTCCTTGGTGCAAGGAAACAGAGACAACCTTTCTGTCTTTAGCCTCTGCTATTGAGAGCTTCACACAGACGATGAGAGAAGGTGGATGGTGCTGAGTGGATCATTTCTTTCAACCACAGTGTGTAACACTCAGCATTTGAATGTTTCTCAGAAAAGAACATGTAGTGACACAGGGCAGAGGCATCCGTGGCTGGCGTCTGGAACATTAAACCAAACTCTCTCCCCTGTCCTTTTATCTCCAACTTTTTTCAAAGAGTTTACATGTGCAAGAAAGTCATTGCACCAAAAAAACCTGTCAATTATACCATTGCAATATTTCAGAAGCTTTAGCTGAAGTGTCAGGTTCCTTGTGAGAAATAGCACACGTTAGAGGCTTTGAGAGAAGACCTAGTTCTGTCATGAACAGTCGGCCTTGTGTCTGTCCTCCCATCTTGGAGCAACCTTATCAACAGGCCGCACTGCAGAAATGATGTTTTATGAAAACCAATGAGGCTGCTGCCACTCCAGCAAGGAAAATAATGCAATTTCCTGTCTTATGTAAGAAAAAGAGAGCCTTCTCTTTTCAAAAAAAAAAAAGAGAGCCTTGTCATTGCTGTTCTTTTCCTTACGTACAAACATTTTTAACTACTGCAGATTTTCATCCCATTCTACTGCTTGACCATCAACTCCATCCTATTGAGATTTATTTAAGAATGAAGAACATAATTTTCTGCTGATGCCATACCTTCACCTTTCTCAGCAAAGAATAGTGGAGAGTAGGAAACTGTACTTTATCTAGGCATCCTTTTGAATGATTGTGCAAGGTTCTCTGGTTGGGATGTTGTCTCTGCCCAGTTGGACCTCCTCCCTTTGTTGAATGCGGTATATAGCCACTCATCTCACACCGCGAGTCCAGTGGTACAGGGTGGTACCAGGAAAGAGGATATTCTAGGCTTTGTGTGCTGCTAGCTGGGCTCAGGCTTCACCTACCGGAAAGAACCACCATCTGCTCTAACCATGTAGACTTATTGAGGCCTGGTTTCTCTGTTACAATAAAATTATTGTAGACCCCCCCCAAAAAAATATAAAACAAAACCCGTAGATACAGAGAGCTGACCATACTTCCTAAGTTTGGAGTTTCTTATTCAGACCCTTTGCCCATTTTTCTGTTGCAGTAACTGTCATTTTCCTATCAATTAACAATGTCTATACATTTATACATGGTATTTTCTGAATATTATTCACTTTTTTGCCAAGACACATAAGAATCTTCTCTCATTTTTTTCGCTATAAGAACCATCCATATTATATGTCTTTGAATAGAAATCTTTAATTTTGATACAACCAAATTTATCATGCATATGCCTTATTATTTTTACTTTTGAAGTTTTACCAAGTCATGCTTTATAAATATGTATATATATGCATATAAATCCTGTATTTCTATTAACTTTAATATAAAGTTTTTTCCTCTTACACATTTAGTTTTTAATCAATTTTTTATATGTGTAATGTAGGGATTCAGTTTTATTTTTTAAAGAAGTTTTACAAATACATTATTTTTTATTGATCCATAATATTTTACTTATTTATGGAGTAATGTGATATTTTGTTACATGCATAAAATGTGTAATGATCAAGTCAGGGTATTTGGGATGTCCATCATCTTTGAATACTTATCGTTTCTATCACTTGGGAACATTTCAAGTCCTCTCTTGTAGCTACTTCGTTATATGCCGTATATTATTGTCATTTCTAGTCATTCTAGTTCACTGTCAAACATTAGAAGTTATATCTTCTATCTAACTGTATGTTTGCACCCATTAACCAACCTCTCTTCATCCCCTCTCCCACTCACATACTCTTCTGCCTCTGGTATCTATCATTCTACTCTCTACCTCCATGAAATCAACTTTTTTAGCTCCCACATGTGAGTGAGGACATGAGTATTTGTCTTTCTATGCCTAGCTTTCTAAACTTAATGCTTAACATAATGACTTCTAGTTCCATCCATGTTACTGCAGATGACATGATTTTATTCTTCTTAAGTCTGAATAGGATTCCATTGTGTGTATATATATGTATATATATACACACACCACATTTTCTTCATCCATCCATTGCTGAACATTTAGTTTTGTTTCATACATATGTTATTGTGAATAGTGCTGCAATAAACATTGGAGTGCTTGTATCTCTTTGTTATACTGATTCCTTTTCTTTAGGATAAATACCCAGTAGTGAAATGGCTGGATTGTATAGTAGTTTTATTTTTAGATTTTTGAGAAGTTCCACACTGTTTTCCATAGTGGCTATACTAATTTACATTTTCACTAACAGTGTATAAGAGTTCTTGATTACTCCAGCAAGTGGCTTATTGATGTTATCTTTTCAAAACACAAACTTTTTTGTTCAGCCTTTGTATTATTTTGTCTCTATTTTGTTTAATTCTGTTCTGATCTTTATTTTATTGCTTCTACTAATTTTGGTTTTGGTTTCCTCTTGCTTTTCTAGTTTCTTAGGTGCATGGTTAGATTTTTAAAAAAAATTTCTGTTTTTTGGATGTAGGTGTTTATTGCTTTAACCTTCCTCTTAGCCCTGTTTTTGCTGTATCCCATAGGTTTTGGTATGTTGTGTTTATATTTTGATTTGTTTCAAGAAATTTTTTTTGATTTCCTTCTTAATTTCTTTCTTGAGCAGGTTATTTAATTTTTAAATTTCATCCTTAATTTCTCCCAGGACATGTTATTTAATTTCCATGTATTTGTAAAGTTTCCAAAGTTTGTTAGTGACTTCTAGTTTTGTTGATTGTGGTTTGAAAAGATAATTGATATGATTTCTATTTTTAAATATTTGTTGAGATTTGTTTTGTGTCCTAACATATGATCTATTCTAGACAATGTTCTGTGTGCCGATGAGAAGAATGTGTATTCTGTAGTGGCTGTACGAAATGTTCTTTAAATGTCTGTTAGGTCCACTTGGTCTAAGTCTGTTTTATCTGATATAGGTATAGCTACTCCTGCTTACTTTTGGTTTCTGTTTGCATGGAATATTATGTTACATTCCCTTACTTTCAGTCTATATGTGTCTTTACAGGTGAGATAAGATTCTTGTAGGTAGCATATAGTTGGGTCATTTTAAAAATTCATTCAGCCAGGCTGTATCTTTTAAGTGGCAGGCTTAATTTATTTACATTCAAGGTTATTATTGATATGTGAGGGCATATTCCTATCATTTTATTAACTGATTTCTGGTTCTATACTTATTTTTTGTTTCTTTCTCTCTTATTGTTTGTCGTCGTTGTTTGGTGGTTTTTTTGTCGTGGTAATATTTGTGTTTTATCTCTTCTTTGTTTGTGTGTTTGCTCCACCAGTGGTTTATATATATATATTTTAATGATGGTACATATTATTATTTTGCTTCCAGGCATAGGACTAAAGAGTTTTTGCAGTGCCAATTTAGTGGTGATGAATTCCCTCAGCTTGTTTGTTTGGGAAAGACATCAGTTCTCCTTCATGTATGAAGAATAACGTTGTTGGTATAATATCCTTGGCTAGCAGTTTTTTTCTTTCAGGACTTTAAATGTGTTATCCCATTCTCTCTGGCCTGTAAGGTTTCTGCTGAGAAATCCACTTTTAGTGTGATGAGAATTCTCTTATAAGTGACTAGACACTTTTCTATTGATGTTTTTAGAATTATTTCTTTGTCTTTGACTTCTGGCAATATGACTATAATGTGTTGTGAAGAGTTTTTTAATTGTATCTGCTTGGGGATTTCTGAGCCTCCTATTTGTGGATGTGTAAATCTCTTACTAGACAGAAAGTTTTCATCTGTTATATCTTTAAGTAGGTTTTATAATCAATTCGTTTTTTCTTTACCTTCTGGGATACCCAATATTTGAATATTCAGTCATTTTATGGTGTCCCATCTGTCAGGTAGGCTTTGCTCATTTTAAAAAAATTCTTTTTTCTTTTTCTTTTTTTTTTTTTGAGATGGAGTTTTGCTCTTGTTGCCCAGGCTGGAGTGCAGTGGTTCAATCTCAGCTCACTGCAACTTCTGCCACCCAGGTTCAAGTGATTCTCCTGCCTCAGCCTCCCAAGTAGTTGGGATTAGAGGCATGCTCCACCACACCCAGCTAATTTTGTATTTTTAGTAGAGATAGGGTTTCTCCATGTTGGTCAGGCTGGTCTTGAACTCCTGACCTCAGGTGATCCACCTGCTTTGGCCTCCCAAAGTGTTGAGATTACAAGTGTGAGCCACCATGCCCGGCCTCTTTTTTCTTTATTTTTGTCTAACTGGCTTACAATAAAAGACCTGTCTTCAAGTTCTGAGATTCTTTCTTCTACTTGATCTAGTCTGTTGTTGAAGCTTTTGAACATATTTAGTATGCATTCAATTAATTCTTGAGTTCCAGAATTTCTGTTTGGTTCTTTTTTATGATATCTATCTCTTTGGTAAATTTCTCATTCATTGTTCTGTTTCTCTGAATTCTTTTTATTGTTTTTCATAATTCTTTTATATCTCACTGAGCTTCTTTAATATTTCAAATTTTTTAAATTCCTTTAATTCCTTTTTTTCTGTAATTTCTTAAATTTCATTTTAAAATCAAGATATATTGCTGGAAAATTATTATGTTCCTTTGGAAATATCATATTTCCTTGTTTTTTCATGTTTCCTGTGTCTTTATGTTGATATCTGCACATCTGGTATAACAGTCGCTTCTTCCAACTTTTTGAATTCGCTTTCAAAGGGGGAGGACTTCTTCCTGAAGCTGTATGTATAGTGTTGGTTGTGTGGGGTACTTTGGCTTTGTTTCTCGGTATATGTAATAGTGTAGTCTCTGTATGATTTCTTCGACTATAAATAGCATCAGTGATGTCTGTGATTTCCTTGGTGGCTTAGGGTGTGGTTGTTAGTGGATACTGTGGTGAAGTTTTGCTGAGCCCTGAGATGCTACATGGGCCAGTCTTCAGGCTCCAGTCATGGCAGCAGTGGGCTGAGTATTCCTGTCGTTGGGCTTCAGAGTGGCATATGCTGGCACTGGTGTTAGTGGGTTCAGGCAGGCCAATTCTTGGGCCTTCATGTAGCTTGCCTGGGTGCTGGAAATGACAATGGTGGACTGGATGAGTGGTTAGGTTCTTGGCCCTTGCATAGTGTGTATGGTATGGACAATGGTGGTAGCAATAGTTGGCCAACCTTCTGGGACCCAAGTGGTTCATGCTGATGTTGGCAATGGCTGTGGTGAGTGGGGTGGGCGAATCCCCAGGCCTGCATGTGGGTGCCTTCCAGCTGTGTAGGTAGTGGTAGGTTGGTTGGGCCTGACTTCAGATCCCAGTAAAAGAGCTCAGGTGCCAATGGTCGTGGACTGAGCTGGGCAATCCCCAGAAACCTGGATGGCATGCTTAGGTACTGGGAGGGCCAGAGCTGGGCTGGGCAGACCTGTTCTCAGGCCTCCTGATGGTGCATGCAGTAGCTGGTTGTGGTAGGCAGGTACAGGGTACAAATATATATATATTTAAAAACTTGTGCTTTTCCGATGCTTTGTGGAACACCTTTATCAAATATTATCTACATGTATATGTAAATGAGTATATTTCTGAGCACTCTATTTTATTGGGCTATTTGTTTTTACATACATCTCATACAGTAATTACTATGGCTTTATACTATGTTAATACAGGTAATGAATGACTCCTTCTCTTCACTCTTCTTTTTCAAAGCTGAATTAATTTTTTGTGGCCATTATAGATTTTAGACTAAGATTACAAAATCCTCAAAACATTTCAACTGGAACTTTGATAAAAATCTGTATTAGTGGCCGGGTGCAGTGGCTCACGCCTGTAGTCCCAGCACTTTGGGAGGCCGAGGCAGGTGGATCATGAGGTCAGGAGATCGGGACCATCCTGGTTAACATGGTGAAACCCCATCTCTACTAAAAATACAAAAAATTAGCCGGGTGTGGTGGTGACCACCTGTAATCCCAGCTACTCAGGAGGCTGAGGCAGGAGAATGGTGTGAACCTGGGAGGCGGAGCTTGCAGTCAGCTGAGATCACGCCACTGCACTCCAGCCTGGGTGACAGAGCGAGACTCCGTCTCAAAAAAAAAAAAAAAAAAAAAATCTGTGTTAGTTTCCTATTGTTACTACGATAAATTACCACAAACTTCACAGAAATGTATTGTTTTACAGTTTTGTAAGTCAGAAATCCCACATGATCTCACTTGCATAAAAAATAAGTCACCTGCAGGGCTGTGTTCTCTTCTGGAAGATTTAAGGGAGAATCAATTTCCTTGCCTTTTTCAGCTTTTAGAGGATATCTTAAGCTCATGACCTTCTTGTTCCATCTTAAGAGCCAGTGCCATTGTCATATGTCCCTCTGACCACAGCTGGGAAAGGCCCTCTGCTTTTAAATGTCCTCGTGATTAAATATACCCACTTGAATACTACAGTATAGTCTCCTTATCTCAATGTTGATCATCTTAATCACATTTGCAGATCTTTTACTCTTTTTTTTGTCATGGAAGGTGACGTATTCACAGGTTGTGGGGATTAGCATGTGGGTATCTTTGGGAATCCATTATTTGGACTATCCCAGAATTACATCACATTTACAGAAAAACTTAGGGAAAATTTAAGATGGCCTACTTCTTTTTTTAGAGAGATCAATCACTGTATCCTGTATGAGAGTTTCATACTTTTCCCCACAGTAGTATTGTGCACTCTTGGTTAATTCCCAGATTCTCTATAATTTTTGTTACTAATGTAAATAGTGTCTTATTTTTAGTTGCAGTCTCTTATTTTTCTTGCTATCGTGTAGAAATACTATTATTCTTGTAATTGATTCAGTATCTGGCAGACTTACTAAAATCTCTTATCAATTCTAATAATTTGTCCATTGAGTCTACTGATTCTCTCACACTTTTCTATTTTCCTCATTTCTGTAAGCCAGGGGTCAGGCAGCTCTGGCTTTAATACCAAATCCATCCTGACAACTGTTTGTGTAAATAAAGTTTACATATTGCCTGTAGCTGCGTTTGCATGATGGCAGAGTTTAGTAGTTGTGACAGAGACTGTGAATGGCCCACAAAGTCTAAAATATTTACTATTTTTCCCTTTCCACCAAAGTTTGCCAAGCTCCGCTCTAAGGCTCTTACTCCTCCTTCCCATAGCTTACAGTTGGTATACTTTACGGAGTCTTAAAAAGTAATGCCTAAAATCCGTTAATCCTTACAATACTTTCTGAAGTCATACAAGTTTAGTGTGATAAAGTTTAATACATTTCTTTTCAAAATTGCAACTGCCACTAGGCTGTAAAATGTAATTTTGAAGAATGAGGCAGGTATTGCAACACTGTGAGACTATGAGTCATTCATTGACAAGATGGGACTGCCAGACTGTGGATACTTAGCTATTGGGAGATCCTACAGTTGAGATCCCATTGAAATGGGAAAACTGATCACTCTAAACTTAAGAGCTTTGCTATGTCATGTAGGACTGCCCTGGTTTCTACTTTAGATCAACTAAATTTGTATTGGTAGAGATGCCCTCTCTAGGAAGAATGAGAACAATGCTAAAGCAAGTATTCAGAGCTTGAAGCATACCTTCTGTGCCTCCTCAAGTGGTCTGGAATTAAAGGACACTCTGTCTGCATTGCCAAATGTGGCATACTTAGACATCATAAGTTAATTTTTAATAAACAATTCTGTTCTTGTGTATAAAATGAAAAAACTTAGAAGAAATAATCTATGGGACAAGCACTTAGAAAAACTTGTCCAGCTTCCAGTTTTTGGCTTGAAGAAAGCCAAGGTGCAAATTTCTTTATTTGTCCAACATCCAGGTTCATCCCACACCAACATCCTCTATTATTCTGCCTCAGTTCAACCCCAGGAAGATCAGAGTTGTATACCTGAGGTGTACTGGTGGAAAACACATGCCACATCTGCCGAAGTCCCGAAATTGGTCCTCTGGATCTGTCTCCAAAAAAAGTTGGTGATGACATCATCAAAGTAACTGGAGACTGGAAGGGTCTAAAGATTATAGGGAAACTGACCATTCAGAACAGACAGGCCCAGAGGGAACGGGTAACTTCTGCCTCTGCCCTGGTTATCAAAGCCCTCAAGGATCTGCCAAGAGACAGAAGAAAGTAGAAAATCACTAAACACTGTGAGAATATCACTTTTGATGAGATTGTCAATATTTCCTGACAGATCACTATGGATCTTTGGCAGAGAACACTGTGGAACCAATAAGGAGATCCTGGGGACTGCCCAATCTGTGGTCTGTCAGCTGCAAAGTTGGTGCTTCCACCCTCACGATATCACAGATGACATCAATGGTGCTGCAGTGAAATTCCCAGTTAGGTAAGAGTGCAAAGAAAAATATTTCAACCACCAAAAGTTTATTCACTTTAGCTTGACATGTAAAGTCCTCTGTGATTTTCCCATATACTAGTCATTCCCAAACATGGCAGAATCACCCATGGTGCTTTAAAACAATTACGGATTCTTTGAGCTCAATTCTGAACCTACTGAATCAAAATCTCTGGAGGTATGATCCTAGAGACTTTACTTTTTAGCAACTTGCTAATACATTCTTATGTATCTAACCCAGATTACTGTCCGAAATTACCTCTTCAGTCCTGCTGTCTTGCTGTCCATTATTAGTCCTCACGTAACTTTTCAGAAAAATTCATTTGTCCTTTTTCTACCTATCTTTCCTATTAGTTGATTTGTCCTTTTCTTTTTCTTTTTTTTTTTTTCTATCTCCATGCATCCCTTTAAAACTTCCTTGCCCTTTTGACGTTTTTCCTCTCTTTGGAAAGGTGAGAAATTGAGAACAACTGTGAAGCTAGAGGGAACAGTTCCCTTAAGACAAATCTCACTGCTGACACCAAATGGAAGTTTGAAGGGTTTCCCGTAAACACCTCAGGTTTGATAATTTTCTACAAAGACTCATATAACTCACTGACAGCTCCTATACTCGTAGTTAAAGTTTATTACAGCTCAGATACAAATAAGCATCAGCCAAGGAAAGAGAGGCATAGGGTAGAGTCCAGGATGGGCTCAATGTAGAGCTCTGGTTGCCCTCTCCCTGTGGCTTTAAGAGTGGCCTTCCCTCCTCCTGGCCACAGTGTGTGATGATATACACAGACAATCACCAACCGTGAAGACTCACTCAAGCCTTTGGTATCCAAAATTTTATTCAGGTCAATAACATACTACCTGTGTGGCTAAACTTCAGTCCCTAGCTTTCCTGGAGTTTGAGCTAATATCTTTAATTATCAGTTTCTTTGGAGGTCAGAACTGATATGACCTTGCTCTAAGTCTTCATCACAAATCACATTCTTGGACTTCCTGAAAGACAAAGCCCCAGAAAATACATTCTCATCAGGCAGGGCACTCGAGGGGCCTAAAGATCACCTCCCAATAGCCGAGGGCAAAGGTCAGATCTCCTGCTTCTCTTCTTTCAGCCTGTTGTCCCTCTGCCTCATTATTTCGTGATAGAACTTGATTTTGTCAAAATAGGCATGTTTTTAAAGTAATAGTTGGCAGCTGTTAGGAAACAATTGGCAGTGTCTGGCAGGAAGCAAAAGGGTTATGAAAATATATCCCACGCCTAGAATGCTTACAGCACGTATGGAATTTAACTTTTACAAAAGTCTTTAAAGGAAGCTATTTTTTTTTATATAGGATAAAAAAGCAAAGCCTCAACATGATCACAGAGACAGTAAAGGAGACAGAATTTAAATTTGGGTCTTGCTGACTCCAAAGTGAATGCAGTTTTCTCTATACCAGATGTGACTCTGGGTTATTATTGCTCTTCCTCACCATGGGTGAATATTCGTTGCAAGGAGCAGCCACTGCCTCTGAGAGTGATGAGAAAGGAGAAGGGTGTAGGTCAGCCTGAAGGTCAATCCAAGCCCATGGATCAGTATGGGCAGTGCTTGAGCTAGATACGATGAGCTCTATAATCTCTCTGACTCCTAAATCTACTTTAGATGAAGAATTAAAGAACCAGTGGAGGCCGGGTGTGGTGGTTCATGCCTGTAATCCCAGCACTTTGGGAGGCCAAGGTAGGCAGATTGCCTGAGCTCAGGAGTTCAAAACCAGCCTGGGAAACATGGCAAAACCCCTTCTCTACTAAAAATACAAAAAATTAGCTGGTTGTAGTGGTGGGCACCTGTATTGCCACCTACTTGGGAGGCTGAGGCAGGAGAATCACTTGAACCTGGGAGGCGGAGCTTGCAGCAAGTGAGATCGTGCCACTGCATTCCAGCTTGGGCAACAAAGGGAGACTCCAAAAATAAATTAAAAAAAAAAAAAAAGAACCACTGGAGAAACCCTCTACCTATGACTTTGTGCTCATATTTCAATTATTAAAATTTACTAAATGCCTATATGTTATTTTTATTGCAATGCATTATAAAGTAGCCATGATTATATTTAGTTTTACACATGAACAAACTGAGGCTCAAAGGATTGGAGAGCAGATGAACAGTAGAGCTGAAATCAAAATCAAGGTGAACTTGACTCCCATGCTTGCATCTGTCTGCTATACCACACTGCTTTATCTTATCACCGTACATAGATAATTCATGAAACAGAAATTATGCGTGTCACCTTTCCCGCTTCTTTTGTTATTTATTGGAGGGGCACTGATGCTTTTCCAGTAATGTATGTTCCTGGTATTTTGTAGATAGGAACAAGCTCTGTACTTGTCAAGCTTTCAAAGCAAGTGAGGGCTCTGCCCATTGTGTTTCTGGTTTGACTGTGGCTACCCTTTTCTGTAGAGATAGAGTTGGTTATACATGTGGAGGAAAGAATGAAGGTAAAACATCTATTCTTTATGGCATGATATAATTTTAGATCTTAACTATTTTATTACTTAACCTTCTAATAGAGAAGCACTTCTGCCATTCTTGAGTTTATAATTAAATTTGGAATTTAACGCCTTCTTAGGACATGGCTTCAAATCTAGGGGAAAGTAAGAGGAAAATGTATTCTAAAACTCACAAGAGTTGCACATAAAGCAATCAATCCTACCAAATTTTAGTACTCACAGCCCAGAGAAAAGTCCAATGCAGTAATCTGAATGCTGGGTACCTATGAGTCAGTCAACCCATATCAATGTCATCCTATAAATCACCTATTACCCCTACAGGACGTAAAAGCAGCCAAACATTATATTTAGTAGATCCTAGTCTTGTAATTAAAAGACAAAAAGAGAAGCAGGGGACAAGGTGACTAGCTAGAAATATGACTCAGTAGGACATACAATCTCTACTTTAGGAATGTCACACCATGGGTATTTTGGGAGGAAAAAAGTGATTTGAATGACTATAAGGTCCCCAGCATTGGATGAAGTCATATTTATTTTAAGAAACAAGCATAAAATCAATGGTGTAGTATATTTTGCCAGAAAACAAAATTTAAAGAGAAGCTCCTTAAAGCTGCTAAAAAGGAATTTTCTGAAAGAATATATTTTCACTTGTGTTAATTTCAAAATAATATAACTCAAGTAATTTAATTGATCTTGACATTTTACTGATTGACACTTTATTGAGATGAACATTTTGATTTTTTGGGAGAGCCATTGATGGGTATCAGAGCATTATTTTACAGGTGTCTCAAATTTTTTACATAACAAGTTAATGTTTTATATTCAATTTCATATTGAAACCGCCATTGCAAAATTATAACTGAGACATTGAAACAGATCTGACCTAACCAACTGCATCTTGCTTCTAACCTCCAAATTGTCCTGTTCATTCCTGGGTGTAGCCTGAACTATCTTTGGGAGGAACTTAGTTTATAGTTTATAAAAACAGAAACGATAACAGGCCTTTCCCAAAACAAACCTCCTCCTTGCCTGGGAACTAGACTGCTTTTGTAGGACTAACAAATTAGCCACAAGATTAGAAATTATGGCTTAGGAGTCGTGCAGCTGGAGGCTACAAGATTCTGACGCTCCCTAAACCGCTCCTAAGATCAATGCTTGAGATATTTTGGAGACACTGCCATTGATGGATCAGCTGGCACCACCCAAATCATAAACTGACTCATCTGATCTTGTGGCGCCCACCCAAGAACTGACTCAGCACAAGAGGACAGCTTCAGTTCTCTATGGTTTCACCTCTGACCCAACCAGCCAGCACTCTCGACTCACTAGCTTTCCCTCACCCACCAAATTATCCTTAAATCTTCTGATGCCCAACTGCTTGGGGAGACTGATTTGAATAATAATAAAAAACTTCAGTCTCCCACACAGCTAGCTCTGCATGAATTACACTTTCTCTATTGCAATTCCCTTGTCTTGATAAATCAGCTGTGTCTAGGTAGCGGTCAGGGTGAACCCATTGGGCAGTTACAGTAATATGTGATTTCAATTAATATAGTTCATATTATACTGTATCATATTGTGATACAAATATATTGCTTTACTTTGTTAATTTTTAATTAAAGTCATTTAAAATACTTTTCATAGTGAAAATGTGTAATAAATGTTGATAAATCTTCTCATATTAGTAATATCTTCATAACAAATGTCACATTTGGAAACTACATGTGAGGAAATGATAGTTTAGATTTAGATTGAACCTTGTAGGGAAATTCATGTGCTTCAATGGAAAACTAAGTGCTTTGAGCACACCCTTCTGCGTTATCTGATTCTGATTCTGTGGGGACCCTTGGCATTGCCTTTGATCCATTTTACAACTGTGTAAGTTGTAGATAACTGATAGCAAGATGCAATAATTCTTTTCTATAGACATGCAAAATAATTCTGTTTGGTGGTTCAATTGACTTCCCTCCCTCCAGCGAAAAAAACCCAGATTTCTCTCTATTTGTAAATGCATTTCAACTTTCCTTTACTACACATAACCTTCTGCTCCTTTAACTTATTTTTAAAACTGATTGTAACAGTTTACTGTTTTCCACATTAATAATGAGTTTAAAACAATCTTTAACACGTATTCATTTTATATCTATATGAGACTCATGATTTTACCTGATTTTTGAAAATTATCCTTTAATAAATGACACTTAAATGTCATCCTTTTAAGAAACCAGAGTGGTATTTTTCTGTAGTTGTTACATATTGAATCATATTAATTGTTGCTTTTATTTTCTTATCTTCTGATATGGCTGCTCTTTCATCTGTCATAGTTTTAATTAAATATTGACAGGTGTGTGTTTTGTTTTCCCACCCTCATTGTAAGCTGTTTGATGGTTAATGCTTCCCTGTATTCCTTGCTGTGCCTAACATAGCATGTTACACATAGTATGTGATCAGCTTGATGATAACTACAAGTTGGATAAAATACAAATACTGGGTTTCCTATTTCATCTAGTCTCTGTACCTTTTCTGTGGTCTTTTGCAAGTGTTACAAGACTAGTGGCTTCATATTGGAGATTGTGAACATCCTAAGAGTCCTATACTTCAAGTATGAAAAGGGCAATTGGGTGTTTCCCAATGATTTCTTAATTTTACTTTTTACTATTTTTATGTTATTTTTATATGACAATAGTAGTGTGTGAAAAAATAAATGTAGCCTACATTTTAAACAGATTTCAGTCTTTGCAGATGTTTGCTTTATGGTTATAAATTACTTGGAAGAGTCTCAGCTCTAGAGTTTCTTTCACCCAAGGCCTGAGTGTCTGGCAAACTTTATCCCAAGGATGTATTTGGAGAAGGAGTGCTCTCTCTTAACACATGAACCAATGATATATACTTTCTAGAAATGTAAGTGGATTGGTAGTTTGTATGTTTTTATCCCTTGATTGATTACTTTAACATACATTTTCATATTTGATTTTCACAAAAATCTTATAAAAGACGTATCTGCTATTTCTCCATTTTACAGCTGAGTAAACTAAGGTTTTATCAAGTTAAGTGACTAGAGCTTTGAACCCAGGCCTTCTCCCATACTAACTCATTCTCGTTTCATTAAAGTAAGCTATTCTCTACATCTTGAGAAGGTCTTATCCTTCAAAGCATCACCTCATGGTATAGCCTTTCCAGTATGCTCTGTGTCTATCTGTACCATTTTCTAAATTTTACCCAGAGTGTTTCCTAGAAAATTATAAGGATAAAAATAAAGTTGTTAGATCACAAATACATATATCTTTGTTCACATAAATGAAGGCCTAAATAAAATTTGATATTGAATTTCTCTTCATCTGTTTTTCTCTGAATCGGAAACTTAACTTCATGGCAATTTCATGTTGAGCAACTCCAATCAGATTACTTGCTTTCCAAGGCCTGTCCTGATTACTGTTAGTACAGTGATAGGGAATCCTGGATCTTCCAAAAAAAAAGTAGGAGATCAAACGTTAGTCTTCAATAGTTATTCTCAAATTTTGTTGCACATTAGAATTCAGACCTTTAGGATCTGAGCCTCCACATATATTTTGGGGGATGCTGATCTAAGGTATTTAATTTAGGGAAGATCTAAGGGCCTGAGAACCAGAGTCCACCAGAGCCAGAGAACTGTTAGAGTTTGTTGGATGAGGTCACAGTTTTCCTAGAAAGCACTCATCTGATGTTTTAAAATACTATTTATTTTAGAGGAGTTTTAGATTCATAGCAAAATTAAGAGGAAGGTACAGCTCATCTGATTTTAATGTGCTCGAATCTGTCCCCCTGTCTCTTCTGAGGTGACTAGAGCAGACCAGACATAAAGGTAATCCCAGACCGTTCTCCCTAGCTCCCTAGAAACTTATGTTCTTGAATGGATCTGCAGAGACTTACTTATGAATCATTGGTACAACACAGCGTTCACAGAACCTGAGAATTAACTACTGACGGGACCTATAAGATGTTTTTTGCTAAAATGCTGATGAAACCGACCCAATTGTCCCACAGAACTGATGTTTATGGGTTTTTTTAAATAAACATAGAAATTGACCTTCCTAGTCATGAAACTAAAGAAAGTGACATTTCTCTCTTACCTGAGTTCGTTTCTTAGGAAACCAACCCTCAGGCCTCCCAGATAGTATCAAGGAGCTAAAACTCACGAGATCATTGAGATCACCGAGATCACCACATCTAGACAATGGGATGCCAGACCCCTCACCCATCATGGTGGCCTAACTGACCACCTGTGTCTTGTTGACCAACTCCTCTTGCTTATCCTTCCCCGATTCCTATTTTCTCAGATATAGTCACATTTCTTCTCTACTACATAATCCCCAGATTTTAGTCCATCAGGGAGGTGGATTTGAGACTAATCTCTCATCAACTAGGCTGCAGCACCTGATTAAAGCCTTCTTACCTGTCAATACTTGTGTCTCAGTGATTGGCTTTTTGTGTGGTGAGTAGCAGACCTAGTCAGAAACTCTGGCATTTCGGAGATACTAATTATGAAAATAAATTATGATTTAGAAGAACAAGAAAGTTAAACAAATGTTTAATAGGAGAATACTAAAACTGCAACATTCTATTGAGAGATATCAAAGAAGACGAATAAATGGAGAGTGAACTCTACTTCAGAAAGAAAAGATGAAAAATTTTAAAAGTGTTTTGCCACTTCCCTGCATGACACCTTTCAATGGATTATGCTCACATTAAAAAAGAAATTCCAAAGCCCCTGCCGTTTATCCAAAGATGCTTCATAGTATGACCTCTGATCTCTCCCTAACTTGTCATCTTCTCTGTTTTCAAAGAAACAGAGAACATCATCCAGCTTAGTGTTCTCCTTTCCTCTTCTCTTTGACAATCATGTGACTTTCTTCCTTGCTTCCTTCAGGTGTCTGGTTGTAACCTTTTGAAAGTTTTTTCCTGCATGCTGTACAAACAAAAGTAATCCACATTATTGCAGTAGAGAAAGAGTTTAATCGACAGGAGGCTGGCCATGCCGTGTGGGAGACAGAGTTATTACTCAAATCAATCTCCCCCAGGATTCAGAGACTGGAGTTTTTGGAGGATAATTTGACTGGTAGCGAAACTGCCTTTGCAAAATTATGAGTGAGACAGTGAAAGAGATCTAACTTAACTGACTTCATCTTGTGTCTAACCTCCAAGCTGTCTTTGTTCATTCCCGCGCATAGGCTGAACTAACTTTGGGAGCAACTTAGTTTATACTTTAAACAAAGATGGTAACAGCCTTTTCCCAAAGCAGACTTTCTTCTTGCTTGAGGACTAGACCAACATTAGTCACAGGATTAGAAATTATGGTTTAGGAGTCATGCAGCTGGAGGCTACAAGATTCTGACCCTCCATAAACTGCTCCTAAGATTAGTGCTTGAGATATTTTGCATACCCTGCCCTTGATGGATCATCTGGCATCACCCAGATCGATAAACTGACTCATCTTGTGGCCCCCACCCAAGAACTGACTCAGCACAAGCGACAGCTTCAATTTCCTATGGTTCCACCTCTGACCCAACCAGCCAGCAGTCTCAACTCACTGGTCTTCCTTCACCCACCAAATTATCCTTAAAAACTCTGATGCCTGAATGCTCAGGGAGACCGATTTGAGTAATAATAAAACTCCCGTCTCCCACACAGCTGGCTCTGTGTGAATTACTCTTTCTCTATTGCAATTCCCCTGTCTTGATGAGTTGGCTTTGTCTAGGCAGCAGGCAAGGTGAACTCCTTGGGTGGTTACAGTAGGGGGCCATGGGGTGGGGAGAATTGACTGGTTGAGTTGGAGATTAAATCATAGGAAGCTGAAGCAGTCTTTTTGCATTGAGTCAATTCTTAGATGAGGGTCACATGACCAGATGAGCCATTTTATTGAACTGTGTGGCACCAGTTGATCCATCTAGTGCAGGGTCTGGAAAATATCTCCAGCGTCCCTCTTAGGTTTTATGGTAGTGATGTTATCCTGAGGAGCAACTGGAAGGTTTAGAACCTTGTGGCCTCTAGCTGCATGACTAGGCATAATTTCTAATCTTGTGATTACATTGTGACTACAAACGCAGTGTGGTCCCCAGGCAAGAAGAGAGTTTATTTCAGGAAAAGGCTGTTACCTTTCTTTCAAAGCTAAACTATAAACTAACTTCCTCCCAAAGTCCTATGCCCTGGAATGAACAAGGACAGCTTGGAGGTGAGAAGCAAGATGGAGTTGGTTAGGTCAAATCATTTTCACTGTCATAATTTTCTGTTATAATTTTTGCAAAGACAGTTTCATGATTCGGTATTGATATAAGAAGCCTTTCCAATAATCTTATATACAATATTATCCCATCACTCTTTGGCTCCTTTCTTTGCTTTACCTTGAGAGCTCTTATCATCTAGGACTCTCCACACCCTGACTTTGTGTTGTTTATCTGTTTGCTGACTTTGAAGTAAATTAAAATATTTCACCCCAAAATTTATTTCTTTGACATACTTTGAAATGGCTGCTGCTTGGCCAGCAAACAGAAGTGGCCTTGCAAAGCTATTTTTTGTGGGGAAAATTTGCACCTGTAGAGAATCCTCATTTATATAGCCAACCTCCCCACCGCCCCTTGCCCCAGGTAGGTTTCTTACCTTTCAAGATCCAGGAGGGATTGAGAGTCTGACATCTTCGTGAGTCTGAGATCTTCAACAGTCTGAAAAGAAACATTTACCATCTATTCTCTCTCAGGGAGGCTTCATCTACATAGCAAGGCTCCTCTTACCAGCCAAGCTTCTTTTTTTCTCCCTGTCTTGCCACTAAACCTGATTTACCAACATAACTTGCTTTTGGCCATGTTCTGAGTCTGCATTCTTTACTGTGGCCTCAGGATGGTATATAACCTATCATATCTTATTTTTGGGTTGCATCTTCATCCTGAAGGCTCCTGTGTATACATGGTAAGTAAGTTTGTATGTCTTTTATCCTATGAACCAATCTGCCCCATGCCAGTGATTTTTCAGCAAACGTTTAGGGAGCCCATGGCTATGGCTCCCCCATGGTTTTGACTCTTTTATGCAGATGTTCCATAGGGAAGACTTTTTTTTTCCACTACTCTAGCAGTTAGTCTGGTTCATAGCAGGAACTTGATACATATCTGCGAAACCAATTAATAATGAATGATCATTAACCTACACTACAAATTCAATGAGACCTCAAGCAAAACCCAAGAGATTTTTTAAAAACTTGATCAAGTGATTCAAAATTCATACATACCTAAATTTAGAATATGTGTACTTTTAAAAACAAATTCTACTTGCAGGCAGTGATTCTAAAAATAACTGAATAAATGTTCAGGTATCTATAAAAGGATGATTATCATAGAATTACTCATAAAGCAGAAACTAGAAAATAATTTTAAGTACATTAATTGGAGCTAGGTTTATAATTTATGGTGTATTAAATTAAAAGATAATCTCTGATATAAACAATACAGTGATAAGTGAAAGATGTTATCAAACAATATGTAGTACAAAATTATTTAAAAGATATAATTGTATATTTACACATATGCAAAACATGTCTGTTAGACTATATATGAAGATATTAACAATATTTTTTATTGGTAAATCTAGAATGACCTTCACTTATTTTAAATCTCTTTCTTTTCTGTCATAACCATGAATTATTAATAAAAGGAAAAGAAAACTTTTTATTTTTTAAAAACAAAAAACAGTATCTAGTCCAATTTTTTCATTGGACGGATAAAAGAAATTGGTCTCAAGATACAAATTATCTGTGTGTGTCTGTGTGTTTAAGTATTGAAAATAGGGATAAACACATTTATCCAATATAATCCATCTGGAAAAGAAGAGCAGGCTTGGTTTTAGTGAAAAGTTGTGCGTTGTTTTATTTTTTTCCTGAACCAAATAGCTGTTTTTTATGAACTTCAAGCTTAGCTGTCATACTGCCTTTTGGCAAGACACTTGATTTGAAGGTAGATGTACTCTGCAAATAGAGTATATCTATCACAGACTACTAATGTAGCAAAATGAAATCACACAAGTAATCTCTTTAGATAGATTCCAGTGAATCTTCTTGCTCATTTCAATCCAAATCAAATCTATATTAAAATATTAATGCAAGGATTAAACTATGTAAGTACCAGGTCAGACTGGAGGAAGATTAAAGGGAATACAAGAATCAATCCTCAGGCATCAAGTTGTAGCTTCAGGATATGAGCTCATAAGATATAGTTATTTGCATAAACCAAAGTCACAAAGGAAAAAAATGTTCTCAAAAGATACCAACATTAGTAATTCCCTGGGTTTATTTGCCGCACATAAAATGACTATTTATTGTGAAACTCAAATGGCTTTTGTTTAGCATACTTGTTTGATTTCATTTCTTGATTATTTTGGGTATTCATATAAATATTGGATTAAAAGAATTTGAGTAGTTAAGTACTTAGGAAGTTCAATTTTGAAAAGCCCAAACTGTGAAAATATTATGTGAGATGATGTGAACAATTTAAAAAAACATCTGGGGCGACAGCTAGCCCATATAACGCCCTTGTACACAGTGGAGAAAGCTGCATCCTCTGGGTGGACACGACCACATGGTTTGGCAAGCCTCTTCTCTGGGCAAGCTGGGGAAAAAAACCCAAAAACAAACAAATAAAAAAACAGCATGGCTATGATGAAGGTGGAGGGAAAAGTGGCCTCTTTTAATCTTGGTCCTGAGGTTTTAAGAGGAATATGTCTGTGAGGGGTGAAACTGCCTTTGCAAAAATTAAAACGGTGAGAAAATTATGACTGTGAAAGAGATCTGACCTAATTGACTCCATCTTGCTTCTCACCTCCAAGCTGCCTTTGTTCCTTTCTGAGACTAGGCCAAACTAACTTTGGGAGAAATTTAGTTTATACTTTAACTTTGAAACAAATGTGATGAAAGTCCTTTCCTAAACTAAAATCCCTTTTTGCCTGGGGACCAGATTGCCTTTGTAAGACTAACAAATTGGCCACGAGATTAGAAATTATGCTTTAGGGGTCATACAGCCAAAGGTCACAAGATTCCTAACTTCTCCAATTGCTCCTAGGGATAACATCACTGTTGTAAATTGGTGCTCGAGACATTTTTTTCAGACATTGCCATTCTGATGCACCAGATGGCACCACCTAGACTGGTAATCTGGCTAAATCAGGAACAGAAGACAACAGAACAGGGATAGAAGACAACAGAAAGAACCTACCAACAGCCCCAATGATTTCATCCATGGCCCAACCAATCAACACTCCCCACTCCTGCCAAATGATCCTTAAAAAACCTCAGTCTCCACATTTTCTGGGAGACTGATTTGAGTAACAAAACCCCAGTTTCTCATTTAGCTGGCTCTGTGTGAAATGCATTCTTTCTCTGTTGCAGTTCCCCTGTCTAGATAAATAGGCTCTATCTGGGCAGTGGGCAAGGAGAATCCTTTGGGTAGCTACAGTGGCAGAGACAGAAATGGATTGCACAAAGTTTAACCAGGAATTCACATAACTGGCCTGTTGACAGTGTGAGTTCTATATCTATCCTCAACCTATCCCCCTTTCCAGTCTTGTTCCCTCTTTCTCCCCGACACTGACTATATTGTTTCTTTAATGATCTGTTTTGTTTTATTAGTTTCTCAACACAGTTTTAGAACTTTCTGTTCTCTTTCTAAATGCTGATTATTATATACTTATTTTCTGTTTCCATTTCAGTTAACTTCATCTGTTCATTCTTTAGGCTTCTTGTTTCTCTTTTCTTTCATTTTAATCTTTCTCCTTTTAAAATTCTTGTTTCTAAAATATTTGAAAAAAATTCCAGATAAAACATTTAGAACTTTCTAACTCATGCTTGATTTGATGGTTAAAGTTTAACTTTTTAATATTATTGGGTTTTTAAATTGTGTTAAAAATTTTACTCCATTAAATTTTCCCTTACCTTGTCCTTAATCTTTAGTCTCTTTAGCCATTCACCTTCCCTTTATCATCCTACTTTAATTTTCTTTTTTAAATTTTTTACTCCCCTCCCCTTTAATAAATATTTTTAAAGTGACCTTTAGAATGTTTAGCCAAAGAAGTGGTGAAAATGCAGACATTCCTCACCCCAGACAGGGGCTACGGAGGAGCTCTCCCACCACTGTCTTTGCAGCTTCCGCTTGCTTTCCCCTAATGGATTTCCTGGTCCACTTAAGGCTGGCTCTTCAGAAACCTCACTGTGATACCCCATTGTTCCCGCTGGCTATAATTCTATTAGTGTGCCTGACACTTCTGATTTCCGGCAATAGTGTTTCTTCCCAAGTTCTCATACCGTCTGGTCTTTACCTAGGCAATATGCATTTAAAATCTATAGTCTTCAATACACTGTACGTGCTATTAACTTTGAGACAAACAGCCAAGAGAAAAAGTACATGACAGCACTAACAGTCACACCAGGAACTTTACGCACTAGCCCTGTCTGGCAAGTCTTGCCCTTGGTAAAGAACCAAGTGGTGTTGACCTGCACATGGGAACTCAGAGAAAAGGAGCATGGGCCCCTTTTAATGCCCTTATGTCCAAGTTGCTGTCACTTCTCTTCTCGTGGAGCATAAGTGGATCCTAATTTTTGGCACCTGTTAGAGCTCTTCCTAAATTCCTCGTTCTCATTATAATGCTCAAAGGGAATCTATTTAGAGCAGCTTTTTAAAAGTGACAATTATAAACCTGCTTGATGGTAACCTTGATTTGTTACGATTTGTATTTAGCAATTTGAATCTGACTCGAATGTCATTACCTAATAAGAAAAGCCCATTTTCTTAGACACGCACTTTGTTCCCCAGCGAAAGCTCCTATCGGGAGGATCCCCATGCTGGGCTTCTCTTTTCGCTAAAGAAATGGGAGTCTGGGGTGGCCCGAGTCCCTGAAGCGCCATGGTTTGCATGCAGGCTGTTAGTGGAAGCACCCACAAAAAACACACTCTCCTCATCCAGATGTCTTGCGTTCTCACACCTTGAAGCTAGTTCCCTTTTCTCTTAATCTGCCTGGCAGTGTCTCATATGCAGTGATCCAAGAAAGGCAATTTCTGCATTGAAATAGCTGAGTGAATTTTCCTGTCTCTTTTCTCATGTATGTGGCATATAGTATCAACTCAGTTTTAAGCTTCCTGAGAACAAGGGTGATGTTTTTTATCCTTTCTATCCCCATAAGACCCCACTTCATTAAGCTGTATGCAGTGAGTACATAAAATGTAGGCATCAAAACTGGGTGATGAAATAGTTTGTATGACAAACCCCCATGATACAAGTTTACCTAGGTAACAAACCTGAACTTGAAATAAAAGTTAAAAAAATTAAAAAACAATGTTGCTGACCTCTTTTTTTAGCCTTCATACTTTTGGATATTTTAATCCATGTTATAAAAGTCAGTGAATAGCATCATTTGAATATCTTTCATGGTTTATCAATAAATTTTTGCTCTGCAATAACCACAAAATGTCAGTGGCAAACAACAGTAAACATGCATTTCTCATGCTTCTGCAGGGTTCGTCCATCCAAACTGGGCTTGCCTGGAGGGCTCTGCTCATTTTGGCTGTGCTCACTTAGGCAGCTGAGGCTTAGATGGTCTAGGCTAAACTTGGCTGATGAAACTCAGCCACATATATCTTTCACCTGATAGGAGCCAGTCTTCTCATGATGCTTGTAGATGTGCAAGAGAATAATAACCAAGCACAACTCTTCAAGGCTTCATCTCTTCTAGCATCAGGTCCATCAAAGCAGGTATGTGGCTGAGCAGTTGTTTGGAAAAAAGTATGAGAACAGGGAGGTGTGAAGAATCAGTGCCAAATGATGTCATCAACCACATATAGTGTGGAATATTAGTGACTAGTGCTCTATGAAAAAATTGTGGATGTGCATTCAAGGAGAGTTGACTCTGGTCACATAATGCCTTCTTCTTTTTTTTTTTTTTGAGACAGAGTCTCCCTCTGTCACCCAGGCTGGAGTGCAGTGGTGCGATCTCGACTCACTGCAAACTCTGCCTCCAGGGTTCACACCATTCTCCTGCCTCAGCCTCCCGAGTAGCTGGGACTACAGATGCCTGCCACCACACCCGGCTAATTTTTTGTATTTTTAGTAGAGATGGAGTTTCACCATGTTAGCCAGGATGGTCTTGATCTCATGATCCGCCTGCCTGCCTCGGCCTCCCAAAGTGCTGGGATTACAGGCGTGAGCCACCATGCCTGGCCAATGCCTTCTAATATTGTGCCCACTGATAACAAGTTCAATTACTCATGGTTAGACTTACTCCTTAAGCTTCCCCAATCAAGAAGGCCCCTTTCATTACATTAGTTATTCATTAAGCCAAACACATATAGATTGCCTTTCCTATTCCTATTCTCATGTACCTGCTTGAATCCTACTCTTTCTTCTCCATTCTTTAAGGCATAGATCAAGGCCTGTTTTCCATAGGAAGTCTGCATTTGAGCTTCATGATAAAATGTTTCTATGGATTTGTTAATGTCCCACTTCCCTTTGGAGCTCCAGCATACTATTTACTTATAAACTGTATGTTGTGTTACTCTAATCTCTATGTATATGTCTTTTTTTTTTTTTTGAGACATAGTCTTTCTCTGTTACCCAGGCTGGAGTGCAGTGGCATGATCTTGGCTCACTGCAAACTCTGCCTCCCAGGTTAAAGAGATTCTCCTGCCTCAGCCTCCCAAGTAGCTGGGACTACAGGTGCACCACCATGCCCAGCTAATTTTTGTATTTTTAGTAGAGACCGAGTTTCGCTATGTTGGCCAGGCTGGTCTCGAACTCCTGACCTCAAGTGATCCACCCACCTCAGCCTCCCAAAGTGCTGGGATTACAGGCGTGAGCCACCGCACCTGGCTGTATGAGTCATTTTTATCTGCCCAGGCAGCATGCAGTCTCATAAAAGAAGACATGGGGACAACTCTAGCTTTAAAGAGTGGAAGTTTGACTTTTGGTGCAGACTCTGCCATTAGCTAATGAGGAAGCTGTTTTAATCTATAAATGGGAATTGCCTTTATTTCTTTTTTTTTTTTAGATGGAGTTTTGCTCTTATTGCCCAGGCTAGAGTGCAGTGGCACAATCTCAGCTCATTGCAACCTCTGCCTTATGGTTTAAAGCGATTCTCCTGCCTCAGCCTCCCAAGTCACTGGGATTACAGGCACCTGCCACCAAACCCAGCTAATTTTGTTGTATTTTTAGTAGAGACGGGGTTTCACTATGTTGGTCAGGCAAGTCTCGAACTGCTGACCTCGTGATCCACCCGCCTTGGCCACCCAAAGTGCTGGGATTACAGGCGTGAGCCAATGCACCCGGTCGGGAATTGCCTCTCTTAAACTGAGGCGGTTAAGAAGGCCCTCCACTGTGTGTCTTACGTTTCTTTGCAGTTGTCCATAGTATTTCATTTAACATACTGTTACACACAGAGTATGTTCTTAACATATGCATTTTGTGGATTGGTAAAATGTGGAATGAGATTTATAAACTCGAATCCTATACTGCGTGCAAAGTTAGGATTGAATTAAGAGCAGTGAAGAAAGTTTCTCTATGGGGAAGACTGAGCTGGCCCAAAAATGTTCTAGTTAGTTCAGTGGTATTTTTATCACTAACAATCACTTAAAGTCATAATAAATTTAGTCGTTCCTCTCATAGGCTTCATTGTAATCCATTATGCTTTCAAGTGCATAAAGATGCTGTTATATTTTTACCAATAGATTTATGTTAAGTTGGTTAAAAAAATGGATATTCTAGATCAAAATATATGTCATATCAAAACCTGACCACAGTGGGAAAATTGTTTTCCACACAGGAAAAACAATATGGATAATAGATAATGTGGATAGGATCACTGTCATATTTTCCAAAAATTGAATAAACAAATAGAGAATTTCTTGATAGTTGTAGCTTTGGAAATTTCTAAGGTTGCTTGAAAGGGTAACAGTAGCTGCTCATTTGACCTCTGATTCACTAAAGCTACCCTTCAGGATTGGGAATGTTTACCCTCTGTCTGTCCTCTATTGAGACTGTGCATCTTTCTTTCAGCTGTGCACTTTAGCAAGCTAAATATTATCACTGCATGTCAAAGAAGATTGGTGGGGCTTGTTTCACGATGGAAGAGTCTCATTCCAAACGATTCTTGTTTGGATTTTCCCCTTGCTCTGTTAGCAGGCTACACACCATTTTTGATTGTTTAGGCCCCTATGATGTGTGCAGCAAACGAGAGGTGACTTCTTATCTATAAGCAGAAGCTGCCTGATAAACAGCAGGGATGAATAATTTATAAGGTAGCAGTATGGAAAGTGGCATTTCACACTTCTTTCCATGTAAAATGTCACATGAATTCCAAACAGGCTAAACAGTTTAGTAGGAAAGAGAAACCTCATATCGCTAGCAAGAAAAGGGAAAGAAAGGGTCTATAATGTGGCAATTATGATATTACTCAAAAAGAATTCTGATCCAAATATTGTTCTCCATTGATTAAATGTGAAAGCAAATTACAGTTTCTCAAATCAATATTAGGAAATAATTATTATACACATGAAAATAGCATCTGTAAGGCAAATAGGCTTGGGTTTTATTCTACTCAATTTCAGTCAACTTACAGTAAATGAATCCTGAAAAACTGTATTTTTCATTTTCTAATCATGCAGTTAGCCCTCCATTAAAAGAGAGCTAAAAAATGGGGTTTGATAGATTATTATGCATCATATTGCATAGTTAACATTAGTCTACTTAATCAGAAAATCCAATCAAATTGGTTCTCTGAATTCTAATCATCATGCCATTAGCAGCTCTTTATTACTAAAGATGGTTAGTAAAATTAAACTGAAACCATAGAAGATCAAACTCAAAAGTAAGTTGCATATTTATTCCATTTAATAATTAATATTTAGTAAGTTGATATTTTGGAAAGCTAAAAATTTAGAGTTACCTTATTGAATTCTTGACGTTGTTACTTAATCTTGCTTATAGTGATATAACATTTTTGAAATATATTTTGAAAACATAGGTTCATCAAAGAAACCTATTAAATACCTTTATATATGAAATATTATAGGGAACATTCTAGGGTATAGAAAAATATAGTACTGCTTTTGTCTTTAAGGCTCCATTTCTTGATCTGGGTGGAGGGAGGTCACTGATGAATACATAACAGAATTAGAGATAAGGAAATGAGTTACTGTCTGGTGCTAACCATTACTCAAGAGAAATTCAGAGAGAAGCAAGATCAGGCAGCTCTTGAGCAGTCATGAATGACTTCCTAAATAACCAGAAATTTGTGATTTTTCTCAACTCTTTCTTTTCCCTCTCCAGTTGACCAATAATTCCAGATGACCTTACTGGCCAAATAATTCTTCTGCTTCCATCTCCTTATTTCTTCTCCCACCATCCTAAAATATGGAAGTACAGTTCTAAAGAGTGGCCCTGAAACTGATCAGAAATTCTTCATGCATCTCAGTGCTCTTGCTTGGGCAATCTTCCTAAATATTTCCCATGTGTACAAAGAGTACCTCCCAATCTAGCTCTTTAGTTCAATGCACATAATCCTTCTTGAAGGGTGCCTGCCTTATCCACCTTCACAGAGTCAGTAAGTGGTAGAGCCAGGACTCATGTCCATGTGGTGTGCTTCCAAAGCAGATGTGTTTGTCCAAAATACCATATTGTAATCATACATGGATTTGTCTGCCTCCCATGAGACTGTAAGTTCCTTGAGGACAACGGGACTATGTCTTCTTCGTTTTGGTATCTTCAGTGTCATGCCCTCCTAAGATACTCAAAAACTACGTGTTACATAATTTTTGGAAAACTTGCATTTTGAAGATTGCAGTGGCGGAGGACCTCATCACGAGAACAAAGCCTGTGCCAGGTATAATGAGAGGTGATATTTAATAGGGAGGATTAGCTGCAGAAGTCTTGAAAAAGTTAAACAGATAAAAAAAAAGGGACAGGAAGGTGACCAAAAGTCAACATCAACAGAAAACAGGACCAACCTTAGGGCTGGGGCACAAGGGGAATATGGGGTTACTAGAGCCAAGGAGACAGAGCTACCTGTGGTGAGCTATGATCACAGAAGGATAGACTGTCAGGCAGAAGTAGGAGACATGAAGATACAGGTAATTCCAGAGATAGAGACTGATATGGTTTGGTTCTGTGTCCCTACTCAAATCTCATCTTGAATTGTAATCCGAATTGCAATCCCCAGATGCAGAGAGAGGGGCCTGGTGGGAGGTGATTGGATCATGGGGACGGTTTTCCCCATGCTGTTCTCATGATAGTGGGTAAGTCTCATTAGATCCAATGGTTTTACAAAGGGCAGTTTCCCATGCTCACTCCTCTCTGTTTGCCACCACCTTGTGAAGCAGGTGCTTGCTTCTACTTTGCCTTCTGCCATGATCATAAGTTTCCTGAGGCCTCCCCAACCATGCTAAACTGTGAGTCAATTAAGCCTCTTTCCTTTATAAACTATCCAGTCTCAGGTAGTATGTAGCAGTGTGAAAACGGACGAATACAGAGACAGCACAAACACACATGATGGCTTTTTTTTTCCTCCACTGCTCTGTAGGCTCTCTGTTGGCTAAACCCAAGGGAAAGCAACTTGTCAAAGTAGCCTGAGAAATGTCATTTACAGAAGTAAGGAGTAGGGGAAAGGCAGGAAATGAATTATCCTGGATTGTGCCTGTGTTAGTCCATTTTCAGATTGCTGATAAAGACATACCCAGGACTGCGTGATTTACAAAAGAAAGACAGGTTTAGTGTACTTACAGTTCCACATGGCTAGAGAGGCCACACAATCACGGTGGAAGGCAAGGAGGAGCAAGTCACGACTTATATGGATGGGAGCAAGGAAAAAGAGAGAGCTTGTGCAGGGAAACTTCACCTTATAAAACCATCAGATGTCATGAGACTTATTCACTATCACGAGAACAGCATGGGAAAGACCTGCCCTTATGATTCAATTATCTCCCACCAGGTCCCTCTTACAACCCGTGGTAATTCAAGATGAGATTTGGGTGGGGACACAGCCAAACCATATGAGTGCCTGTTTCCAGACAGGCACACAGTAGGCAGAGGGGAAAATACTTAAGGGGCAAATAGTGGGCTCAAAGACATGGATGGAAACGTGCATTTGGGAGAATAGAGGCATATGTTTCAATAGGCAGGAAGAGGCCAATTTTGAAGCTATCATTCAACTTAGGTGGAAAAGTTTATAGGCAATATCACTAAGTGTTTGAAAAGCAGAAAGCATTAAGTGAGCTTTTTAGTAGAATATGAAAATATCATAGATACAATAGATACTAGAGGCAAATTACAATAGTTGCCAAGCACAGAATAAAATTCTAAGAATCAAATAATAGAAAGTTGTGATATCATCTCTCACAACCTCATTCTTCTAAAGAGGCATTTTCTGTACTTACTTGATAATAAAATTCTCCTGGTGCTCCTGTTAAACATGCAGACACACACCTACAATATCGGTTCTCCAGAAAAGAGTTTGTGTAATCTGTGCTACTATCAATAGTGCTAATGGTGATTTTTATGATCAGGCAAATTGAGGAAATGTTACCCGAAAGGGTTATGTGAGAAAAATACCTGCTTTTTTCAATTGATCAATATGTGCCACTAGCGATCCCTTGCAGGACTTGGTGCAAAATGAAAATGTGGGGCCCCTTGCTCAAGTATTCAGAAAATGATGTGATAATGGTACTGAAATATGAAGCTTCTTCCTTTCCTCTGCAGTCTCTCTTTATGTGTCATGGTATTTTTTATTTGCTTTTTGATGTTATAAGTAAAAAAATAAAAATGTAAATTATCTGCCTGAATTGTATCATTCATCTTTATGTTGTATGATGCCAGTTTTAAATGCAAATATTAGAGCATTTAACTTGTATGTGGAATCACTGACACGACACCATTTATGTTTCGTAGCTTACACAGGTGTATGTATTTCTTTCTTACCAGACCAGTGGAAATGCTGCACAAAACTAACTCAACTATCTTTAATTCACATCTTGATTAGCATTTACCAACACTTTCTGCCATTGACTTACTTATGAATAAGGCAGGACTGACAAGAAAAGGAGGTATGTGCTGCCCTGTCTTTCCCTTTTCTACTACGTGGTCATTGTCAACTAAGTGGGTGACTAATACAGGGAAATAAATGAGTGACAAATAACATGATAGTGTTCCCTGGTTTTTCATGTTTCTTGGAACATCATTGCCTTTTTCTGAATTGAAAGCAAGTTCTGGTTCAAATAGAAGGTGCGACCTCTCTGGGCCGTCTGTCCTGTGCTTACTGATAGACATAATATATGCTTTCCTTTTCTTTCCTTTGGGTCTCTTCAAACTCCCAAACACTGTGTGCTCACCTGAGTTCTGTGCTCATGGAGCATTGCCCACACAGTGTGCACATGGGGCAGCAAGGGTCTCTCTCGGCCCGCATGGATGCTCCACTGTTTCGTTGGACTTTGTGTGCAAAACACAAGTTCAAAGATAACCGTTACTAAAAATTTCAGGAGGAGTACAGTAGAACTTCAGATCCAGTGTGGGCCCTTCTGTGCGATGGCACAGGTCCCATGTCCATAAAGCTATCCTTGTGCCAGGGAGTTATTATTATCCTCATTTTGCAAATCAGGAAACTGAGGTTTACAGAGGTCAAGTAATGTTCAAGGCTACTCAGCTGGAAAGTGACAGACCTGGGGTTCAAATCAGACCATTGGTCTGCAAAGCTCATGTGCTAACATAAAATCTGCTTCATTTCACCACACTCGGCCCCCGTGTTGCTATATTTAGACATATCTGAAGGCAGGTGACACAGTTGTGGGAAGTTTGGTTCAATGATTAATTAGTCACTCCATAATCAATACGTGATTAATTTCCAAGTCCTGTTAAGGAGGTAAACACACACCTACATAGTTTTCCAGAGAAAAAGCTTGTATAATCTGTGCTATATTGAAAGGGCTTTTAAAATTATTTAAGTAGAGACTCTCTGCCCTGATAGTGGTATTTATTTAACTTGATCTCTTATTTCCACACAAAACCACTCCTATGCATTGGGTGCACTGAGGTATAAGAATAAAAATGGATTCGTTCATAAGGCACAATTTCTGCCCTTAGGAAACTTAAATATGTTTGAAAAACCAACATTTCCCTTAGGATAATTTCACCCATGTCACCTCCTTTGGCTTTTCTCACAAGTTTTGTTTCTCCTCATTTCTCTTTGGTGCTTACTGGGTGCCTTTTCTAGTTTCACGTTCTTTTCAACAGCAACTGCGTGGCTGCTTTCATGAGTTTGTCTCCTGCGTATTGTTATGGTTTGTAAAACATTTGCTGACTAGGCCAGGCAGGCATGGCGGCTCAGGCCTGTAATCCCAGCACTTTGGGAGGCTGAGGCGGGTGGATCATGAGGTCAGAAGATCGAGACCATCCTGGCCAACATGGTAAAACCCCTTCTCTACTAAAAATACAAAAAATTAGCTGGGTGTGGTGGCGGGTGCCTGTAGTCCCAGCTACTCAGGAGGGTGACGCAGGAGAATCACTTGAACTCAGGAGGTGGAGGTTGCAGTGAGCTGAGATAGCACTATTGCACTTTAGTCTGAGTGACAGGGCGAGACTCTATCTCAAACAAACGAACAAATAAACAAACAAACAAACAACATTTGCTGACTAATCTGATTCTTCAAATTAAGGATGATGGGATGTTTTCCTTTCCCCTGGTCTTTGACCCCTCCAACAGAGGTGAGGCGTGAATAATACTGGGGTGGATCTTCACCAAGGGCCCAGTGAATGTTCTCCTCTCAAGTGAGCTCTCTGTGGCTTGCGTGCAGTGATTATGCCGAGAGCAAGACTTGTTCTGCCTATTGAAAGAGGGAAAGTCATTTAAAATATTTAAGAAATGAGAAGCTGCTCAGAATACATTTCATTAAGGATGTACTTGGGCTGATTTTGAGTTGGCTGTGGGGAAGCAGTAAACAGTCACAGCTCTTAACCACTCCTTCTGAACAAAATCTTCTTTAGGACAGAGAACATGTCTCAAAGCACATTTAGTGTATTATCACACATCCAGTAAGCAATTCAATATAATGTTTTAAATGGCCGTGGAGGACAGCCTGAGGCACCAATGCTTTTGGAAAATATATTTTGCATATCTACTGAATGGCATCATAGCGAGTCTATAAAAATATTAGCCTTAACGGAATCATTTCACCCATACTTTGCTATTAGTAAGTATGTCTGAATCCACTCCAGCGAAGAGGACTTTAAAAAAAATGTGTAAGTGTCTAGAGATAATCAAGCAGGCTACTTTATTTATTACAAGAAGTTCACGACTTCCCCACATGAATATACCTGACTGCCAGTTAGTTCACTTAGCTGCTCTGGTTAGCAGTTGCAGGCTAATCCTACCCTATTTTTATATTTATTTGATTTATTTATTTTTTTGGGACAGAGTCTCGCTCTGTCACCCAGACTGAAGTGCAGTGGTGCGATCTCGGCTCACTGCAATCTCCGCCTTCCGGGTTCACGCCATTCTCCCGCCTCAGCCTCCCGAGTAGCTGGGATTACAGGCATGTACCACCAAGCCTGGCTGATTTTTGTATTTTTAGTAGAGATGGGGTTTCACCACATTGGCCAGGTTGGTTTCAAACTTCTGACCTCAAATGATCCACCTACCTCGGCTTCCCAAGTGCTGGGATAACAGGCATGAGCCACAGCACCCAGCCAATCCTACCCTATTAATATGTGCTTGTAGTCATAGGGGGTTGTAGTCATGGGGAAAAGTGACTCATTTAATATATGTGTCATTAACTTCTGCTATAGGCAAGACAGTTTTAAATGATTAGAGCTGGGGAGGGGCTTAAAGATAGAGCATATGTTGACTTGAGCAGCATCGTCACCCATCCCTGTTGACAAGATTTCTGGTACAGGAGATTTTTGGTTTCAAAACAGGAGAGGTTCTAGCAAAACCAGGAGGCATTGGTCACCCCACCTTTACTCAGAGAAGTTACAGTTTAATTGGAAAGACGTGCACACAGAATATGAGAAATAGAAAAGTACTCTCAATTGCGAAAAAAGGGGAAATAGTTTTCCACTGAAGGGATTCTGGACCAGGGGAATGCAAATCCCCAGCTATACCTGGTGTCTGTGGGAGAAGAATTGAATGAATGGCATTTTGGTAAGATGAAACTTGATGGAGTCCAGGCATTTCATTGATCTCCTCCTAGATCTCCTGTGAAATGGCCAAAATGATAGCAAACTAAAAGAAATGTTATTACTGAAAACTAGGGAAAAGAGTCTATCATCTGAGAGAAAGTGCAAATAACTTCTGCTGGAAGAGAGCAATTGGAGGATAATTGAACAAAAACACTGATGAAGACTGTTTCACAAGGTTCCCTTCTGAGATGATACAAACATGGAAATTAAGGAAAGCAAGTCCTGGCAGCACCCCATGGATATTCCCTTATTTGGAGTGGTGAAGGGAGGGGTGAGGGTCGACAGTGGGCAGAGAGCACAACACCCTCAGAATCACTTCTGCTGCTGGGGAGTAAGGATCAGCCCAGGGCAGATCCTCCAGGATGTCCGGAGCTTCCAGCATGACTGAACCAGGCAGAGAGCCGGTGGTGAGCCAGGCATCCCCCTAAGCAGCGAGCCTTCCCTTGGTAAAGCAAAATTTCTTCCTGGGCCAAACTCACACCTGTAATCCCAGCACTTTGGGAGGCTAAGGGGGGCAGATCACTTGAAATCAGGGGTTCAAGACCACCCTGGGCAACATGGCAAAATCTCATCTCTACTAAAAATACAAAATTAAACCAAGTGTGTTGGCAGGTGCCTGTATTCCCAGCTACTTGGGAGGCTGAGGCAGGAGAATCGCTTGAACCCGGGAGGTGGAGCTTGCAGTGAGCTGCACCGTACTCCAGCCTGGGGGACGGAGCAAGACTTCGTCTCAAAAAAAAAAAAAAAAAAAAAGAATTTCTTTCTGGGCAAGCAGACTCCAAAGAAGCCTCAATCTGTGTACCTGTCGTAGAGACCAGGACAAACAAATCTGGATACAGAAAACTGACCTCTGAGCCACGCAGAGAAGAGATTGAGCAGAATTGGCCTTGACTGATCATGGCTACGAATCTTCCCTATTTCTTTTAGGCTGCTGGCTTTACTAAAAGGGCAAAGCAATTTTAAATTAAAACAGCAAGGATGACAAAAAAAATACCCCTTTTGAGCTTAAAATTTGAGAGACGATTTCTAACAGCAAGCAGATGGATAGTGAGGAGACACAAGGATAATCCTCCTACTCTATTTACAGGCAAGCACGAGGCTAGGAGGGGCCTCTCCTTTCTCAAGGATGTGTAAATAGAAAACAGCCAACAGGAGGCCTGTGAAAAGATTTTTGCAGCTCAAAATAAGGAGAGGGACATAGTATTCCACATCCAGGGAAGGAACTAGTTTTGAAGAGATTTATTACAGAAGATAAATTATATTTGCGCAATACCTGCTTTATGATCTCACTAAAATATAAGACAAGAGGAGTTATTTTTTTTTAATAGAAGACGTGAAAAATGACACGGAATCCCATGAGGCTGAGGTAAAACAGGAGCTATCTGAAAACTAAAAACATGCCAAAAGGAATCTGAATGAAGTGAAATAATTTAAGAAAATTAAAAATGCAATTTTAGAATTTACAACTGCATTTCGTCATTAAAGAACAGAACCAACACTGCAGAATTTTTACTTACTGGCTAGAAAACTCACTTGAGGATCCTAACAGAGCACAAACAAAGTGGGTGGAGAAAAGAAACAGATCAGAGAGAAATAGCAGATAGAACAGATTTGGAGTTTCAATATATACAAAATCAACGTTTCTGAATAAAAGACTAAAAAAATGGAATTATTTGAAGATATGAAATAAGGACTTTTATGAGCTGAAGAAATACACAAGCCTTCATATAAAAAGAGATCAATGAGTATCTGGAAAAAATTATGAAACATGGGAATATTATGAAAGGGAACAAAAATTCAGTTTTCCCTATGAACATTTGGAATTTCAACAATAAAATGGGAAAAATACCTGAAGAATTCTCACAGAGTTCTATAATGGTCCTGATAAAAAAAAATTAAAAAATGAATAAAACTTTCCTATATACTAGTTAAAAGAGTTTACTAAGGATAGAGTTTACAGATAGTAATATAAGATGACTCAAATAGACTTAAGAAGCAAGTGCCTATATACGTAAGAATCTTTATGCATTATAGCATAAAACTTGAAGTGATATGAAGAAATGAAGATTTAGTCCTTACTCTTAGATGTAAAGACTCAGGATTGTGTGAATATCAATTTTTCTCAAATTTAATGCAATTCCAACAAAAAACTTAGAAATCATAGAAATTTTTAAAAACTTGGCAAAATGGTTCTAAAATTTAAAATTATCAATGTTCGAAACAGCAAAAATATTTTGAAAAGCAGGGATAATAAAAAGTGACTTAACTATACTGTTAAAATGCTTAATATAGCTGACTAGATGGAGAAATCAATAAATGAAAATAATAAAACCAGAAATAGGTACATGCACAGAAGTTTATAGTGTATAATCCAGTTGGTATTAAAATCAATTGAATAAATATGAATTTATTTATTAAATGTTGTTGAGCATTAACTGTTAGGAAAATATAATGCTATTTATGTATTTACAGTATTCAACAAAATTAATTCTAGATGAATTACAACACTAACTATAAACAATCATACCAAAAATTAATGAATATAATATGGGAATAAATATATCCATTCAGGAATGTGGATTTGACTATATGACATGTTAAAATCTCCTTTGTATTACAAAACATAATAAGTTAGAGTTAAAGAACACAATAATAAAATATTTAATGAACATATGAGGGACTACTGAAATTCCCAAATAAATCTTGAATACCCTCTTAGAAAAATGTTTAATGAACACAAAGTTAATTCACAAAGAAGTACAATAATAAGAAGAATGGCCAAAATAACTAGATGAATAACATTTTTATATGACTCTAATAAAACTTTAAATAGCATTTTTAAAATTAATAAATTTGGTAAATATTTAAAATGCTAAGAATTCTGGAGGACATGGTGAGAACTCCTGTACAGTCTACAGAATTGTAAGTTTGCATAATGCTTCTGCAAGCGACTTTATAAAGTTATGTTAGTGTAATGATATTTCCATCATTATAACTGGATATAAGTATATGTGATTATTTACGAAAGCTGTAATATATGTTTATCATAGAATATTATGCAGCCACAAAAGATGTATTTTTAAAGATGCTAATAGCTGAATTAATGTGCCGTGAATTAAATCTATTTGTATATTTTCAAGATTTTCTGTATTTGACTTATATTATATACAATCATGTCATTTTGTAAAAACCAAAGAGTCTGCCCCACCACTGGTGATTCAATAACACAATATTTGCCACAAAAAGCAGCTTATAATTACTACTCAAGACAAGGGATTCTTATTGTCTTAGAAATACAACTTACTGTAACTTTGGAGGAAAACAATAATGTAAAACTTGTAATTGCTATGTTTTCAGTCCAAGGTTTGAGCACAAGGTGTTTTTTTTATAATTTCAGATTTGCTTGTTCTTACTATTAAGACTTATGAAGGTTTTTAAAGTAGAATATATACAAAATAAAAAAAATATAAAGAACATTTTAAAAAAGAGCCTATAAAGAATTACTCCACATGGTCAGAAGAGGGAGCTTTTAGATTGCAAAAAAAAGTAAAATTTTAAGCACTCTATTATCAGAAGTAACATTATTTCAAGTCCTCGTATTGAATACTAATAAAAAAGTAGCTACAGAAACATTCCTTTATAATAAATTAAAAAAACTTTTTTGTTTCATGAAATATTGAACTTACCTTTATTCCTCATTGAGAGCGTGTAGAATCTCACTCTAACCACTGTCTTCTGATGCTTTGCACATTTGACCTTTGCAAGTATGACTGATAAACCAGAAGGCTCCTGACCAGTTTCCACCTCCTGCTTTCCCTTTTCATCTTTGCAGGTCGCGGAGATGGCTACTGAGATAAGGGACAAGAGGGTGGAGAGCAAGGTGGCAACAACTAACCAACAACAAGATTAAAGATTTATTATGTATTATTGACCAACATTGTTCTTTAAAGATAATGCTAGAAATAAAAAAGTTGAAACGATCCATCTAATCTGAAGCCTTCTGCTATGTCAATATTCAGATTTTAAAACTCTTAGTTCCTAGTGCCTTCGTAAGCTCTTCATAAACCTAACTGTGTTCAGAGGTACAGCAGTAAATGATGACCCAGGAGTGAGTTCTGTTATTATAAAAATCATGGCAGTTAGAAGTGTAGCCCAGAGTGCAGAATGCAACGAGAAGGAGGGTAATTCTTTTTTCATTGGCATGGATCACACACCAGTTCTGTATTCAATCAGTGGCTCTCCATCTTGAAAGAGAAGTAGAAAATTTGAAGTGAGTTCATGACCTAGTCATAAGTAACATTCTAATTTGGGAAACAAATTATGAAAAACTCTATAAATAGGGTTAATTGTTTTCTTAGGTTTGTTACTTCAAAGAAGGAATTTGAGATGGTTACTCACCATGTATAATACACCGTATATGAAGGTCGATCATATCCAGGGGTGGGACCAGATGCTTTTCATCCTGCAAGTGAAAAAAGAAAATAGTTATTTTCAGTGAATGCTGCAAAACGCAACGAAAGTGAGTAACCCTGGGAGTGTAAAAGTCCCCCATTCTTCCGTGTGAATCAGTGCTCATCTAAAGCCTGAACCTGAAGAGCCTTAGACATGTCCCCTATTTGCACCCAGCATGGTTTAGATGACCCTAAGCCTCTTTCTGAAGTTACGTGTGCTGTTGGCTTAAATTTGACAAAAATGTTTGGTAGGGTCAAGGCACTAAGCCAAGTGACAAGGACCATTGAAGTTTCGTGCAATGTAAGGAAGGAGAAAGACCTGAGGGAGAAAGAACCTCGGTCATCCCAGGAATAGAAGGAAAGTGGGCTGTTTGAGGAGAGAGAATATAGAGGGATATTATTCAAATCAGTAAGAGGAGAAGATATCCTGTCTCTATTCCACTGTTGATCTTCTCCTCCTTATCACCAATCATTGGTTTACTTTTACTGTCTGAAGAGGTACAAATATTGTAATTTAAAAAGCAGATATTCCTTACAATAATATATTAAAGGCCGGGCATGGTGGCTCAAGCCTGTAATCCCAGCACTTTGGGAGGCCGAGACGGGTGGATCACGAGGTCAGGAGATCGAGACCATCCTGGCTAACACAGTGAAACC